>NC_070563.1:7312958-7625669 GCF_026914185.1 Puccinia triticina
TCCTTTGATCAAACCCACGACTTGATTGAATGGAACGAGTATTTGATTGGATTCAAAAATGGCGAGTAGGGGGGGAGGAACTTGATGTCGATGTCCTTCGACTCCTTGATTGAGGTTTGGACCTCTTGAAACCAATCGCCCCCGTGGATTGAGGCGTTGTCCATGATGACAACACTGCCTTTTGGCAGCCTGGAAGCAAGACTGCCAAGGAAGAGGCAGAAGTCATCTGCCCCAACCCCTTTGGCCATCCTACCATCGGCATTGCGGAGCTCGTGATACTCAAAACCTGTCTCCGAGAGCGCCCCTATCAAAGTGACCTGCTTGACCTTGGGAACAAGGCTCAAGACAGCGGGTTGACCTTAAGCCAACCAAAATAAACATAACTACATTATTTTCAATTCAAGAAAACAGAGAAAGAAAATAAAGACACACCAGATGGGGCATAGCCATGTGATTGGCCTGAGTGAAGGTTAAAGCCAGCTTCATCAACAAAAACCTGCTTACGTCCAAGATTGAGACCACACCGGTTGACGAAGTTGGCTCGCTGCTCGAGAAGCTTGGGCTTATTCCATGCAGCTGAGATGTTAGTGACCTGCTTCCATGATATATCCATATCATGGATCAGGTCACTAACAGCCTGGGTGCTGACCTTGACGTCAAAAGTGTCCTTGAGGTATCGGACAAGCTCAGGGAGTATGACAGTAGATCGTTCCTCAAGTTGAATGAGGAGGTCGGTCTTCATGTTGTCTGTGAACTTGGAGGGTTGCTTTTTGAAGGTTTTGACGTTGTTCGGATCCTCCCTGACGATCCGCTGGACAGCTCGGCGCGAAACTTTGAAGGCTCTTGTAGCCTGAGCAATTTTCATTTGTCCGCTTGAAACGTTTTTGCAAATGAGTTGACAAACCTCGGGCTTGATGATGCCGTTTGGCTTGCGGGAGGTGTGCTGGAGTCGATCATTTTGGTAGGTCCAATTCTTTTCAAGGTTTTCTTTTCCTTTTTTGACTGCTGTGTGCTGAGATGTTTGCTGACGGAGCTCCTGGAGCCTCTTCATGAGTGAGTCCTCCTCCTGTTTGTTTGCTTGGATCTGCAGATCCTCCGCCGACATGACAGGATCCATCTTTGGTTCCTGGTCAAAAAATCAAACAGAAATGACGGTCAACAGGAAAAAACAAAGTGTTAAAATTCCAGAAAAGGTAGTCAAAACCATCCAGGAGGATAAAAAACTGTACATACCGACATAGGTGCGTTGTGTCGTGGTGTTGCGTAGCAAATGGGTGATGGGTGGCTTGAGGAGCTTGAAACCAAATTGGCCAAGCGGTTGTGTAGGCTCACCCGGGGCTTGGCTCTGTGCCAAGATTTGGGCCCCGCGGAACCCGCCCAATCCAGCCCGCTGTGCACACTCCCAAGCTCGCGTGGCGGAGTGCCCAGCGGGACTGGGCCAAGTGCCCAGACGGGATTGATACACCATATAATCTGAAAGCCAAAATTCAAATTAAAAATGATTAATCAACCTTTGATTCTTGTTTGCTGCTTATTATGATCATTGACAGTTCCACCCATATATTCATGGATGAGTCAATAGGATTGTGTCACAAACAAGTACATGAGGAGGGCTGTAATTAGTAAAACCCAAGGATAGGAAAATATAAAGAAAGAGACAGACGTAAATCTATGTGTCTGTATATTTGTTATATACCCAGTCAAAAATCAGCAAAACAACATAGACCAGAATAGTCAGGTTTCCAAGTTCTGACAAAGGTATCGCCTGGAGGAAGCTAAAGCTCATTGCCTCCCACGGTGAGTAGAAGATGCTGGTCGCTAGCGCAAGAAGCGTGATTGAAAGAAGAGACAATGGCGACTGGGTGGGCAGCAAGACAGCAGACTCGGAGGACGCAGAGATGATGAGCTTGTGGATAGATAAGTGTGATTCAGCCAGCTCTTGCCACGCCTTAAAAGCCGTTCTCCCACCTCGAACGTCGTCGCCTCTTTCTCTCCCACACACATTCGAGCCGATTGCCTCGGCCCACCGTGCAGGAATCTCCCAGCTTGACTGCGCCGTCAAGTGTAGTTTGCTTAGGGAGGTCGCGGAGGAGGAGAGACGCAAGGATGCGGCAGGGGTGGAGTGGGACAAGGAAGAATACAAGAAGTTAGAACATGCACGCAAGGGGAGGGGATCTTGTGTAGCAAGCGAGCTTGCTGGCATGGCCAGGGAGACGGGCAGGATTCAGATCGGCTTCAGCACATGATTGGTTGCGAGGGGGGTTGCGGGTAACCGGCCAGCGTTGGCTGAGGTCTGGCGCATCAACACCTTTGAGGTGCGCCATCGGCCGAGCCCCCCAATGCTACCCTCCTTCCGAACTTCAGCCAATCGACGGGGTCAAGGCAGTTGTAGAGGACAAGGGGGCAACAAACAGATCGTATGTGTCGAGCGGAGCTGGCTCTGGGTCTTGGCCACCTACCCTTGATGACCGGTACCGGCCATTGAGCGAGTGCACACATAGATCCCTTTGATGGCTGGTCAGACCTCAACCTCTCAATGACCAGTCAGACTGGTTGTCAGGAGGTTTCTTCCTCTCGGCGACTGGTATTATTGGTCATTGAGATTTTTTCCTCTCGATGACCCATTTGGCTGGTCAGCGAGGGAATTTACACATCTTAAACAGCATGGAGGAAGGTACTGGTCCCCCCAGGGGATCCGATTTCGTCCCACCCCCTCCCTGAAGGCTCCCTACTCACTTGGGTAGGCCCCTTCTTGATTTCACAAAACAAAAAAAAATCAAACTTAATTAACAAAACTCAAACACACCAAAAAATTTCAACTCTTGAAAAGAAAAACCAAAAAATCCCACTTTCTTAAATCCACAAAATCCTAGACCTCTGGATCTAAGTTTTGGGGTGGTTTTTTTACAAATTTACAACAAAAAATAGCACACACAACAGTTAAACAAAGGCACAAGTTGAAATCCCCAAAGGCCCGAAGGCCCTATGGATGACCCTCCAGCTGTGCCGCAGCAACGAGCAAAAGTGGGCCGGTTGTTAAAGGTGTCCAGGGAGGGCCTAACCAAGTGGTTAGGGGGCTCCCAGGGAGGGGGTAGGACAAAACCGGATCCCCTGGGGGGATAAA
Source organism: Puccinia triticina (assembly GCF_026914185.1). Lineage (NCBI taxonomy): Eukaryota > Fungi > Basidiomycota > Pucciniomycetes > Pucciniales > Pucciniaceae > Puccinia > Puccinia triticina. Next base: position 7,316,083 of record NC_070563.1, read on the forward strand.
ACGGTGCAACTTCCTCTCCTTTAAATAATCACACTGGGCCTGATGCCTCCAGCATTCAACACTGCACACCCCCAACCGCATGTTGCTAATGCCCTGGTTGTTATGATTCGCCAGTGCTATCATCACCGTACCAACCCAGCGGGGCCAGCGCCTTCCAGCCACTTTTCCAACCAACTCAGCTTGTTGCCCATTCACCGCTGGTTAGTTACTCCCCTCACCTGTTTTCCTTGTCATCACCCCACAGCTGGCTACTGAAATGAGTATTGGTTGCACAAACGTGCCCCTTAGCCAACAGTTTTTCCAACCATACAGCTCCCGCGCTGCTTTGCTCATCCCACGCCCGTTCTAGACGCAACCATTGCTTTCCTAAACACAAGCCCAAACTGGTCATGTGTTTTGCCCTTTTGTTCCTAACTCACCCCTTCCATCAGCTCGACGTACTGAGCGCTCCCACCATCTTTTTTTCCGTCAGTACTTGCCACCGCTGCGCTCACCCCCCTACCTGTTTCCAGTCACTCAGGGGTTTTTTTACTACACAGCTGGTTCGAGAGGAAGGGAATCATCAAACCAGGTACCCAGAAGGAAAAAGATGTTTTGAGTCCTAACACTGTTAACCATCTTTTTAGTCGTGATACAAAATTAATCATTTTTGGAATGTTTTGTAGTAATCTCTTCTTGGGCGCGGACAACTACTATAGCGCTTGTAACAAATCTTACTCCAGCTGGAAAAAAATTTCTCTTTGATCTTGGTTGGAATGTCATGCTATTGCTAAACATCTGGTACAAGCACGAGATTGTTTATTCAAACCCGGGCAAGAAAACTGTTGGATTGGAAAGGATCTTAAACAAAGTATTATCATTGGTGGATGGAGCAAAAGCCAAATGAGACAGGATTGCGTTTAATAATCCCGGTGTTCATGGATGGTGACTGACAATGAGAATCTGATTTTCTCTACATTTGAATTGGTTAATTGATAATGGATTTCTGAAGTCCAACTACTAGGCCAAGAAAGAGGAAATCTTAGACCTTTTTTCAAAGAAGTATTCCAATTTCGCCTCGAAGTCAAGTGGATATGTCAGCTGGTCAGACAATCGAGCGCGCGGGTGGCTGCGTATGCATGGGGTGGAGGTCCCAATGAGCACCAATTGCAAAGAACTACTTTAGTTAATGCACAAAAATTGTAAGTTTTTGATTCACGTTACATCACCCTTATTCCTCTGTGTCTGGAGCTCGTTAACCGACTGCATGAAAATTTTTGTCAAGACGCCGAATCAAAAGGTAAAATGTGTAATATCCTAATTTCCTCAGTTACCTGAATTTTCTTCGAGTGAGCAGGCTCTTGAAGACCCTGTTTGCTCAAAGACACTATCAAAAGGCTCAAGGAGCCTGTTGGGTCTGGATGTATCTGTAAAATTTGTGACAACTAAGATAAATTCCATCGTTAGAAACAATCTCCTTTAACTATATACAATTGAAATATAAAAACTCCTTGAGTCTTGGCTTTGAGAAGTGAAAGAGCTATTCACCTAAGAGCAGGCAAAATTTCCGCGCTTCTGGATTGTTGGATGAAATAAAAGAAAAAGAGTTGGACACAAAGTCTAGAGAGAGAAGATGGGAAGGGATTGGCTAAGAACGGTGAGAGGATGAGAGACTACGATGTCGTTTGCATCGCGTTAGTTCTTTGAATCTACTTGCTGGAACACTACAAGGAGACAAGTACCTCTTGTGTTCTGCACGCTTGTTTCAATGTTGTTGAAGTCTTTGGCGCAAGCTTGAGTTATTCCTGTTACGGCTAAGATGGACAACATCTTTGTTAGTTACTCGCAATCTTACTGCCATTAGGAGTGATGCTGATTTTGCTTACTTGTTGGTCTGATGACTTATTCGAGTTGCTAGGTCTGTGGGGCTGTTGGAGATTCTGTGAGACAGTGGACTGCAGTTTATGAGCGAAAAGAATTAGTCTAGTGCCTCATCTGCTGCCTCAAAGGCTGCCTCTTAAATACTCACGAGATCGAATGACCGGAACTCGGAGCTGCCCTGATGTTGCTATGTTCTTTGCCTGTGCGCTGCGCCCTAGCGGAGTTGTTGCTCGTTTCATCTGTTGTAGAGATGACGAGACAACGGGGTTAGCTTCTGTGGCTTAAGTCTGAAGGGATGAAACTCGGGGCTTACAATGCATTGCATCAGAGTCTGTTTTTCCCCTACGCCTTTTGGCGCCTAGAGCATCAGCCTCTGTATTCTGACAGTATCAAGCAAGACGCTGCTGGCTGTAAGGACGCGATCTATGAGAACACTGCACAGGCTGCCAATCAAGATAAACAGGAGCTCTGAAAAAATGAATCATATCTGAGAATGTGACTAGCACTGTTTAGCTAGCTTGGTCAAGGGCTGCAGTTGTGCACCAGTATTCATCAAAGAATTTATTTATTTGTAATCCTCAGTAGCCCAGATTTACCTTTTCATGTATTGTATTTGATTGACCCAATTGCATTTTTTGTTTTGCACACATGAAGGGGTCTTATAACTTTTGCATTGCGTTTTTTGCCGAACTTAACATTCATGAATCCATCCTAATCTAGCGCCCTGCCAATGGGTGGTCCCCTCGCGAGGGCTCTGTTTTCAACGTAATTGCTCCAGTACTTTTTTGCTCTCACGTTTGAGAGCCCTGTAAACCAGTGATCCAATCTACTGTCATTCCTTCGCCATGAATAAGGGATGCGGATGGCTAATTGAGGGATGGTCTGTCTCGCATCAGGCTCCAGAACCACGATGGCTTACATCTATTGTGACCTTCAAGCAGTCAACTAGACACCCAAACATGATTGCCCCCTGTATCTCAAGCTGAGTCTATCTAGAAACAACCAATACTTGGTTTGAAGCAGCTCTACGGTCAAGATCTTCCCCTGGGACACCCGTTCTTCTTTGACCGTGCATGACAAAGAGCTTGATCATCGACCCAAACCAAGAAACGCTCCATGATGACCATGCCTCCGACTCACCTATTTTCCTGCCCAGCCTGCTAATCACATCCATCTGCAGCATCTTCATTAGCATGTTTGTCTCTCTCTGATCTTTAATGCCTTGTCTTGGTGAGGACAGAGGACTATAGCAAACCTAATAATCCAATCTCTTGAAAGCTGGATCTTCAGAAATGAAATCTTCAATGAACTTTATGCTTCCAGATCCACAACCAAGCTCAATTCCACGGGAATGTTGTCCCACTCACAAAGGTTATCCTTCAAATCACCTCCCACAAAGCTGTTGGTGCAAACAGAAAAAAACCAAACTAAAATAATAAATCACTGCAACTATCAGCTTGTTGTACGTACATTGATTGTGGCCCTGGGTGCATATTGAGAGGAAGTTGCCTGCTATGCTGACTTTTTGAGCCAGTTAAGGGGTAACTGGTTTGAACGAGCCAGCTGACAGTTGAGGTGTGGTAACACATCTTTGGCAGAGTGGGTGATTTGAATACATGTAGCAAGGGGAGAAGACTTGGAATTGCTATTTTTCCCCTTGTCATTTTATATTTCAAGCAATCAAATCAGCAAGTACCTCAACACAAATAAAAACCTATAAAAACCTACCAATCAATATGATTGTGTGTTCTGCCAGGGGAATTCATATCACACATAACTTGTGCCGCTGCCTGGAAATCTTGTGTGGGGATGATGAGAGCCACAATAAAAGAATCATGTTGTGATATTGAGGCTACAAATGTCAAATTGAAAATTTTTACTGGAAGACTTGGATTGAATGAGCAGGTGTGGGGGTGTCTGGGGAGGGGGCCTGTGACAAAAGAGGTGTTTGTGGCACAGGGGTTCAACTTAGCTCCGTGGGGTATTCAATGGTGGAGGCCGCAGAATTGTGGGATAGCAAAATGAGATTCAATAGGAGGATGGGGTGAGCTCCAACAGCAACAAATGGGTTTACAGGGGGCCGTAGGCTTCCACCCTGCAGCGGCGTAGCCGCTTTGGCCTCTAGTTGATATAGCTAAATCAGTAATTTATATAAGAGTGATCAGTCCAGTAGCACTGTCAGTGGGAGGAGCTCATCGAGATGATTGTTGTTCAAAGGCCTGGTGCCGGCCATTTCAACATTGGGCGTTGTGAGAATGAAAGCTAGTTAGTCGGTGAAGGATGTCCGCTAACCGCCTCCTTCAAGAATATTGATGTCCGGGTTGTGTGATTGTTGGTAACTCGGCTCTGCACTGCTACTTTCATCTAGCCTTCAGCGCTCCTCTACTGAGCCTGATCTATAGCGTGATAATCCGCAAGTGATTGAAGCTCCGCACTTTGTAAGCACTGAATTGGCAGGTAACTCTCAAAGTAAAGATAAAGTCCCAGATAATCCTTTAATAACTCTAGTATGTCCGTAATTGTAAGTACAAAGATGATTATTCCCCCGTAAGATGATAGAATGGCTAATAGATGGGGTCCCCAATCCCCCTTCTCCCGTCCTTCCCTCCACACACATTGCCGTTCCCACCCAATCTCACACGTCTGACACTTTCCCGCACTAGTCCTCCAGCTCCTCCCGCTATCCCCCTCGTCACTTTCCCAGACTCCGCTCCTCTCCAACGCTTGACCTCCCACCGTCCTCTGTCTAGCCCCCATCAGTCGGTCTCTCGCCAGCGCCTCCACCCCAGTTCCACCTGCTGGTGGAACCCGCTTTGGCTGTCGTGACTCACCTGCTGACGCGCTGCTGCTAACAGTCCACGTGTGTAGCCCCGCCGCAGTCCAGCCCTGTCTTTTCCGCTCCAATCCAAATACCCAATCCAAAATCCGCAATCCGCAATCTGTGCATTCCAGTCCGCTTGTGACTTTCCGTAAGCTTTCTTAGCGTGCTTTCCTGACCTCATCCTCAGTGCTTATGTCACCGGAATGCACTCTGCCTGAGCGGCTTTGTGCATTCCCGCCCGCGCTATCCCTGCGTGGACATTCTACTGCGCGCGCCTATATAAATCACCACAGCGTGTAACCAAGGCATTTTCTACAAATTTATCAAACCCAGAAGTTTTAATCTGCACAGTTGATGATTGCATGTTATTTGCTTGATTAATTTTTTGCTTACTTTGAGCCAAGGCCGCGTAGATCCTGCAGGCACATTGTGATTGGGGTGGAGAAGGACCAACTCCTTTTGAGCAGTTATTTTCATACCACTCAAAAGTTTTTTGTATTCCCCAATTTCAGGCTGACTTCCTCCATCACAAACTACCATGATATAATCAAGAGGATTCCTCTTGATGAATGGTTCAATTGGCCATCAAGAGGATTCCTTCAATGACCAATGTGATTGGCCATTGAGAGGATTCCTCTCAATGTCTGGCCAAGCCGGCCATGGAGGGGGTGTGTTCCCCTCTTGATGGCCAGTTTGACCAGTGTGGTGGACAGTTTGGTACACGCGTGGGATCAAGTTTTTCTTGCGCGTGGCGCGCTGGAGGATGTCAAGGCTTCAAGACTTCAAGACTTCAATTTTACAGCTCACAGCACGTCAAGATTCAATGGCGCGGCGCGCGTTGCACTCCTCAAGGCGTTTCAGGCTTCTCCCTCTTTCCTGCTTCCCTTTTTGTTTTTGTGTTGGTGGTTTTGTTTTTCTCATGTCAGTTTCTTTTTCATCATGTTTGTTATTTTCTTCTTTCACTTTGCGGGCGTTGGATAGGTTTTGGATGAGGAGGGTTGGTTTTTGTCTTGTCTCTTCTTGGTTTTGTTTTGTCTCTGCTGTTCTGTCTGTTGTAGCGCGCGCGTGCGCGCTAGGTTGTGATGAGATGTCTGCTAGATGTCACCAACACCAAGGTTTGAGTTCAGTTGGAACTCAGGCTTTGGAGCGGCATGGACCCACTCTGAACCATAAAAATCTCAGTTTCTCCATCAAATTCAAATTTATTAGTCTTGGCATCTGTCTGCCCGAAGTCTCACGTCTTTTAAGTTCATTTCCCCCGCAACGCCGATCTCTCCCAACCTCTGGTTTAGATCACACCCCCCGCCAGCAGTACCCCTGGCACCCTTTTCAACTCAAACACCGCCGACGCGCCATCCAAGCCGTTGTAAAATCATCCCCTCCCCCCAACGCTCAACACCTCTCAACGCTCTTTTACGGCCAATCACCCCGGAAAGCATACATATCTCAGGTATCCTTTTTCTCATTCCCCTCCCCCAACTGCTGCCGGCCTAGCACCGGACAGAGTTCCTCACCGGTCATCAAGGGGATTTGTATGTATTCCTCATGATTACCGGTTTGACCGGCCATTGAGAGGGTGTGTACATTCAGCTGACAAAATCTGTGGTTTACCTGTTGGTGGTGACAAAATCCACGGCAGGTGACAACAGCGCCAGGGCTTGAACTCAGGGCAAAATTTGGATTTTGTCAGCGCAACAAAATCCGGTTTTTGTCACCTGTTTGCGGGCATTTTGGGGCACCACACATTTCTATGTTGGGCCCCTGGCTTATTGTCCTATAACAACCATTTCTCTAAATTTTGTCAGACAAAGTCTTTGGATTTGGACCAAGACTCATCCTTTTTTTTTTTTTTGTAATTTCTCACTCATGTAGCCTTTTTCCAAACATGGAAAGAGGCTCAGAAAATATGTTTTCCAAAAAAAAAATCAAAAAAATCATTTCTTGGTTGGCCTAACTAACGCAGGCTCAACCAGAGTGCAATGTTGGCGTGCTGCTCAGCACCAGCCATGATTGGCTTGGCCCACCCGCTGAGTGAAGCTGGTTGGGCTCTTGTCATGCCCAACCAGCTTCCACCGCGGGCACGCTGATCAGAGCCGGGATGAGTTGGCTGGGTTAGCCATGGCCAACCCATCCAACCCAGTGGTGGCCCACGGTGCTGGATGGGTTAGGTCAAGGGGGGCCCAACCAATTTTTGATACAATCCAATCCCGCGGTCATAATCTGGGCGGACAGGTTGGGGCCCACCTGGGCCAACCTTTCTGTGACCGCGCCATTGGGCCCACATCAACCAAATCTCAAATTCAAGTGGTGGTGTAGGGAAGAGTGCTGGCAAGGAAGAGATTCTGAGCCAGGTTGGCTGGGTGGGATTGGGAAGGCCTGGGGGAGAGCCCTAGACTTGGTCTTAGCACAGCATGGTGTGGTTGAATTTGGTAGCTAAACTAGTTAGCTGCAAGCCAAACTAGCCACTGTTAAAGATTATCCAAGGACTTAGGCATCAAGCATGCTTTATTTTCTGAGATGTTTGGGCACGCTTCAACCTGTGTAATTGTTCATTCATTAGGGCTTCAAAATTTATCCAGGAAGTGTTCCAGGTCCAAATTCCAGGAAAACCAAAACAATGCCAAAAATAATTTCCTGGAGGCTCTACATTGAGACCCCCAATTTGGGAAAATTCCTGAATTCAAACCCAGAAGCACACCTCCTGGGACTCAAACATAGTTTCATTGCTTTTTGCTCCACGCCTTTGGGGACCAAAGGGAAAGCCATCTTTTGCACCTACCTCCTCCCTCCTTGTAAATAGATACCCTCCGCTCCAGGCTATCCAACTCAGCGGTACCTGGCCTATACAGACACACCGGCATGATTCCAGTCATCAGTTGATTTATGACTAATTATCAAGGTATGTATTTACACACATTGAAGACCGGATGGTACCATTCATCAAATTTCTTCGATGACTGAATGGTACTAGAGATGGCCCCAAAGAACCTGTCGCGGGTACCTGTTATCCGCTGGGGGGTACCCACCCATGGTTGGCGGGTACCTGCCAGCGTGTGCGTGTTTGGGTGCGGATGCTGAATTTCTGGGTGAAATCAAGCGGGTACCTGCTCTTGTTTGGGCAGGTGGCGGCTGCTGCAACAACTGGACGGACTGGGAATTCCTTCCTTCTGGTCAAAGAGGTTTTTTAACCTCTTTGACTGGAAGGAATCCTTCTGGTCAAAGGGGTTACCAAAGGGGTTACAGAACCTCTTTGACTCAACTGGAAGGAAGGCCTTCCATTTGAAGAGGTTACAAAACCTCTTTGACCAGAAGGATTCCTTCCAGTCAAAGAGGTTGAAGGATTCCTTCCAGTCGAAGAGGTTACAAAACCTCTTTGACTGGAAGGGAATCCTTCTGGTTGAAGGGGTTACAGAACCTCTTTGACTGGAAGGCCTTTCCAGCCAAACAGGTTTTGTAACCTCTTCAAAGGCCTTCCAGTCAAAGAGGTTACAAAACCTCTTTGAGCGGAAGGATTCCTTCCAGTGGAAGAGGTTTTGTAACCTCTTTGACTGGAAAGGCCTTCCAGTCAAAGAGGTTCTGTAACCCCTTTGACCGGAAGGATTCCTTCCAGCCAAAGAGGCTACAGAACCCCTTTTACCAGAAGGAATCCCTCCAGTCAAAGAGGTTTTGTAACCTCTTTGACTGGAAGGAATCCTTCCACTTGATTTTGAGGGGCGGTCACCTGCAGGTACCCAATCTGACTTCCCCAGGCGGTGCGGGTGAGGGTGTGGGTTTCAAACTTTTGGCAAAAAATGTAAGAGATCAAAGATCTCTTCACTGGGGACAGTCTTGAGTGGGCTCAATGAGCGCAATTTCTAGTACTCAGGGCTGTATTTCGATAGCTAGCTTGGAGAAGAATATAAAAGGACCAGTCTTCTTCTCAGTATATACAATTCAGGAGGGAGCTGGGGAAAAAGTAAAAGGAGAATAAGGGTAAAGGAAATGCTCACCTAGCTCGGAAAAGAATTTAAAAGGTCCAGTCTTCTTCTGCCAAGCTAGGAACAACAAAGGGTAGTTACGTTACGTTGCGTTATCCGCGCAATTTTGGTAACGTAACTACCCCCATTATCCGGGGCCCCCCGTTACTTTACTAGTAACGGGGTCATTTCAGCCCCGCGCGTAACGTAACGGGCCTGATTTTTGAGGCCCGTTATTGCGTTATCCCCCGGATAACGCGATAACGGACCATTTAAGGCTGTTTTAGCCTCATTTTTTGCCCGTTCTCAAGGGCTCCAGGCGCCTGGATAACGCAACAAGCATAAAAAAACAGCTTAATGTGGTGCCATAACGTAATTGTACCGCCGTTACGCGTAACGCATAGATACCGACAAAAATTCTGTTACGTTACCGTTATCTACGCGTTACGCGTAGCGTAACTACCCTTTGTTGCTAGGAATGCCCGGGGAAACAGGGATGATGAGTCTTGCTGCTTACATAAGGTGTGACATGTATTTCTTGTGGAGCCCGCGGTGCGCGGGGGCTTCACAAAAAAGCTGGCGGGTACCCGCATCCGAACAGGTACCCGGGTTCACAGGGGCCATCTCTAAATGGTACCAATTACCATTCATCAAATTTCCTTGATGACTGGATGGTACTGTTCATCAAATTTCCTTGATGGCTGGATGGTACTGTTCATCAAATTTCCTTGATGACCGGCATGATACCAGTAGAAGTGATAACATGATTGCCTGTCTGGGCGAGCCATCCGGATATTGCCAGTTCAATCCTGGCCAAGGGCATTGTTTTGGATTAAGGTGGTACACATGATCAGCTATCTGATTTCCTTGATGACCGGCATGATACCAGTCATCAAGGTACATAGCCCTTGATTTCCAATAAGATACCAGATATCAAGGTACACACCTCAATGACTGATATTGTAGCGGTTATTGAGGAGCCACCGTGATGACTGGCATTGCACCGGTCATAAAAGGTTTGTTGAGGGTTTGACCTTGATGGCTGGTGTCATTCCTGTCATCAAGGTACACACCTCAACTTGTCATCAAGGTCATCAACTTGACATCAAGGTGTGCACCTCAAATTTAGGTGTTTACCATTAACTGCTTGGACCGGCAGGTCCAGTGAGTCTTCAGACCAGCCTTTATAAGCAGTTCTCAGAAATGGCTGTCCAAAAAGAGTTCAGATTAGCCTGTCCGAGCCAATGAGCCCGCCTGGTGACTTCTTGGACAAGCCTGTTTGACATCTTTTGGACGGCCATGTCCAAGAACTGCTTGGACAGGCCGGTCCGGGGACTTGTTGGACCTGCCAGTCCAAGCAGTGAATTCAGGTAGTGCAGGTGTACATGCTTCCAGCCGCCTGTCAGTACAGCCGTGCTGGTTTGTGTGTGTCCTGGTGTCGCCTAACTTGACACAATTCCCCCCTGGTGGGAGGCTCGCTGTGGCTGGCCGCAAAGCGGCCCCTCCCGCAGAAAGGACTTGTGCACAAAGTCAAAAAATTGGCTGAGAAAGAAATCAAAAATGGCTGGAGGAAAAATACTTAGCATCACAAAGCCTCCCCCTCAGCTCCTGTGGACCTGCTCCAGAGGCAACTTACACTTCTTGATCTCAGCTTTCAAATGTCACTTGTCTCATCTCTCCAATCCTTATCATTTTTGCTGTACTAATTTTTAAAAATTAAAAAACACAAAGAAATGAAAGAAATGTATACCAAGGAATTACAACCATCATGCCTTGTGGATATTGGATTCACAAGCCTGCAGATATCTGCAGATCCTACACCTGTAGCCACTCAACTGTTGCAGATAGGATATTCAATTGTGCATACTATTGGAAAATCCAAAATTGGATCTTCAGAGCAATGGAATATCCTTCAGGATTCCTTTGACCTTCAAAACGTATTCCTTCAATCAGTTTTGGAGTTTATGCCTCAAAAAACTTGGGTGAGGGTGCCCATCAGTACTGTCAAAAAAACTGTCTATTCAGTTTTTCTTGTACATATGTTGGTGAATTTTAAAATGGTTTTTTTTGTGTTTTTAGGATTAAAAATCCTTCCTTTGTCTGCCAGCCTGCAGATATTATTCATAAGCCTCTCCTATGGAGAGCCCTCCAGGCGGGGTCCCCCGGACCCTCCGTTCAAGAGGCTTAGTTAAGCTAGTGGTGTCGCCGTGTCAGCTAGCGGCAAAGACGGTGTGAAGGGTATGTGGGTGAGTTGGGTGCTTGACGGCTGCCAAAAAAAAAAATGGGGGTCAGCCGGTGTTTGAGAAAAAAGCTGGATTTATCTCTTTTTTGTGCATATGTTTTCCTGTTTTCTTGTCATCCTGAAGCTCCTGGAAGGGCATAGGAAGAAGGAGCACAGAGGAAGCATTCCAGGTCAGTCATTTTTTCTTGAAACTTTGACCTGGAACGCTTCCTGGATCAATTTTGAAGCCCCCTAGTGTTATAGTGGTTTGGTACAGCAATTCCGCAAAAGGATGGCAAAGGGGTCACGGATCTTCCATCCAGGTATTTTCCTTGGCCAGCCAAACTATGCTGTTAAAGTTGACGCAGGTTGATGCTACTGTCAAACTTTGACTGTACAGCAGCAACCCATGATTGATACAGAATGCTCTTCTGCCCCTCCCATTTTTGCCTTGGTCCTCCTATCAACGTCAATCCGTGCACATGGATCATGAAGGCCACCAGGCCTGAAATCATTGGTTTGATATGATTTCCGGGTTCCTTTTTTCACCAAACCCGGATCCCTAGGAACTAGCGGTGTCTATTTGGTTATAGGTGGGCAGTTCAGATATTTATGGAGGCTTGGAGCCAACTTGTCGGCCAATATCTTTTTTTTTGAGTCCCACCACCTGAAACTGGAATCCAGCGGTCAAATATTGATTCCACTGCCAAACTGGCCAGATTTGAAAGATTCTGTAATGATTCCCCAGTCATACTGGCCAAATAATCTGCCTGGGTGCCAAAGAAGATTCCATGATAATCACATGGCTCATGTACATGCTGTAATGCAGGCATACCTTAACCAACCTTTTGATGACCGGAGAAGACCGGTCATTGAGAGAGTGCGTAACCCTCTCAATGACCGGTGTGGTGAGATCACTCAAACCCATACATAGTATTTCAAGCCCATATAAGTAGAAAATCCTTCATTATTATAGCAGAATCACCATCTACAGGTCAAGTTATCCTGGGTACCATCTTTATTACATATGCCTAGCTATATTATTTCTCTTATTTTGCTCTTTTCCTTATTTTCTGTTACATGGCTACATATCACAAAAAAAGTCACAGACCAATCATTTCACAAGATATTCCCTCTTATTTATTATACAAGAGCATCTTTATACATAGTACAGATAAACACATAATCAAGAAGGCTAAAATCACTCTAGATAAATAACCCCATCAGCATCTGGCATAATTAGTACTATTACATCATCCAGTCTAGTCACCCCAACTGAAGAGTACATAGTTTAGCCTGAAGAATATTCTAGTGAAACCCCAGCCAGTTGTAGTAGTGGAATTACCCCAACTAAATGTCCTTCCCCAGTACAGAATAACCCAGACACAAACCCCAACCAGTTGTACAGGGAAGGCATTGCCCCACTATTTTCCCTTTTTACCCCAATGTACTAGATCATTTATAAAGATTACAGTCATCAGTTGTTGTTTCCTTTCTCCTCATGCTTGCATTAGAATAGTAAATGATACATACTAGCATTCATCACCTTATCCTTGAGAAATATCATCAGAGACAGATAACCATCATTGAAATCAGAACAGATTACCTTAGTGAATAACTGACCGAGAACCAGATACATCCTTGAATCCTCAACCATTCTCCCTCCTCCAACCCTCATTCTTCCCTCCTTGCAGGTTGTCCTCGTAAGACTCCAGTAATAGTTCTCACTAGAATAGAAGTCAGCCACAAATTATTTTATTCTTAGTGAACCCTTTCTCCCAGAGTTATTCCAGGAGGGCAGTCTTCCCAACACCCAAGTATATTATCATACTTATCCCCTCCAAGCTCATCTCACCCAGTTTGAGAGGTTCCACACCGGCTTAAACTATGCCAATCAGCAAGGGGAGCTCTTGATGACCGGTATAAATTATGCCGGTCATTGAGGCGAGCTCGCAATGACCAGTTTATGCCGGGCATCAAGAGGTTTACAAGCAAAATTCTCTCCATGACCGGCGGCAATGACAGGTCTTCCATGGTCATTGAAGGAGTACATCATATGTGCCTCAATAGCAGAGCTTTTGATGACCAGACCACTCATCAAGAGCTCCCCGCAATGACCGGCATAACAGACCATGAGAGGGATATTTACATACTCCCTTGATGGCGGGCATGACCAGTAATTGAGGGGTTTATCTATTCATTTGATGACCGGTATACATGGACCGTTCATCAAGAGGTTTGTCTCCTCGCCAGTTGACCGTTATAGACCGGAAATCAAGGGGATTTTGTACTCCCTCTGGTCTTTGAGAGGAGTACTCTCCATGACCGGTACAATCAGTCTTTGAGAGTAGTAACTTTGATGACCGGAACAACACTTTAGAGCCTTTGATTACCAATCAGTGACACATTGTTGCTTCATATTAGTTCCTCCTTCTATGGTGGCTTATACAGACAATTTGTGATGGAAGGAGGAACAAAGCAGAATATGGCTAAAATGGCATCTCCATGCCTGGTTTGTTGGTTTCGTTGTTCTGTCTATTTTGACAATGGGTTGTGCTCATCATGAATGGCCGTATATGCCTGGCCAGCAGGCGCCGTCCTGGCCGCTTTGGCAGGTGAGTTGGCCATTTTGAGACGATTTCACCATAATTTCAGGAATTCTGTCCAGATTGTCGCTCCAGAGCCTCCATAGATATTGTGTTTTGATGAAAGCTTGGACAAATGTGGCACTTGATGGCTTAGATTTATGTGCTTGCGCTGCACAGCAGCCTATTTTTGCCTTTGGTTTTCGCCATGCACAGCGGCAATTGATACAATCACATGCCCTGCTGTGATTGAGCATTGGCAAGTGTCCCGCCCCATCCAATCACCACCACAACGACCAACACTGCAGCCTACTGTTGGCCTCTCTCAACCACGGTAGCCTCCAATACAAATATTGCAATGGTTTTCTCGTCATACGCCCCAGACACCAAAGCTCACGCTGTTTGAATGGCCCTCAAGGGCCTGTTGTTTCCAGACATCCGACGCCTTATTGGATGTTTGATTTTGCGGCAGTCATTTGCTCAGTGGCTTGGCCTTTAGCAAGAAACTTGTTGTGTGATCAGGGACCCGGATACTTACAAAAACCGTGGTTGACCGGCAGAGTTCTCAAGAGAAGATTGCACCTTTATGATTGAGCTCATGCGACTCAAACCCGGCTTGTTTCTGCACAAGATTTTTGAGAAGCTGTACAACTCAACCAAAGTCCTGCTCAGCACCGCAGGCATTCACCAGAACCTTGTCAAACGGTTGTTGATCACACTCAAAAAACCCAAAACCAAGAACATTCAGAAATGTCTGGTTGCTAAATATTCCTTCATGGAGCGGATGGAGTTCTATCCAGCCAAGTTCTTGGTCTTTACAGGTTTGTATCTCTAAATCTATTTTTTTTTTTTGGTCCCAAAGCTGACCATTTTTGATTCTTTCTAGATGAAAGTTCATTCTGCGACAAAGATCTACTCCGATCACTTGCCAGGTCGCCACGAGGCACCCCCTCGGAGCGATTCCTCATCAATCAGAACGCAGCCTGGCCCAGCCTCCTCCCAGAACTCTTGATTGAAGGACTGGTGACCCTCACAACAACATTCAAGACGTTCACCAGTCGCCAATTTGAGCATTTTTTGGAATTTGACTTGGTGAGTCAATCAGGTGTCAGGTTATCATCACAACTTCCACTGACTTTCCCCTACTACCAAGCTTCCTCGAATGAACCGCTACCCTGACGTGAACTCTGTCGTTGTATGCGACAACACTACATACCATCAAGGCAAACAAGCTCAAGCCTTGTGCAATGCTGCCGGCGTCCGACTCATGTATTTGCCAACATATTGCCCTGAGCTGAACCCCATCAAACTTGGATTTGCAGTGATCAAGCAGGAATTGCAAGCCTCACAAATCTTGACCCGCTTGGACGACCCTGAGTGGGATATTGTTTGAGTTGTTACAGAAGTACTGACAGCAACCCTTTGCTATAAGTGGTACAAACACTGTGGCTACTGTGTCCCCCGCTAGATTTATTTTTTTGCTGGTCTCTTCCTTCTTTTCATTATCTATAGCCATATTCAATTACATCACTAAAGCTATCAAGCATAAAGTACTTAACAGCCATCTCTTACCAAATCTACAATACCCTTTTTCTTTTCTTTGCTTTGGTTTTGCTGATCATTGTTTGATTTTCTCAAATAAAAAGTCAAATTGTTGTGGAACTTGCCCAGCGTGGCGTTGGAATTCAGTTCCGAGTGCAGTGAATGGATTCTTATCAATGACTTCCATGATGAACTCGGCCTGTGAGTCAATCATTTGTTGCATGATCTTGCTAAAAGCTTCCTAAAAGAAGCAGCATTGGTCCTGCGCTTTGACTGGGACCGATTGAAGTTGGGGTGATTAAAAAGACAGTCTCTGTAATATTTTCAATGGGTTTCAATGGCTAAGTGGTCCAGAGGAAGGTGGATAGTGGGTAATACAAAATTCTTCAGCGGCGTAATGGCATCAAGAGGGTAATATTATAAGGCTAACTAGACATGTATGATACTCTAAAATTCAAGTGATAAGACTAGATGGTAAAATATGTGAACAGAAACATAAGAATTTACAATGAGGTTGGGGTGAATTGCTAAGACTTGAAAAGTGAGGGATAATTATCATGCTATTGAGGAGTTGGAAATCAAACTACAGCCCATCTTTAATTTTGAGAAGCTAAGTCTTTAAATTTAGAGACATTGTTGCATAACTGAGAAATTGTACCATTTCTTAAGCCCCATTGAGTCATCTTTTCCGCGGTGATGCTTTTTGAAAGGAACATAGCCGGATGTGTGATATCTTGCTCATCAAGAATTGCCAGGACCTGATCTGGCTTATTTGGGTGTATATTGACAAATTTGACATATTGACAAAGTAACTGCTTGTTGGGTTCAATGGCTGAAGTGTTAGAATCAGCTGACGGGCTGCGGTGGCGACGGCCATCATCAACATCAACAGTGTTGAGCTTTCTTCTTTTGCCCAATGATAATTTCTCAAACTTGATGTCGGCTGGGGGGGCGCGGATGTTGACTCCCTCAGTTTTTGCCATCTAAAAGGAATGCAATCATCAATAAATCAGCTCATTCAAAGCCACTCACTATGGCTTGAGCCCACTTTGTGACCACCCCGCCAGTCAATGGAATGTAGCGAGTTGGATCTTTGGGATCAATGTAGACCAGCATGCTGTCCTTGTACTTTTTATTTGGCAGGCGGATTGCATAAATCTGATTCATCACCATGTTTTGGGCTTGGAAATCACTCAGCGCAAGATCTCAAACCGGAGGAACACCAGATGCTTGTGGGTTGGATCCGCTTGCTTGGATTGCAGCTCGCTGAGTGAGCATGTGATTTTAAAAAGCAAGAGCAAACTTCTGTTGCTTTGCTTTTGTTGCCGGATTCTGCATGAAGATCTCCAAAGCTATGGATGTGTGGCCCATTCCAAGGTCCACCACATATCTCATCCATTGATTGAACTTTTTGTTGTCATTAAGAGTTTGTTTGGCTGTTTTTTTGTACTCTGGGGTGGTCTTCAGACCCATTGAGATATTCCAGTCAATATCTGATTCGGAAAACCCTTTGGCTGCAGGATTCAGAATGAGCTTGCCAGCACCATTGTACACCTTGTTGCACTCAGACACAACAAGGGTTCAAAACTCTTGACAGTTTATTGATCCAGCGGAAACCAAGACCTCAAAAGTTTTTCCGGCAGACTAAATCATGTTCCAGCCTTCCTTATTTCCTGGCTTGCGGAAGAAAAGCCTGAATGTGGTGATGCAGTGGATGACCTGCGGCTGCATGAAGAAAATCCAAAGAAAAAGATTAACATGCATGTTCTTCAGTCGGAAAAGGATAGAATGCTCCAGACTTACAATACAGTGATTTGAGCTGGTGGTGGGCCAATTTGGCTAATGCGCCAGAGCTTGCTAGCAGAGAGGTACCCTGGGGGTGGGTCTTCCCTACCAAATAAATCAATCCCAAATTGTGACATCGGTTCTGCTGAGTCTTCAAGGGTATGGTCTATTTGACCGTGGTGGAGGGGCGGATGAGGGCGGATGCTAGTTGACCGCTCTGCGGGTGCACTGGTCTACTGGCTGCTGTGGCCAAGATGATTGTCAATGACGACATCATGGCCTTGGAGAGGTAAAAGCCAAAGGACAGCAATCGTGCAGAGCCTTGAACCTTGAGCAAAAATCCAGGAAAATCCTGCAGATCCGTCCAAGGATTGTTCAAATCACAATATTGGACTGCTGGGATTTTTGGCATTAGGTTTGTGAAAATCCAACTTAGATGTCATCAGACCTTAAATTTAGCAGCAAAGTTTGGCTGGGTGAGGAAAATCCATCCATGGAAGATCTATGACCCCTTCGCCATCCTTTTTTGGAATTGCTGTACATCAATTAACAGCCATTGAGCCATTGGACTCTCTGAGAGGGTGTGCAAGAACAAGATAACAAAAGTCATAAGATATGTGTCATCATGAGTGCAAGAGTGGCAACTATGAGAAGATGCAGGGCAACAACCGGGGGGAGGGGGCAGGGTCTAGTGCATGATGATAGAGTAAGTATGATTTTGATCATAACCGTCATAATAAGGATAGATGGGTAAGATATGAAAAATAGAATATGCGGAAGGTAGGGGGGGGTATGAGACAAAGTGTATAAGATGATAACATAAGGTTAAAGGTGCATATACCTGTGAATAGGTAGATAAAGATAATGGCAATAGAAGAAGTAGGAGGGGGTGTAATAGTAAGGTGTAGGTAAGCTAGATGGATTTAGTTTATAAAAAAATGGGGTGAGTGTGGATTAATTGAATCGATAGAGGTAATGTAGAGGGAGCGAAGGGGTAAGGTAAGGGGCGAGTATCGTATAACGGTTAATATGTCAAACTTCCAATTTGAAGATGCGGGTTCGATTCCTGCTACTTGTAATAAACCATAAGTATTACCGCGGGTAAAAGAGGGTAAGAATAAAGTAAGTATGAAGGGGGGGGGGGGTGGAGTAGGGTTTAATGAGGTGATATGAATGTTGACAGTTAATGCTGCTACTAGGGGTTGTAACATTTAGTATAGCGATACCGCAATGTTCGAACACTGTTAATGCTTTTCATTATACGAGACTAGCATAATAATATTTAGAATGAGTGGGCTGCTAACGATAGAGATAATAAATATAGGGGTAGAGGATATAAGTATATATTGTAGTCTAGTATTTCAATCAGATAGGACACTATTTATGGAGGTTCTACTATTTATGGTAGGGAGTCTATGTCTAATAACATTTCATCCGAGATCAGATAGTAAGGATAGAGGGAATAGCCTATCCACCTTTTCGGAAGCAAGAGAGGTATTTAAGCCTAATGTAACAGACTCGTTTGAAGAAGGGTCAAGAGGGGGAAGGTTTAATGATGTTTTCGAGATAGGTGAGAGGGAAGATCTGCGGGTCTCCCAGAAGTGATCTAGAGCCCAAAAAGCTAGATTTCCCTGCGAAAATCCAGACTTTTCGGGTCTAAACCAACATCTGCGGGGTCCCAGATTGCACAAGAAGTCCTCCACTCACAACAGAGCCTGCCACTGCACACTACTCAAAACCAAAAGATAACAAAACGATCGAAATGCTTCATCAAGATGATACATAATATTCAACAGATTCAAAGCGAAGACAAAATAAACAACAACAGCAACAACAACGACAAACACAACAGAAGTAAATTTTCTGCTTTCTTTTTTTGAGAGGTGGATGCGAGAAAAATACACGTATACATGTAAACGATCTATGCACTACATGTTTATGTTCGTTTTCGGAGACAAGGAGTGGGGTGGTTCCAATATAGTAGTTATAAGGGAGGGTGAGGTACAAGAAATCGAAAGCTGATATGGCACAGATTTGTATGCATGATTTGTATGCATGTATGTATTTATGTTGCTGAGCTGGAGGTTCTTCAACGGCTGCGAACATTTTGGATGATTGTCCTTCTGCGTTCCATCCGTCGAGGGGGCTGATTGGCAGCCGCTCTGGGATCGGGAGGCATTCGAGAAGAGGGATGAGGCTGTCTGGGATCAAACGGAGGAGCTCGTGGATCACGGGAGGAGGGAGGGAGGGGGTAGTGGTGAGCCAGGCCGAGCGGTCTGGGAAGGCTGTCCTCCTCCTGCAGCGCATGGCGCTCGCACCAGGGCTGCTTGTTGACCACGAAGTGGAACTCGTGCAGGCTCGTCGTGCAGCCCCGTCGCGAACAGCTGAAGTGCTCCGGGTGGTACAGCTTCCGGCGCGCACTGTTACTGATCGGGTTCGAGCCCGTAGAGTCGTCTGAGACCACCGAGCCCGTCTGCGACCCATCCAGGAAAAGCGACACGCAGGGCCCTTCGATCCCCCGGCCACAGGACTGGTTACAGCACGTCGTGCCCGCCAGCCGATGGTAATGTTTCGAACACTGCGTAGCCGCTCTTGATCAGCACCATCGGAAATCGCTGATTTGCTTAGACTCAAAGGACTTACAACAGGTCTTCGTTCCCATACATAGAACTCACCATTCGGGAAGGGCGCATTGCACTGGAAACAGTTGAAACAGCTCGCATGGTATTTGCCAAGCACTTTGCCCACCCGGTCCGTGACCGCGCCCCGTTCGATAGGTTTCGAGCATTTCCGGCACTTAGGGAGATAGACTTCGGCGTAGCAAGCCGAGCAGAGCCGCGCCTCGTCCGTCTTCGGGTTCTTGACGTGTCGGATCGGCGCCTCCATGCATCGTTGACACATCCGCTCAGCGTCTCCCCGCGGCACGCGTGCAGTCTTCGTCAGCTTCGGCGACGGAGAGCGCGTGTATCCTAGCTGGGAAATCGAGTCTGACGGCCGAATGCCAGGTGAACTGGGTGTGGGCGAATGAGTGGATGGGTCGGATGGTTGTCTGGTATGAAACTTTGGGGTGTCTAGGGTATCAAAGCAACAATCAGCAAAACTGATTTTTTTTTTCTCGAGGAAGTGAATAAATAATTACCATCTGGGTAAGCCGAGGGGTATTTCCGTGGCGTGTCGACTTCGTAATGATGCTGCCCAAATCTATCCGGGCTAGAGTGTTTGGGGGTGGTCTCGGGGACTTGGATCTTCCTGATGGCAGGCTGGCGGGTCCGTTTCTGATACTCCTCGCTACTTTGCTCGGCCTTTTTCTCCATCTCAGCCATCAGGTCGCCCATCAGATCTTCCAAGCCTGTCACCGACGGCTCATTCGTCCGCGCCCTTGTCGACGAGCTCTTGCCAGTGGGACCCGCGCCTCGTGGCTCCGGCTGGATCGCCCTCAGGTTTCGCAGACCGTTGTCTCGTCCACTCCGCGAGAGTTCTTCGTGTTCCCTAGCAATCAGTTTGTCCAGCCCGCTCGCTGCTGAAGTCGAACTGGGCAGCTTCTGGTCCTCCTTCGTAATCCGAGTCAACGCTTCTCTTCGTTGGCTGGCGATCCCAAGCGCTGTGAAATTAGAGAACGGCATCGACTTGGAGGTAGGAATTGTCGGCTGAGATCGCTGTGAAGACTCGTACTTGGTTTGGAGAGGCGAAGGCTCGGGTGATGTGATGGGGGACATTTGCTTCTTTGGTGGAAATACCAATTCATCCTTCTCGTTCTCAGCTTCCTTCACAGTTGCTTTGGCTTCGCTGGTGGTTGTCTTGGGCATCAGTTGGGCATATCTTTCGAAGAAAGGCACCCTTCCAGACGAAGAGTTGCTCGAAGATGAAGTGTCAGAGTTCGAGAAGGAGTATTCAGAGGAAGAGGTGGTGGCTTTTGATTTCGGAGCCATTGGTTCGGAATTTGACGATGAGGAGGAGGCCGGTTTTGGCTCCGGTCGGATAGAATTCAGGAGTTTCTCTTTCAAAGATTCCAGAGATGTGCTAGTGGAAGACTGGTTGCTGGTTTGCGGAGTGGATAGGCTGGTTGAAGCAGTTGACGCGCTGCTGGATGAAGTAGTGGACGAACCGGTGGATGAAGTAGACTGGCCGATTGAGGGAGGAGATTGACTGGACAGAGGAGTGGGATTGGCGGGGGCGTCTTGGGATGGTTGCTCGATGAGGTCTTGAAGGGTAAAAAAAGCAAATCGGTATGGTTGTCAGGACAGTGGTGATCAAGAAAGATGAAAATGGCAACTCGGAATTTTAAAGAATTTCAATGCGGAAGTGCATGCTCGTGGGAAAAGCAGAAGGGTTGGTCTTGGGAATGAGCCCATAAGTCCAATTTTAATCTTTGAACTAGGAGCAAAAATGAATCGCTCGGAAATGTTCTGAGCCGCTTTGCTTCAAGTGGCCTGCAGTGGAGCATTGTTCCGAGTGCCCAGACGCCAGCTTTTGGTTAATTTTGGCAGTCGGGTTTGAAATCCCGAAAATGAAGCTTTTTGTGATCCTCTGCTATTGCAACGTCTTGGAGAAGCACGGATCCTGTGATCTGCATTACCAGAGAGGTCATGAGATCAAGGCCGACGGGACTCGACTCGTCTGACTCTCAACGGATTGGAGTGCCGACAAGACAGTGGCAAGCGGGTTGCCGATTCCGGCAGAGCGTCCGTATATTATGGTATCTGGCGTGGGGCGGGTGTTCAAGCACGGAGGGAGGAAAGCTGGCAAGATGTGATTGGCTTACCAGTTGTAGAAGGCTTCTCTAGCTCTGGGGGTTTGGGGGGGATGTTGTCGGTGTCAGGTGGGGCTTGTTCGTCCTCAGGAATGGAAGGCAGCTGGCCGGCGGGAAGACAGACATGTTCGCCCAGCTGGGCTAGGATGACGTCGCCCCCACAGTCACTGCATTTGATGATGGCCTCAGCGCTCATCGATTCTGGGCGGTCCTTGGAGGCGTCCGGTGCAGCCGCAGGCTTGCCGAACCCCAGGAGTGGTGCGGAGAAAAATGCGAGTGCCATCGGGGCGGCGAATGGTGAACTGGTGAATTGGTGAGTGTTGAGAGTGGTGGTGGCCAAGGGCAGTGACGCCGGCGACGGCTATGGAAATAAAATCTGGTGGTTGCAATCCAGCGTGCTAGGGGCGGGGGGCAAAGTTGGCACCCTTAAACAATAACGTATGGAAGCTTTTGCTAGCGCCAGGCGGCCAGCTGGCTTGGAAGGAAACGGCGCGCTATTGTCTTGGTTGAGGGAGGCAACCGGGGCAAGCGACGGAACGAAACGAGTGTTCTTGGTTGCCGGGGGTATGTAACATGTGTGTGGTAACCGGCAACGACCGTCGCCAAGACTGGGCGAGTGCAAGGGTTTTCGCCTGCAGGCTACTGACGCTAGGCATATTTATTTGAATCTCCTTCGACAGTGCTTCTAACTCTGTCGTTGCCTTAACCCAAGGCCTGAACAACAATTTGCTACACAAGGATGCCCAAACGCTTCTGCGCCTCGACTATCATGTCCGGCTTGCACAAAGCGCGTATTGAGTGGTCCTGCATCAGTATCCTTGTATGTAATTTGGGGTACACATCACTGCGACCGCCAGGCTCAGCTGATCATTTTTACCCAGTCTCTATGGTGACTGAAATCCGTCGCCAAAAGCTCCGCCAGGGTCCACCCGATAAACTTTGGGTTGTAAAGGGACGGAGGAACGCCGTGTTCGGAAAGAGCCTGAATCTGCTTGATTCTTTCGACCAATTTGCACTGATTAATCAATTCCTGCAAATTACTTGGTTCCATCAACAGTTATGCACAAGATCCCTCTGAATCAAGCCATTTGGGACAATACAAAAAAATACACGGGTGGACAATTCCAAGATGTCCAACAAATTTGGCCAACAACTCCCCAAAAAGGCGTAACCCAAAAAAGGAGCCTGGTGGACGACAGGGACCTGGTTGAGAAACAGTCCTGCATTGGAGGACTTCCCTGTGATTTACAAGCCCTTGTAAAGTCAGATCTGGCACTTTTAAAGCCATATTTTTACAATCTGATTTTACAGGCAGGAGGACTGCGCTATTGCCTAAGTGGTTTGATTTAGACTAAACCTTGTTTGCTGGTCAAAACTTGATATCAATCAATTTTCACCAGCTGTAGTAGGGTTTTTGCCTGTCCCGCTAGATTAAGCATTTCAGCTGACAAGAAGCCCTCCACTTTAATTTAGCTTCTAGATCAAACTCTGCACCAGACAAGCCAACATATCAAACATACCCCCATACCCCCCACTGCCAATTACATTCCTTCTGATTCTTTTCGATGAGCTGGCAACCCCACTGGTGATGGCTCTTTGAATGCCAATTGTGGGCTTGATTTCCCTTGTCATGACTTCACCTGCGGATTGGTGGATTCTTTTGGACAAGCTGGCAACACCACTGGAGCTGCGGGGTCTTTTGGATGCACCAGCAACCTTGCTGGCAATGGCTCTTGTCAATATGCCTCTCAAGGAGTCAACCATGAATACTAGAGGTGTGTACCCTCATCTTGCATTCTTCAATCACACTGACTGATTCAATTTTGATCCAATCTTATTGCTGACAGATTTCATTCAAATCAGATCAATTGTTGGCTTGCTCCTAATTCAAATCAGGCCAATCAAGTGTTATACCTTCTTTTTATATCAGTCAGATTGATTGGTGGCTCTCTTGTCATATCTACCAGCAATTGATGGGTGTCTCCTGTTCTATTGCTATGCAAATCAGAGAAATCAACTGGTCATATGCTAAGACATTGCCACCCCTACAGAGAGCTCAGAATACATTTCTTTATATTGATTTGATGGGTGTTGTCAATGGTGGGCCGCTACACTAAACTATCTGTAGCGTGCGCTATCCAGCAGTTTAGTGTTGCGTAGTTCCTGACACAGTGCCGTTAGCTGTAGCGCCCGCTACGGGCCGCTACACTACACTAATGGGTGCTAACAGCACCATCAGCATTTTTAGCGGTTGAATAGCACTGCTAGCGCTAATAGCGGCAATAGAGGCCCTGTGGTTTCAAGGGGTGCCTGTTAGCGGTAGCGGGCAATGATGCAATCACTGTCCGCTAACAGAAAACCCCGTCATTTGTAGCTTAGATCTGCTACACTGCACTGAACTACTGACTCAATGTAGCGTAGCGGCCCACCATTGGTGTTGTGGATGAGGCCAAGTTGCTGGTAATACACAAGGTTGTAAATCTGGCAGGTATTCTGGGATCTCAAACCTGCAGAAAAGCTTCTCAAGCTAAACCTACAAGGGGATGCAGATCTGGCTTTACAGGTCCCAGATCTGACTTTGCAGGGGCTTGTAAATTGAAGGCAAGTCCTCCAACATAAACGGAGTTGTTTTACCAAAATTTGGGAGTCATTTTTCCAAGCCTCTATAACTGTAGAGACCAATCACATCAAATTGTGAAATCAGTAAGGAAAGAGGTACTGACATGTACAAGGAACACACACATGAGCCACCTAAAACTTTTCAACACATATGAGCTTGTTTCTTTAACAACAAAGGATAGGAAAGGAAATGAGAAAACAAGCAAGTGAACACTGGCTCTAATTTACAACATTTTCAGTTTTGCTTTATTTTAGTTTTTTGGCGGAAACAACCTTTTGGCCGAAACAACCGTAAAGTTTTAGCGTTTTATTTGAAGATCAATCGATTGGCGGATGGGCCACCAGAAACCATGTATCTCCTTTTGTCTCTTTTTGTTGGCTGCTCTCACGGAAGTGCAGACTGCTACGATCTTCTTCGAGTTGACCCCTCCAGTGGCGAGGCATCCCCGCCTGTCTGACCGTTCCCCTACTTGTGTTTGATCTGAAGCGAGCGGAACAGAATCGAACATTGTCAACGATTGAATCTATATATGTGACACACAAAAAAGTCCTGCTCACCTCGACAATCAAGTCACCTGAGCCGATGCTGTCACCAGGCTGGATGGCCACCCGGGACACTTTTCCGCCAACAGGTGCGGTCACATTTTGTTCCATTTTCATGGCCGACATGATACAGATCGGATCGCCGGCCTTGACTTCATGTCCCTCTTGCACCCGGATCTCGACAACCACTCCGGCCATCGGCGATCCTACTGAGCCCGGATCGGAGGTTGCTTTCTCACGATGAGCGGTCTAGAAGTCACAACCGGCAGGTCAACTTTCTTGTACTGTTCAGCTCCGATAAACGAGATTCAGTATTGTTACTCACTTCAACTGCAGCGCTTCGGTCTTCAACCTGGACTGCTCGAGTCTCTCCATTTAGTTCGAAGAAAACTTCCCTAACACCAGTCTCAGGACTGCAGTTCCAGAACCGACGAAAGTTCAATATAATCTGTACTCTGAATTAAGTTAAGAGTGAAATATCAACTCACTTGACAGGACCAGATGCCAAAAGCTTGACAATCAAGGTCTTGCCTTGCTCAATGGCAATGTGCATTTCCTCTCCAACCTCAGGTTTGGCCAAGAAGTGTCGAGCTGTTTATTGAAATAACTTATCAGAAGGAATATCCCAACAAGAATTAGAAAACAAGCAACTCACTTGGTAATATCGATAGATCGCCATACTTCGTCAAAAATTCCCGGAAGTCTTCGAACACCTTGGGGTACATACAGTGAGACAATACATCCTTTTTTTGCAGAAGGGTGAACAAAAACAGGTCAGCTACATGAGTGCACATCACATTGCGAACGGAAAACAAAAGAAAACTCAACGGTGGATGTAATGCTCTTGCCAAATTTCTCCTGTAATTCTTTGCGAGTTGATTCGAAGTTGTAAGGAGGTAATGACATCCCCGGCCTACCTTCAATTCTCGGCTTATCACGAATGATGTGAGTTCGTAGAGGTTCAGGGAAGCCGCCAACAGGTTGGCCAAGATATCCTTGGAAGAATTCGACAACCGAATTGGGGAAATCAAGTTTGGAAGCCCGCTCTTCCACATCGGCCCGCGTCAACTTGTTAGTGACCATGAATTGAGCGAAATCTCCAACAACCTTCGAGGAAGGCGTCACTTTCACGATGTCACCACAAAGCTGGTTGGCTTCGATCTGAGAAACACACAAAAAGCCAAAGGATCAATTAACTCATGGACTTGTTGAAAAAGTCGGCCCATTCTCTCGACCTACATAAGCGTTCTTGACGGCTGCCCATTGCGTGCCCAATCCAAGTTGCTGACTTTGGAACATCAAGTTGGTATATTGTCCACCTGGCATTTCGTGTCTGGATACAAGTCATAACCTCTTGGATTGGTAATGATGGCCCAGGGTTGCAGAAATAACATAGAAAACAAGTCACTCACTCGTAGACACCCGAATCACTTGATTTGACGTTGGCGTCAAAGCAACTGTACAGAAGACGACATTGAGACCAGTAAAGCTAAATGAAGATTGTGTCAGTCTTTGGGCGTTGAGGAGCACACTCTGTTTGGTAGGAACAAGCTTGGAAAATTCACTCACATTCAATGCTTGGATATCTTCAAACCGGATACCAGTACCAAGTCCGTTTTGCTCCAAGGCAGCACATAATGCACCCATTGCACATTGTGAAGTCATACCTGACATGCTATCAATGGCACAGTCGACTACATCTGCCCCGGACTCGGCGCATTGAAGCATTGTAGCGAGAGATATACCAGCGGTATCGTGGGAGTGGACGTGAATTGGTAGATCTGGGTATTTCTCACGTAGAGCACTGATCAAGCTGTGTTATCGAAGGTACAGATTACAAAACGTTAGAAGGCCTGCGATTCCTGCTGCTGAAAAGTAAACTGCCTTACATTTTGGCTGCTCTGGGTGTCAATAATCCAGCCATATCCTTAATTCCTAAGACGTGAATTCCTTCAGCTACTAGTTCGGATGCAAATTTCAAGTAATATTCCAAGGTGTATTTGGTTTTCGCTGGGTTCGCGACATCACCGGTATAGCAGATTGTACCCTCGACCACACCCCCGGCCTTCTTGGCAGCATCAATCCCAATCTTCATGTTTTCCAAGTAATTCAGCGAATCGAAAACACGGAAAATGTCCAATCCGTTCTCGACTGCCTTTTTTGAAAATTCGTAAATGGCATTATCCGGGTAAGAGGTATAACCGACGGCGTTAGCCCCTCGGATCAATGCTTGCAAGGGGACATTGGGCACTAGTCTGCGGATTTTGCGAAGTCTCTCCCAAGGGTCCTCGTACAAAAATCGCATGGCAACATCAAACGTAGCCCCACCCCAACATTCAAGAGAAAAGGCGTTGGCCAATGCATGGGATGTCTCGCGGGCGATGTTCAGAATATCGATCGTTCGGAGTCGGGTGGCAAGCAGAGATTGATGGGCATCACGCCAGGTAGTGTCCATGATCAAGCAGCCCTTATAGTCACGGACTGCTTTTGCAAAGCCGGCCGGACCTTGTGTTTTGAGAATTGTTCGCCAACCCTGTTGGCAGGGCAGTGAGGTATCGAGCGTCTTAGATGGATCCGTACGATGAGCAAGAGTGGGGATCACGATCTCCTCTTTGAGGCCAGGCTCGCCCTGTTGGCCTTTGATACTGCTACCGTTAACCACGAGGTCTCCTAGATAGCCAAGTAGCTTCTGTGCGCGATTTTGACTGCTGATCAAGTGGAACAAAGCTGGAGTGTCGTCGATAAACTACAAAGAGATTGCTAGTGTTAATGTGAAGGAGAATAAAATATAACGCTAATTTTTCCACTTACGGTCGTCCAGGTTTGAGAAGCGACAAAGGTCTCGTGAGAGAGGACTCGGAATAGGAAGGGGATATTGGTCTTGACTCCTCTAATTCTGAATTCAACCAATGCCCTCAACATCTTCCGTCTTGCAATCTCAAACGTCGCCCCACGAACAGTTACCTTTGTGAGCAAACTGTCGTAATGAGGTGTGATCTGAGCACCGGCAAATCCGGAGGAGGCATCTAGACGAACACCGTTACCACCCGCCGAACGGTAGACTTCGATCTTCCCGGTGTCTGGCTGAAAGCCCATGGCCGGGTCTTCTGTTGTTACTCGACATTGAATCGCATGTCCCCGTTTCGAGACGGCCTCCTGAGTGAGACCAAGCTCGCTCAATGTAGCTCCAGCGGCAATTTGGATCTGCGCAGCAACGATGTCGATCCCAGTGATTTCTTCAGTGATCGTATGTTCTACCTGAATTCGTGGATTGATTTCGATAAAGTGGTGTCGGCCTTGTTGATCAACAAGGAATTCAGCCGTGCCGGCGTTTCGATATTTGACTGCCTGTGCTAGCTTCTTGGCGTCTTCGAGGATGCGAGTGCGAACTTCATCGGTTAAGTTGGAAGCAGGGGCAAGCTCTACCACCTTCTGGTGACGACGTTGGACGGAGCAGTCTCGTTCGAAGAGGTGAATGACGTTGCCAAGATTGTCTCCCAAAAGCTGGACCTCGATGTGGCGAGGCTTGTCGAGGAAGCGTTCGATGAATACGGTACCGTCACCAAAAGCCGATTTGGCTTCAGAGACAGCACGCTCAAAGGACTCTTTAAAGTCCTCGGCGGCTCTCACCACTCTCATTCCACGGCCTCCTCCACCCATGGCTGCTTTGATGATAACTGGAAAACCATGCTCCTTGATGAAGGCATCGGCCAGATCGTAGCTTGCGATGGCACCTTCGGTGCCCGGAACAACTGGAACACCGCACTTGATAGCTAGACGGTGGATTGTTCGGATTATTTCCACATGTCAGATACTGGTTCAGGGGTATATTTGTAACCTAACTCGTTTTACTCACCCAATGTTCTTGCTTTAACTTTGTCCCCCAGCCCGTCGATCACCTCTGGTTGGGGGCCAACGAACGCTAGACCGGCATCTTCTACCTTTTTGGCAAACACAGCATTTTCCGCAAGAAATCCATAGCTGGGTGTCAAAAGGGAAAATGGTAAGGAGGTCAATAAGCCGATGGAGAAAACGTCGAGTCTTCGATGTATCAATTAAATTCTTACCCCGGGTGGATCATGTCCACTCCATGCTCAAGCGCAAGACGGATGATATCATCTTGAGCGAGGTAAGCGCCAACCGGAGTACAGCCTTTGCCGACCATGTACGCCTCGTCAGCCTAAATTTGGGAGCTTCATTAGTTCCGATTGATCCATATTTTTCGAGTTGTCATCAATCCACCCTACCTTGTGGCGATGGGCACTCATACGATCTTCGTGGGAATAGATGGCAACCGTGTGCATGGCAAGTTCATGAGCCGTCCTGAAGACCCTAATTGCGATTTCCTGAAGATTCAAGGGCAGAGCAATCGCAATTAATATTGGACATTTTGCAAACTAAAAAGTACGGTTCTAGTTGCCAATTTAAAAACAAATCACATACCCCTCGGTTAGCAACCAAGATTTTTTGGAGTGGGCCACGATGCCCAGCGGTTTGTCGACGGATGCTCTGGACGTTGGGGGTGTGGTGTCCCATAGTACCACCGGGGGTACCCGGAAGGGATGAGCTGGTGGCAGTAAGGACGGATCAGAATGAGCCGGTAATCGGATGGCAAGAGACTTCACAAGATAGAAGACTCACGCAGGGGTATGCAAAGAAAAGGCATCTTTGTTCTTCATGTGGGGGTCATCGGCAGTCAAGTGAGAGGCCATTCTCGTTCAAGAAAGAGGCTATGGGGAGAAGATGGCGTTGGTAGATGAATTGGTGAGAAAAGTGACTGATGGGTCTGATGAAGCAAGCACCAAGAGATGGAGGACGGTGGTCGATCGTAGGTGTGGGCTCGAGTGGAGTAGAAGTAGATTGGGGCGGGGTGTGTTGGGGGGATGGCGAACACTGAAAATCGGGCGAGGTGATCGGTGACCAGATAAGCAGATAAAGAGGAAACACCCCCGGGCAGACCCGAACTTGTCACAAGTCTCCGGCTGCGGGGGGCGCTACATATGTAACAACCTTATCGGGGTGTAAAGGCCCGATTCGCTCCGGGTCCATACTCGACACTCACGCGTTCCTTCCAAAGCCTGGCGTGTACAGGTGTTCTACAATTGCCCTGTTGTTCCATTGTTTTTTTAAGAATTGGATATGCTTTCAGGTCTGGTTGGCTGTTGTGAGATGGCCTTGGCCGGCTTGATAGTTGATGATCATGAGTTTCTATTTCTTGGAGGTTTAACACAATATTTGACAGCATGAATATGTTGAAAAAAAACTGATCTTCTCAGGCTTGCAGTATTTGGGATTTGGGATGTGTGAAGCTGGGCAAGGTTCAAGGAAATCGGGATTCTGTACAAAAGGAGGACTTGATTGTAAATCTGGAATTAATTGATGCATGGATATGTCTATTTCTGAAATAATCCATCTTGAAAACCTTTGTACATGCATTCATTATTTAATCTTCTCTTGACTGGAGGTTTGATAACAGCATGGCCTGAATACAGCAGAAAGCAGCATTTCACTGTTAGGTTGCCCCAGAAAAACATGGAGGTCCCAGTTTGTAATTTAAAAAAAAATGAAAAAATGTGTCATTTACACCCAGGTTTGGTGTCAGCCTGTAGGTACATAACTAACTGTTCTGAGAGGGTTGTTACTAGCAAGATGATGGTGTGAAGTGCCAAGGATGGGCCAATGGGTTCGTGGTAAGACCTGTAAAAGGTTTCACTCTATCAGTAATCTTGACTGAGAGGCTTGCTCAATGAAGGTGCATCCAGATCAACACAAGGTTTCAATGGGCATCCAAGGAATAACTCGCTTGGGTTTGTGGTTTTACCTACAAAAAGATAAGGGTAATCAAGAGTTGATGTTATTCCTGAATTGAAAGATGGGTGAGAGTGAATGCACTGTTTAACTATAGTTTGGGTTAAACTTTGCTGTAATAATATTCTGAGGGATAAACAGTCCTGGGGGGCATGTTTATATACAGGGGAAAAAGAGCAGGAGGGGATTTGAGGCGCTTGGAGGCGCTTCAGGACCAGGGGGAAACTGGAAGCGCTCAAGGGGAGCGGATCCTCAAGATGATCAACATTGGAAATGATCAGGGCAGTGTAATGATAAGTACAGATCATAAGACTACAGATCAGTAGCTTTGTACACTATCTGATCATTGGAATTAATGATTCCATTCAGTACTCTTTGAATTAGATTACATCATATATTGGTTATGTATTTATATCATAATCAATAGTTTAGGCCCCGTTTGGCAGCAATAATGTTATGTGATGTTGTGCACTTACCTAATGTGATGCACATCACTCTGGAATTTCATATCTTCCAACATAACACAAGTGTTTGGCTGCCACTCGCGTCATACAGCTTTCCTACATAACAAGCTCCATGGCCAGTAAAAACCAGCCATCAAGCAAACATACCGGCAAGGCCAATGTAGTTTTTAACTCCTCTCAACAATGGCCGGTACACAGTCATCAAAGGGAATACAGAGTGCCTTTTGGGGAACACATAGTCCCATCAAAGACCATCGGTCATCAAAGGGAATACATGGTTCCTTGGATGACCAATGGTCATCGAGGAGAATATGTACACAGTCCCTTCAATGACCAATGGTCATCAAGGATAATACATAGTCCCTTTGATGACCAATGGTCATTGGGGAGAATACAAAGTCCCTTTGATGACCAATGGTCATCAGGGAGAATACAAAGTCCCTTTGATGACCAATGGTCATCAAGGGGTTGGCCCATCAATTGGAGTGTGTACTCCGCTTGGTGACCGGTACAAAGTCTGTACTGGCCATTGAGGGGAGTAACAGAGGTATGTAGAGTTGGGGTTGTGTTGTGTAAGGGTGCCGATATCACCCCAAATACACCCCCAGGGGTACTATATTGGAAATGGCGGGGATGATGAGGAGTAATGAGGAAAGTCGTGATGACCCTCATAACTTTTCAAATCTGCCAAACATGCGAGTGATACGATATGGGCCTTGGTGAGGCCCGGTTATAGAAAAGCAGTGGTTATTACATAACATCACTGCTGCCAAACGGGGCCTTATGTATGCAGGGAATGAGGCATAACAGGAGATAAATGAGTGATACCTGACTGGAGGGTATTTCACGTGTACAGTAATGTTAAGGTATAATGTAATCTTACTGTTTGCATGTAGCTTAATTCTTATAACAACAGTACATTGGAGTAACTATATTTAACTATGGTTACCTGCAATGTAATATATAACAAGAGTACATTCTTAAGCTTGTATCTAATGATGTATATATGTAATAAAGGTGTAAAAGGAATGTACTATGTGTAATATGAACAATTGCAGGTACTTGGTACATGTAAGGTACTGTGACATGTACTCTGTGGCTGACATTTGGGGGTTGGGGGGTCTGTCCCTAACTATTCAGACACACTAATTTGCACTCAAAATGAGTTGAAAGATTGCTTGACACTGCAAAAGTCAAGCAACTGCCACCAGGGGATAATTTGAGGCACTCTCCAGAGAGCGCCATATCATACCCTTTTGCTGTAACTGTGCTGGACGCCTTTGGTGAAATTAGTGTAAGAAATAATGAACCGTGCTGGAACTCATTGACAACTGATCCAAAACTGATCCTGGATTTGTCCATAAATTATCCAGAAGTCATGCAGAATTCATCTGGAACTCAACTGTAACTCAGTTGAAACCACTAAGACACAATGGCCACAATC
Organism: Puccinia triticina; assembly: GCF_026914185.1. NCBI lineage: Eukaryota > Fungi > Basidiomycota > Pucciniomycetes > Pucciniales > Pucciniaceae > Puccinia > Puccinia triticina. The sequence continues at coordinate 7,348,481 of NC_070563.1, forward strand.
AAATAATTGTTCAATTTGAACTTTTTGCTGATTGAGATGATTTCTTGGAGTCCAATTTGTTTTATTTATAAGCTCATGAAGGTGGTAATTTTTGTCAATTTTCTAGATTGCTGGGAGTGGGACTGGCTCAGAGAGACTGAATGTCAGTTCTCTCTGAAGAATAAGAAGAGAGGAATAGAGGAAACAAGGAGAAGGGAGCTTACCTGGCTCAGAGAGACTGCATGTCAGTTCTCTGCTGAGCCAAGGAAGGAAGAGGAACAAGCTATATACAAGTCTGTGTGTGAGCCGCGACTCCCGCATACTCACAGGAAGTATCACAGGAGTATCACGGGTCAACACCAAGCACCCCACTTAGTCTCCTCCGCCCCGCCCCTCCTAGCTCGGCAGGGAAGTACTGAGACTTCACCCGAGCTAGGTGAGCAAAAACCCCTTCCCCCTCTCTTCCCTTTTCCCTTTTCCCTTCTTCCTTCCCCAAAAGTTGTACATAGAGGGAATTGTCAGATTCTGGGAAACGGAGTTGACCGCTTTCTCTCCTGTAAGTCTCCTTTGGGTCAAGCGGCGCTGTTGTCTCAACCAGCCATTTCCCAAGTTGACCATTTATTATCCTAAAACCCTTACCATAGCCTTAGCAAGCGATGTTTCAGCCTTTAACCCTGACCCCTGGTCAGGTGCGGCGCCTGTAGCTCCAGAACCCTGAATGAGTCAGTGAGAATGGAGCACCGATTCATTTGAACCCACAACCAGTCAGTACACTGACCTGTGACTATAAATAAGAGGACTGTCCCCGCCAGAAGCTAACTGGTTCTTCATCTCCTCTTCACGCTTGCTTACCCGCTCATCCACACAGTTTCTCCAACACCTTTTCCTGCAATCTTCACGAGTAAAAGTCTAAACCTACATAAACATTTCACACTTCTAATCTTGTCTCGCCTGCTTAGGCCTAATCCTGTCTTTGCCAAACCTTGAACCTAATATCGTCATCAGACTCATCCTGTCCTGTTCTAAATTCTCACTCTTGCTATCTTCGCGCTATCCCAATTCATTTTACACTTTTTCATTGTCATTGAATATCTTGTCCGGTCACCTTAATCTTGTCTCGCAGCTACCCAACCAAGATCCTATTGGCCGTACCATTCTTCTCTCACACCAACTACTCTTTGATCATACCCTTGCTCTTAGTTCTGCTTAATCTCACAGGAATTACTGAGACTTCCCCCGAGCTAGTTCTATTGTCTCCCCTGCAATACAAACAGAGGTTCTAGAAGCTGCTCCGTGCCCCGTGTCCTCGCCCTCGTCCTTGCAACCTCGTCCTCGCCCCTCGTCCCTTGCCTAGTGAAGCTCTCATTATCGAGAGCTTACACTGTGACAGGGCAGGTGTCCATTGGTGACACCTTGTGAACCCCAAAGGGGGAGGGGGGTTTACAACAAGGTCCTGTCAGCGCTGAAACAAATACAATACATGGAGTGTATCTGGTAAACGTTTTTCATTGAAGATGGAGACCTACATGTCCTATTTTTTGTTTTCAGCCATCATAAACATAATTTTTTGTTTTTAGCCATTATTATGTATATGTGTAAGCCCCCTCCTTTGGGGTCTCACAAAGCTGTCACAATTATCATTGTTAGATTACATAATCCACCGGTACTTAGTCTCAGCCTGTTCCTTCCCTAGCTCAGCAGAGATCCCTGTAGACTGACACATCTCTCTGAGCTAGGCAAGCCATTCACCCCTTTCACTTTATCCACTCTTTCTCTCTTCTCACCATTTGTATAGAACAGAGATCCCTGTAGACTGACACATCTCTCTGAGCTAGCTCCTGCTCATTCTGAAATACAGTCCCTGGTCATAGAAACTGTGCCCTGGTGCCCCTTTTGAGCCACTTCAACAGTGAAGGAGATTCCACTCCTTACAATATGATGTCTGAAGACAAAAAATAGGACATGTAGGTCTCCATCTTCAATGAGAAATTTTTACCAGATAGACTCCATGTATTATATTTGTTTCAGCATTGGTCCTGTGATACTTCCTCATAAATTATGACAAGCTTCCCATTCACTTCTGAACAATCTATTAGTCATTTACTAATCCACATCTGACTCCCATCCACCCCAGAAAAACATAAAATCACAGCCTGGCACTCTCTGGAGAGTGTGTCAAAGTCTCCCCTGGTGTGCAAGCAGTTGACATGTGAGAACTCCAAGCAAGCTTGTGGTATTACACAATACTTTTCCAAGGCTTAATGTTGACCAAGCTTCAATGCACAGTCACTGTGCATCATGCACAGTGACTGTGCAGAGAAAGCTTGTTTGTGTTTGGGTGGAGTTAGAACAGCAGTTTCACAGCATTAACCTGCATCCCAATTACCAGAGCATCCCATGTGCTTTTTTTCAGAAACATTAAATCTCCGTGATGCACCTTTCTTTTTTGCTTTTTAAGCTTTTTTCCAAATGCATACACAAGCATTGTTCTCAACTGTGCTTGCATTCCCGCCCGTGCTATTGTTGGTGGACATTCAGTCAACCTGTACCCCTGAAAAACCACCACACCAGCTTGACAATGTCAGCAGAATGCTTCTTCATGCTCACAATCTACTTCCCTAAGCCTTGGGCATGTACTATTTAGGATTTACACTCTTGACAAGATTTGAGGAAACAAAAGTGAGATAGGAGCTTGAAGAGCACATTTCATTATGCATCTTCTGCTACTTGTAGTCTTCAATCAAGATTTTGTGTTTCATAAAACTGTTTTTGACTCAGCCTTTCTAGGCCATAGAGCACTTGAAACAGCACAACCCAATATGAGCTTCAAACACAGCTGAGTAATTTCCAAAGCAAGGATTTACGATTCTTATGGCTATTGAAGATTGAACCATTCTTTGGGATGACTTTTACTTGTTTTCTTTCTTCACTCTTACAAGCAAGTGCGAAATTGCTCTTGTTGGACACAGACACCTGTTGGGAATTGGATGGGAAGGGTCAAATGCAGAGACCCCAAAAAACTTGCTTGGAAAAAATGGAGTGGCTGGAATTTGCCGGCCAGGGGCATCCATAGATGATCAAGACATTTGACAAAACAGTTGAAAGAAAGAAAAGTGTAGTTTTTTATTAAAAAAAAAGGGATTTAAGAGGGACTTGACTTGGGATTTGAGTATATGCAGGTGGATGCTGAGGCAGCAATACTATGTTGGTTCATTTCCCCAGTTTTCAGCTTCTTCATTCCTCAGCATGAGCGTGAGTTGTTCATGAAGCCACAGATGCAACCTATTGGGCCAAAAGGAGGGGGGCGTATGTGTTGAACCGGCTATACGCTCGTTGCGAAGACGAGCATCAAGGGCCCTCATGACTGGCTGCAAGGGAGAAGTAGGCAGGGGAAGCGCTCGCAGTTGAAGGTCCGCTTCATGATCAAACGTGGTCCAACGGAAGAGCGAGACGATCTCCGACTTGAGTCTTCTGGGATAATTGCGGAGGTAGCGGCATGGCCTCGCAGGGACCAGTCCATGTGCCTGCTGGGCGATTTTATTCCAGCAGTTGCGTGGGCCAAAGAGATACAGCGTCAGGTCGCGCTTCTCGACTCGCTTGATATCCTTGGATTTGGGCGTGATTGGAATCGCTTGCGTGTTCAATTCGGCCAGTGCCCCCTTCCAGACCGAGGGATCTGATTCCCACGACGCAGCTCCCGCCGAATGCCGATCGCCTTCAAAGCACTCATCGACCAGCAGCTTCCTCAAGTATTCCATGTCGGCCTGGCGTCGATTGTCAGCCATTATTGCGTCCACGTGCTTGCTTCCATCCGATAGTACGTTCAAAATCCTGCTTTCAGGTCGCGTCAAGATCACCTTTTTGGGTCTCGTAGTCTTACTCTTCACCATAAACAGTTCAGGAAAGGTTGATTCACAGATGAAGTTCGAGATCCACAGAAACTTCCTCAATACTTGGCCCACCGATGGACGTCGAGGTTCCGTTGCCATCTCACTCATTTCCTCATGCCACAGGTTACGCCATACCAGAAGGATCCTTGCCCAGCTCTCAAAACTCAGTGGTTTCATCAATAATCGACAGGCAAACGGAATCAAGATCTTGTTCGAGTTGTGTAAATGTTCCAATACGTCACTGCCGGGAAAGTTCGACAGTGCTCGCTGAAAGTGGGTCGCCATGAAATACGCAGTCATCTTAGCCTCCGCGTCAATTCCCGGCGGTGGCGTCCATTCTCGGGTTTGCTTTGACAATTCATTCCAGAACTATGGATGCAGATTGGGTTGTGCGGTGGTCAGAGGATGCACAGATCTTTTAAGAGTAATCAAATTTGGTGACTCCGGGGCGAGAAGAAGGGCTGACTTACTTCTACTTGTTCACGTCTCGTTTTTGGCGTTGAGCCCGATCGAGGGCTTGGGGTGATCGCCATAGCCGCAGCTGTTTGTAACTCGTTCCGGTACACTGGGCCTGGCTCTTCGGGGTTCTCCTGGTCGAGTCGAGTTGCCAAGTTCGGCAAGCTGAGGCTCGCAACATCTGGGGCTAGCTGCTCTCTATCTTCGGCGGGAAGATGGTGATGATATCGATCATCATCATCATCGTCATCATTTGGGCTGCTTGGTCTTGGCCGGGTTGGAACACGGTCTTGCTCCGAAAGGATCTCGACCCGGGCTCGTTTGCGGCTGCTGGCGCCTTCCCCGGGGGCGATGGGAGCGTCTGGGCGAGGCTCTTCAGCAGCTGGCTGCTGTTGATTGTGGGCAGAATGGGAATGCTGGTCTGGATGGTGCTGCTCGGCGGGGGCGACTGGGCTCAGTGGACTGTTTGGCACATCGTCTTCCTCAGCAATGGTGCTCCAAGCTCGTTGGCGGTCGACTCTTGCTCCCCCCGGGGCGAGAGGAAACAGCGGCAGAAGCTCGTGATGATGGTGGCTTGACTGGGGTACAAGTAGGTTGTTAGCGGAAAGACCATCCGTTGACGCGTCGTGCGGGGGGTGTCCGGCAAGGGTGATTGCTGGTCCTGGACCCGGTGGCATATGGCCAGCGTCCGCTCGATTCCGGCCGTCACCCGCTCCCCCAGCAGAGAGAGGAAACAGCGGCAGAGGCTCGGCGAGCAAAAAGGGTTCCCGTGCCTCTGATCTTCTTGGCAGTGGGATGAAGTCGAGGCTGTTGGGGGAGTGGCCGATGAGCGGTTCGCACGAGACATGGCCAGCAGCCCAGACGGTGAGCAGCAGGGAAGCACACTGCCAGTGTGTCACCATTCTTGCTGGTCTTTGGTTTGAGCTGGTGCTGAGCAGGCGCTGGGGCTGGCGGGGGAGGGCCGCTGAAGACTGCAGTGGGCCTGAGCACCAGCCGTGTTTCCTGGGAGCTGAGATCTGTTTCCTCTTGGGCGGAGAAGGAGAAGAGTTTTGGGTGCCATTGGGTTGCCCTCATGTGTGTTTCTGTTTTGGTTCCACTGTTTCACTGCAGAGGGTTCTTCTTGAACTTCGCATGTTTGGATATTTTGCATTTCCCGGGGGGTCTCCTGGCTCCTCGGGGGGCTCCCCCATCTAACTTAGCTAATTCCCTCCTCGGGGGAGCGAAGCAACCTCCAAAGGAGGGACTTACGCGCTATGTGGACCCCGCGGCCTGAGAGAATTATGACTTTTGGTGGGGACTTTTTTAGAATCACTCTCCCTCATGAGCCTCTGCACCATTTTTGAAATTGTTTACATTTCTGGGATGGCCCAAGCTGTCCCTATCTTTCTACTATTTTTTCCCATCCTCAACACCTCTTGTTGAGCTGTAATCAGAGTTGTAACACTGCAAGAAAAACTCTAGAAACTGCTTGCAGTTGAGATGCAAGAGCTCAAGGCAAGCTGTGCCTCATGCAAGAATCAAGCACTGGTTGATTCAATTTCCATGCAAATTGCATAATTTATGCCAGAGATCCAAAATACTGAGTTGATACCTGTGCAAATTCCCCTTTCATGTGAAAATTCCCCTTTCATGTGCACATATCCCTTTCATGTGCACATACCCCTTTCATGTGCACATATCCCTTTGTATGTATTCACCCCTTTCATAATGTGTACATACCCTTTATGTGCACATACCCCTTTCATGTGCGTGTATGCCTTTCATGTGTGTGTATCCCTTTCATGTGCGTGTATGCCTTTCATGTGTGTGCATCCCTTTCATGTGCGTGTATCTCTTTCATGTGCGTGTATCCCTTTCATGTGCGTGTATCCCTTTCATGTGCATGTATCCCTTTCACAATGTGTACATACCCCTTTCATCATGCTTTCATGACCCTTTCATTTTTACATGTCCCCTTTGAGTTTTTTACATCCTTTTCAACCCTTTCATCATTCAGGTTTACATACCCCTTTGATGTTTACATATCCCTTTCATGTGAAAATACCCCTTACTGCACATACCCCTTTCATGCATACATACACCTTTCATCATGTGTACATATCCCTTCTATGTTTTAATACACCTTCTCACATTCCCCTTTCATGTGTACATATTCCTCTCATATGTACATATCCCTTTCATGTGTACATACCCTTTTTATGTTATTCTGGCTGGATTCAATGGCACATGGAGTGTTTTCTAAAAGCAAATAAAAGGGTGCTCAGGGGGATGCTCATTTGCAAGGTTGAACATTTGTCCCAGCCTACTGCATGAGCACTGTAGCGTGTTAAGCATTGAGATGCTGAACAAGGTACACACTGAAGGTGCACCAGCATGGAATTTGGGTGCTTGAATCCAGCTTGAGCTGAGGCTTGATTCAAGCTTGCTGCATCTCAACTGCAAGCAGTTTCTAGAGTTTTTCTTGCAGTGTAACATCATGGATTCCAGTTTTTGTACAGTGCAACATGTGTGATACGGGATATAGCCAACTAGATGAAGTTGCAAAAAAAGACATTTGAATGTCATTACATATCCCTAAAAATAGGAGAATAGGTGGAAAGATTCTCCTTGATGTTCTGCATCTTTTGTTCCCCTACAACTCAATCACACAATGTGATGTGATGAAGCTACACAGGATTGAAAAAGGCCAAGTTCATGATTCTCTCAGGCCGCAGGGTCCACTTAGTGTATAAGTCCCTCCTTTGGAGGGTCCCTGCAGGACGGCGTCCGCCCTCCACAAGGAGAGGGACTTGGTTAAGTTAGCTCCCCCATCGCCAGCCAGCGGCCAGCCCGAACTTAACAAAGTCCCTTGCTGCTGCGGGCTTGGGACTCGCAAAGCGAGCCTCCAACAGCCCTCGGCAGGAGGGACTTATACCGTACCTCCCCATCCTGGCGCACGGAGAATGGGATTTTCACCCCTCTTTTTATTTTCCCCTTTGTACATCTCTCATACCACAAACTTTTTTTTGTTTTTTTTGCTCCAGGTGAACATGCTACGGCTGAGACCTATATTTTTTTCCCTTTATGTACTGATACCAGTATGTCCTGAAAAATTAAACAAGACAAAAAACCTCAAGCCTGTTACCAAGTCTGCAACCCAGAATTGCGGAAATTAATCACAGAATGAGAGCACGGACTCTCTGTTTAATACATAGCGTGTTTCACACGCAGCTAGCTTGAGGATGACTGGAATCAACCGGTCATTGAGGGGACTTGACCCTCTCAATGACCAGTATGTTCCGGTCATCGAGAGGATAAAGCCCTCTTGATGAACAGCACAGTACTGGTCATCAAGAGGGTTGAGTCCTTCCAATGACCGGTCGATCCTGGTCATCGGGAGTGTCAAGTCCCCTTGATGACTGGCACAGACCGGTCATTGAGAGGGTTGTATCAACATTGTAACCGCTGTGCTGCACTACAAAAAGCGGTCATTTAGCGCAGCGCAGCGGTTACACCACTACGTCCCATGGGCATTTAGCAGAAGCGGTTGAAAAACCGCTTCCGCTAGCGCTAAATTTAGCGGGGTACTGCTTCATCCTGAGGGGCGGCAGCGTTAGCGCAGCCAAGCAAGCGCGCTAAAGCTGCAAAATAGCGCAGCGCAGCGCAAAACCCCTACATGGGCGCTTCCTGACCGCTAAACGCTGCACCCACTGCTATACGCTGCGGGAGCAGAAGCTGCGCAGATTCCAATCAGGGAGCGGCATATACCGGCATACCTAGTAGTAGTGGTTATAGTATACCCCGTCGACATCTCTGCTCGCTATCCTTGTTGAAGTCACTGCTTGGTGTCGACATCATGGTTGGGTCTCAGCAATCTGCCATACCACTGTCTACACCACCTGAGAGGAAGAGGATGATGACTGGATGAATATTTTGCCACCCAAAGAGCCGGACAAAATCGACAAGGCAATCCAATCCAACCTCAAGAGGCTAAGGCAGGAGGCCTTACAGGTTAATTGGGACTCGCTTCTTGACAGCTTGCACGCGAATTATTTGACTCAGAAAATGCACACAAAAAACTGGACCACAACTAAATCATACAACACATTCAACTCATGTGAATGCATGCCCCAGAGGAGAACCATTGATCTAATTGATGTTTATGGTGAATTGATTAATTATTTGCTTCCAAATGTTGATTGAGCGCTGTATCAGCAGTCATATGTGGATCTGGAAAAAAATCAGGCTGGAAGGAGTATTCTCGGATTGCCAAAAGGTTATTGACGAGGCGCGGAGTAACCCAAAATTTTAAAGGTACAAAACAAAACCTAAATCTAAATCTAAACAACCCAACAAAAAAAGTGCTAGTTTAATTTTTTATTATCTTTTCTTGAATCATTTTTTCTTGAGCTCTGTCCCCTCTAAAAACCTACAAAAAAATCTTGATTATTGATAATTACTTGTAGTTTAAAAGTTTTTTTCCCCAGTGTATGTAGATTAGCGCTTTATTGCCGCTGCGCTACCGCTGGAATCAGCGGTTTTACGCTGCGCTACCGCTGATTTTAGCGGTTGGCCGCTACATGGCCGCTTTTTTCAGCGCGCTAAAATACACTTTTTTTCTTGGGGATCTTGGAAAGCGGAAGCGGCAGCGGTTTGACCGCTACACTGCAGCGCAGCGCAGCAGTGCCAAAAACCGCTGCGCTAACCGCTTCGCTGCGCTTTCTGCAGCGCAGTGGTTACAACATTGGTTGTACATATACTCTCGATGGCCAGTCTGCATTGGCCATTGAGAGTGTTGAGTCCCCTCGATGACCGGCACAGACCGGTCATTGAGAGGTTCTACATATCCATTCGATGACCGGTCTGTACCGGTCATCCAGGGCGTTGTATATATCTCTCTTGATGACCGGTCTTTACCGGTCATCCAGAGGGCTATGCAGTCTCGATGGCGGGTCTGTGCCGGCGATCGAGGGCTCAGAGGCTTGACTGTAAGTCAAAAAAAAAAGTATATGTAAAGTGTGTGAGCACGGACCTCCACGCCGGACCCCTTCTGTTACTCGGCTTTGGTAAAATCCAAGTTTTTATTTACTTTGATAATTTATTTCTCTGTGAAGGAATTGTGTGACTTAACTCAGATTGTATCCAATGACAGGCAAGAAGCAAGGCTATGTGCCAAGCAAATTTTCAAAGTATAATGTTGAGAGGGCAACAAACTGTGATGGTTTGAATAAACCACCCAGCCAAACCCAGATTCTAGGCTCTGCGAAAGGGGGTCCCTCCTGCCGAGGGCTATCGGGGGCTTGCTTCGCAAGACCAGCCGCCCGCAGCAGCGAGGGGCTTGGGTTAAGTTCGCGGCCAGCCCCACCCCTCCATATCCAGAAAAAAATAAAATACATATCCTCAGCAACACCAGCAGCACCCCAGCCAGCCATCCGCCCACGTAAGTCCTTCCCTGCTCGCTCGCCCTGCCTCCTGCTCTCCTCCACGCCCAGCCTGTGCTTCCCTCTCTCCCATCCCTTCCCCCGCTCACACCACTCCCTCTCCCACAACACACCCGAACCACCCACCCGGACCCACCCGCCCAACGCACCCGGCCGGCACCCTCCCATGTCCCATCCCCCCCTCCTCCCCACACCATCCGGGACGCGTCGGTTTTCCATTTTCATCAACCAGCTGGACCAAGACAAGCTGACCCGTGCTGACCCACCGAGCGAGCCACTACCCCCTGAAAAAACAGACCCCAGAAAAAAAAAAAGCACCCCAACTAATCTCTCTTCAATCTTCCTGTTCCCCTGTTTCCCCGGTTGATCTATCTTTTTTTATAATAAAAAAAAAAAAAAAAAAAACACCATCAACTTATTTAAAAAAAAAAAAACATGTCTACCGCTGCGCCTGTGACCAACAACAACGAAGCCAGCCGAGCCAACCATACCACTTCCCCCCAGATCCGCAAGCGCTCCCGATCGAACTCTGGTGCGAGCATCGGCACGGGCCAGAAGCGACAGAACCTCGAAAACGGCGAGCATCAGCAGCAAGACCACCACCATCCGCCCCTCAAACAGGAAGAGCCCGAGCCGACGCAGCCCCAGGTCAATGTCGGCATGACTTCAACCGCCCCGGCTGCAGCACCCGCTGCCTCACTGGGTAAGCCTGGCTGGCTCGGCCCAGATGACGCTTGCCTCTCGGTCTGGATTTGAATATACTCCGCCGACTTGGCTCATCCAAACCCGATTGATTAACCCAATCTTCATTCAACAGCAGGCGCACCGCAGTCCACCGGCAACAGCACCGGAGCCAATGGGGCCCTGCCATCCAGCAATGGCGGCCCCCCGCCACACGAATCAGCCGACATCCCCTCCCTCTCTCACGACCCTAACGCCCGTTCCGACTCCCAATCCCAGCCATCCATGGGCCTCCAACACCAAGGCACCTCTTCCCAGCAGCAGGCCGCCGCCCATCCCGTCGCGGCCACCCAAACCATCCAGATGCGTGCCCTGATCGTCACCCAAGACGCCAGTATCATCATCGGCAAAGGTGGACGGTAAGCCCTTCCTCCGATCACATCCTCGCTCGAACCACCGTCAACTGATCCACCCACCACACACACAGTCATATCAACGAGGTCCGTGAGAAGTCGGGTGCCAGAGCGACGATCTCGGAGGCCGTACCCGGAAACGCCGAGCGGATCTTGAGCGTGGCCGGTCCGTTGGATGCGGTATCGAAAGCGTTCGGGCTGATTGTCCGAAGGATCAACGACGAGCCGTTTGATGTGCCCTCAGTGCCGGGATCGCGTGCGGTGACGATCCGGTTTATTGTTCCGAATTCGCGGATGGGCTCGGTGATCGGGAAGGCGGGGAGCAAGATCAAGGAGATCCAGGACATGAGCGGGGCGCGGGTGCAAGCATCGGAGGCCCTGCTGCCGGGGAGCACCGAGCGGGTGCTCTCGATCTCGGGCGTCGCCGATGCGGTCCACATCGCGGTCTACTACGTCGGCATGATCCTGGTCGACAACCAGGAACGGATGCCGCCCAACACGAGCTACCGACCCGGCGGGGGCGGGCCGAGCGGTGGGGGGAGTCAACTTGGCCATTCGGTCGGCCACGGCGGCGGCGGCGGCGGTGGCGGACAACTGGGCCACCACCACATGGGCGGACGCGTGCCTCCTGGAGGAGGAGCCGTTGGACCGGTAGGCGGCGGAGGCGGAGGGTACGGGCCGTACGGAGGCGGAGCCGGCCCAGGCGGGATCCCCCACGCCCACCATCTGCACCACAACCTGCACCACCCCGGGCCTCCCTCGGCCGGCGGGCCTCCCGGCGCCGGCCCCGGCGGATACCCCAACCCGGCCCACCAACCCGGCAGCCAGACCCAGCAGATCTACATCCCCAACGGCTTCGTCGGCGCCGTCATCGGCAAGGGCGGCCAGAAAATCAACGAGATCAGGCAGGCTTCCGCCACCCATATCAAGATCATGGAGCCTGGCGAAGGTGGCCAAGACTCGAGTGCGAACGAAAGGGTGAGCAGCCGTCCATCCACTTCATCCACACCCCTACCAGATACTTATCCCTCTTCCTGCTGCCAGTTGGTCACTATTACCGGTCAACCGATGAACATCCAGATGGCCGTCTCCCTCTTGTATCGTCGCTTGGAAGCCGAAAAACTCAAGTGTACGTCTGTCCACCCCCCCTTCCTTCCTGGGATCCACGGCGATCACCAATGCTGATCTCCTTCGCTTGCTTTACCCCCGCGTCACGTCATGTTTTCGAATAATTGCCCGCATAATGTTCCATCCACCCACTCGACATCCCCCATTTTTTTGTTGTTGTTTGAGGTTGATGTAGTCGAAAATCCTGGAATGGCAGGCGGACTCTAAAAGAAAAAAGCTTACGCACACTACCACACATACATATATATCGATGTAACACGATCCTACATACTTGACATATATTACGGCTCCAATGAATCACTCACAATACTACTCCTTCTTAATATCCCTTCGTCTGAATATATGCATCCATCATGGTATATGAAGGGCACGGTGGGGATGTCGCGAGACAGTCGCTGGCAGCTATCGACCGGCAAACAAACCAATCTTGATGGTCGGCTGTGGTTGCGAGTCACGAGATGTTCAATGCGCAAGAGTCGTTGCTACATATCCCTTCGTTTTGGGGTCGAACTTGAGAGGAACAAGTGGATCCGGGCTACCTGGTGTACTGTATGCTCCAATCAATTTGTTGATGTCGGATCATAATGGATCAGCTCGTGTATGGACCAATGCCACTCGAGTTCTGCAAGACCCCCTGCCTGTTGAATAGCGCCTATTTTCCCCCATTGACCGGTTATACATTGGAATCAAGCAGCAAAGGGAGCTCCCAAGACAGCTATGATGTGTGTAGGCAACGAAAAAAACCCTATTATGCCTGCAGGGGTACATACATCACATTCCACTAGAGAAGATCCCCCATCCCCAGCGCGCAATAAAAAATGTTTGCACACCCAAAGGTGCCAGCCGCCACCCAGTTGAAGCAATCTCTGGCTGGAACTCAAGTCTCAAGACCCGCCTTGATTGGGGCATGCCGCTGGTGCTTTTCCCCTTGTGCCTGGAAAGATGTGTTATTTCAGCTCGCTGTTTTTTTTTTTCTTTGTTTAGCATACATTTCTACTACTAGTCAAGATAAGAATACGGTTATAAAGTTTTGAATTATCAAATTTGGTCCTATATCCATAGTTTGAGTATGTTGCCCCAGAAATACTTGCTCATTGAGTCTTTCCAGGTCTTTCCCTCATTGACTCTTTTGTTCATTCCTCACCAGATTTACAGTCTTGCGTCTCTGCCAGACGCTCTATTTCAGATAACGGTGTGGTGAGCAAAAGTGTCCACTGCGCAGAATTGGCAGGACACCGCTGCTACAAGGTTGTTCCCGGATAGAGTTGGGTGATCTGGAGAACTCCGCTCCGCTCCGCAAGGGAGTAGTGAGACGCAATAACCATAATAAATCAGGTAAAATAACGTATAAATAACCGCAAACACATAGAAAACTGCCGTAAATACAGTAATAATCACGGTTGAGTATTAAAGAATCCATTTCAAGAATAATAATTGTAAAGAAAAATGTCTGAGTCCTGGGGGGGAAACTCCCTCCCCCCCCCCCCCCTCTGTAGAAAAGGAAAACATGAGAGAAAGAAAAACATCCTCCTCCTCACGCAATCTGCCAAGCCACGCTCCCACAACCACACACAAAATCTGTCCATTTCTCTTTCACGCGGATCTCCTGTCAACTTTGCCGCATGTCATTGCCCACCATTGGACTTCTCTTGCCATAGCTTCCTCGCCCTGTAAGCTTGGTGAGCGAGCTTCACTAATGGGGGCACGAGGGCAGGAACGAGGCACGGGCGGGGCGCAACACAAGGTCTCAACCTTGGAGGGGGCACTTCTGGAACCTAACTAGGGATGCATTGCAAGCTAGTCCAGGGGAAGTGTCAGTACTTCCCTGTATATACAACAGAGAGAAGAAAGAGAAGAGGAGGGGTTGGGTGCTCACCTAGTCCAGGGGAAGTGTCAGTACTTCCCTGCTGGACTAGGAGGGCGCAGGCCGGCGAGGTCTAAGAACTTGGTCGGAAGTGGTTTGGTGACACCCTCGTGAATCCTTTGGTGAGGTTTCGGGGTGCAAGCTCACACGCCCCTCTACAACACCAGGATCCCACATGCCACCTCTACCCCAGTGTGAAGCCCCTGCGCACCGCAAGGTTTCACAAGAGATATCACAAGCCTCCCTCTCACTCAACTACATATTCTGGTCCTCCCACACTTCCTAGCCGGCAGGGATCCCTGACTCACATCTCTCCCGGCTAGGTAAGCCTTCTTCTCATTTTACCTTTTCCTAGTTGTCCTCCTCCTCCTATGCTACTTTTCATTTACTTACAGACCTGACTCACATCTCTCCCGGCTATACTTGTTCCCCTCATATCTGCAATTACAGCCACGTGAAATAGAGCTTTGCCTTGGGGTTCCCTCCCTGTGCCCCACTTGACAAACAGTGAAGGACTCCCAATTGGAGTCCTTGCACCCAGCTACGCACACTGACATAGCCCGCTTTGGCTGCCACGGCTTCCCCAGGTTACCGTCGCTACTAGCCAGTCCGCGCCGGCCTGCTTAAGTCAATTCCAGCTCTGCAGCCGCCGCGTTGTGTACAATCACCCCACGCTCCGCCTTAAAGGACATCCTCTGCACCAGCCTTGCAGAACCGCAGGACCGTGCGGTCATTTTGCAACCCAAATTTACCACTACAACAGTCCTTTGTTGGCCGCATGTCGGAGGCAGGTGAGTCATTGGCTAACTCAACCAAGTACCTCTCTATGTGGAGGGGGCACACCATCCCCCAGGGACCCTCCAAAGGAGGGACTTATTTGCTCCGTCAACCCCATGGCCTGAGAGAATTTCAAAATGGCAATTTTTGATTTTTTGTAACAGCACAATTTCTCATTGAGTGACTAGGTAAAAGGGAAACAAAATATAAAGATCATGGTGGATCTTGCTGCATATTTTTCAATTGTTTTGAGGCCTTGAGGGGCACTCAACTTCCTTTTTTACAACACCATTGAGGGTGCTTCTCATTGTATGACACCTTTTGCACTGTACACAATCCAACACATCAAATATTACAAAGTATATTGCTGATCAAGGAGAAGGGTTGGTGGTAGATGAGTATAGTACATAGATGAGGACAGCTTAGATGGTCCCAGAAATGAAAACTAGGAGGAAAAGGATCTAGAGATGAGTGTGTGAGGTTGATCATGAAAACCCCCCCACCAAAATTTGAAATGCTCTCAGGCCACCGGGTCAACATAGCACCCAAGTCCCTTCTTTGGAGGTTGCTTCACTCCCCAAGGAGGGAATCAGCTAAGTTAAAGTCATGGGGGGAAGGACTTATTTACAGATTGGTCTGTGTCTGCTGGGACATGCCTAGAGGTCTAAGTACAGGGCTCAATTGGTAAGTTAAGTTTTGAGTTTAATATTCTTATGGGTACATTTCAAGATCACTTTCTCTGAATTCCATGACATCTGTGATTTTTTTGCCTGCTCTATTATGATTCTATTCTCTCAGCGTTAAAACCACTCACTCTGTCCTGCTTGGCCAACTCTGAGTGAGGCTGGCAGTGCTTATTGAGTTTTTTTTTTCAATTGTATCTTTCCTTTTGATATAGTGCATCAAGCCTGTCTGGGCACATGCACAAGTTCGGGGGTGAAAAGCCCAAGCACACTTGGCCCAAGCTTGTACACGAGTCCGCGTTGGATTGGTGGTTTTTCTCTCTCTAAAAGCCACCAAAAATACAGTTTTTGCTTTTTGGAGACCAAAATCAGGCATGGTATGCTCATGATGTGGATCTTCATCCATGTCAAAAACATTTCTGAATTTCCACAAAATGCAGAGACCAATTTTTTTACAAGAAATTTGTTGTCCAACTAGAATTTGGAGTTTTTTTTTTTTTCTTTCAAACTTGACTGTTTCATGTGTAACCCTTGAAGGTTGACTGTACTGTCCCATAACCATACACATAAAATTTTTGGACATGTTTTATCAGTGAGAGACTTATTTATAAAACAAAGAAATGACTGGTGAGTTCAATATTTTGACATTTTGGTGTTTTTAGAAAATTCCCTCTGGATCCAATTTTCAAAGTTCTCCCATAAAAATTGGATGAGGACCTCCGCAGGGTCCTGAGCTACACCCTGCACTAGTTTACATCTTTGCGGAGTGCGATGCAAGGGAGGTGGGGCCCACAAAAAGTGTGTTACACCAAAACCGCTCAAACGTGACCCGGTTACATTGCCACATTAGGACGGTTCACGTAGGGCTGAAATCAGCAAGACCAAAATAAAGTTTATCCCACGGTCCCAAACTTGCAAGCTTTTTCTACATATGCAAAGATGGAACATAAATCAGTTTTTGATTGGAATAGCCTACAAAACAGCGCAAATAATATCAAAGGAAACTTACCGAGCTCTTCGTGATTGGAAAGCTTTGATGTCTTTGAGTTCTGAGTATTGTCAAGGTTGGTCCCTAAGGTTCGGTCATCAGAATCGTCCAGTTGAACAATCTCCGAGTGTGAGTGACTTGATCGTGCTAAATGGGAGCGCTGTTTAGATTGTTGGTTAGAATTCTGGGTACTGATTTCGGAGGAAGAAGGTGATGAAGGCGGTCGGCGCTTCTTGCTGCTACCGGCCATGGTGGTGGTGATTGTGATAGAGGGTGAAGCTGGGTGGTCAGGAGTTAGGGAGGACATGTACATATACCCTCTGCCCCCGCTGGAGGCCCCTGAAGGGCGGGTACCCGTCCAGGTACCCAGGTACCTGCCTCAAATTTCCAGGATTTCAGACACCCGCACCCTCACCTGGCACCCGTGGGCGGGTACCCGTCACTGATGGCGGGTACCCGCTGTGGAACTACTCAATGGGGAGAATAGAGCTTGGAAGGGAAATGTATAGCAACACTAGTACTAATGTAAGCTATGCAAGGGTGCTGATGAGGCTGCCTTCTTGACTAATGCTGAGGGGATGAGAGTAACACTAAGAAAAAGAAGAAAAGGTGTGGCTGATTTCTACTTGATCTTAGGAGCTAGTACTATGAGCTGACTACTGACTACTGAGGGTGAGAGTGTTGGAGCAATGGTTGAAGGGGGGGGGAAAGCAATTGGCAATGGTTCAATGGCAATGGGTCGATGAGAATGGGCACTATAATTTCTGTATCTAAAATTCTTTATAAATTCTGCATAAGGTACAAGTGAGGGAGGAAGGACAGTTCTTATATGAAGGAAGGATGAGCACAGACGATGTGGAGTTCTGGCTATGGGAATGAAGGTTATACAACTGGGGAAAGGGTTCTGGCTATGGGAATAAAAGCTTGTACAAATGGAGAAGGTGATGTGAACAGAGTAACTACTTGTAATGATGAGCACTACTGAAAGGGATAAGCACAGATCCAATGATGTAATGTGTACAATAGACATAGTACATAATGAGCAATATATGTAAAGGGTTTAGTATGTGAGAATATATCTGTGAAAAGAATGTGATGTAATGATTCAGCTAAGTTACTAATGAAATGAGTATTGTAACGAATGAAGACTGTAGGTTTTCTGTAAGTCTTATATCCTTTATAACTATTGAACCATTGAAGATAAGGGGGTACTATGTGTGAGTGACTATAGGTGAAATTTGGCGTAGAATCTGAATATACAATAATAATGAGTTATTTGTGAAGGGTTATGGGTAAATGGGCAATGTAATGATGAATATATGTAAAGGAAAGCAATAAAATACTACTTATGGTTTGGAATGGAGCACCACACCGCCCACGGGTGCCGGGTACCCGCCGACGGGTACCAAGTGACATCTCTAATCCTATCTGTCCTTGCTAAACAAAAGAAAATTATTTTCCCTCTCTTTTTTTTGGATCCAGTCAGGTGTTACAAGTGCATAGTGCACACATCTGCAGATGGATTTGGTTTGAAAACTTTTGAAAACTTAATCTTCTTAATATTCAGTCAAACAGCAATAATGCAAAAAAGTAATTACAAGTATGCATATCATCAAATTCAAAAAGATAAAACAGAATGTAGATACATTTAGTTGAAAAGTAAATGCCTTCCACTAAAAAACATGCCAATAAAAGAATAAAACATGGCAATTTATACAAATTATCATTTGAAAAGTCAAGACAAACTCAACAAAATGTCAATTACCAATTGGATAGTATCCCAATTTCTCTGGAATCAATCCTACATAAAAAAAGAATAGGAGATAAATCAGGCTGAGGATTATCTAGCCTGTTCATCCAATGTTCTTTCAAATCATGGCTCTATACGGATCTTCTTGGCGACGGCATATGCGTTCAAATCTTGATAGTCTTTGGCGGTACATTTGATACAAAGCCTGGTAACCTGCAATTCAACAGCATATCCACGTAGGATATTTTGATGCTGATTAGGTTCAAAGATCCACGAGTACTTATATCTTCTTAAGTGGAAAACAGTAATAAGTTTCCGCTGACCTTGGTAAACATTTCAGTCAATTTTTCAGATGATGAATCACCGGCCAGGACTCGAATATGCAAATTGAGGAAGTTTTGTGCTCTACAGCGTGAACCAGGTTCTGGTTAGCTCAAGAAACAGCACATAGATCTGTTCACTTTCGAACTCGAAAGTATAGCGGTAAGCGAAAAAGAAATTGGTCTCACCCTTTCACCATTTGAATTGCATCTTTGTAATTGTTGCTTCGCACAGCAGCATTCATAGCGCCATACAATTTCCCATATATATCGAGTACTGCTTCTTTCTCTTTTGGCACAACACCAAAAGTTTTCAACGCAAAAATCGTCGATGGCAGGTTGGACGTGTGAAAGCCGATATCCTTTGACGACTGTTGGGTATAAAGATACTTGTCGACTTGTTCAGCTTTCTATTTAATGACCACTTCATCATCAAAATGAGTGAGCACTCGATGACTTACAAAACTAAATTTTTGTGTGCCAACTTGGATGTATATATCAGGAATGTTTAGGAGAGGGGTGGCTAGCTTGATAGTCTGGATATGTTTCGAGGTCAGATGAATTGTCTGGGTGGTGGTTAGAAAAAATTGTTGACGTGTAATGCTGCTTACCGTGTCGCATTGTACTGCTTTTTCATCGTAGACTATGGTGCGAGGAAGCGGGAAATTGGGTCCAGTGATAAAACAGGGAGGAGGCGGAGTCGTCTGAGCCAATACTTTCAAAAAGCTCCCAGCTACTCGTGCGAAATGAATGATAATCCGCAGAAAAAATCATCCAAAGCACAACAGAGGATAGAAGAATATCGGAAATCAGTATGGAATCCACGCTTAATGTGTATGTGAATCAAAAAGAGGAAATAAAATTTTAGACCAATAACCTAAGAGCAATACTGAGACTTGAACGTTGAAACGGGATTTCATTTTGGGCGGGTCACAAAAATCCACCACTGCGAGAGTTCTTTGAGATGTGTAGGTATCGGGGATTCAAGTAGAGGCTGTAGTTTGTTTGCAAACTACGTCATTTTAATCATAATCATATCAGTCACTCCTTCTCAGAAAGTAGGATCAAAAGCTTAAACCACTGAAGAGAAGATCCCTGCTCACTTGGACTAAAAACTTGACAGTTATACAACAGAAAGTTATTTAAGTAACGATCACAGATTTTTATTGAAATAGGTACAGTGCGTTTGTGTGTCTGCGGGGCAGACGGCCGACGGTACAGGCACCTTTATAGGGAGCCCTCCAAGCGAATCGGGTTGTTGTCCAACCTTTTTTCACCGTCGCCGAAGCTTGATGTTTCTCTCTTCGAACTGAACATGTTGCCTCTTCAAGACGCGGATTTTGGTAGACTAGAGTTACCGCTTCAAGACGCGGATTTCGGTAGACTAGAACAACACATAGTCAAACCACCAGCGGAGAGAAACCTGGACTCGGTAACGCTGCAGACTCAAATGAACAACGAACGCCAATCTGTGCGTCTTTGTGAATGTCGAGGAGCGGTTGGCTGTTTCGATGTACCCGGATATTTCTGACCCCTTAGCAATGTCAACTGGGTGGTGCTGTAAACGGTCGTCGAAGAGCAGACTGGGTTCTAACTTCTCTGATCATCGGCTCTCCGAGTATCATAGATTTCGGCTCGGTCTCTTGACTGCATTTTTCATCTTCAGCGATGAGGAAAATGAAGCTGGCTTGATGGCTACCAGCTTCAACTGTCAGGGATCACCTAGTTTCTCGCCCGGTTACAAAATCTACCACAATTGCAGAGATTGACTGCTCGGACGGACTTTAGGGGGTTTCAAAATTGATCCAGGAAGCGTTCCAGGTCGGAGTTTCCAGGAAAAATGAGCGACTTGGAACGCTTCCTGCGGACCTGATCTCCTTCTTCCTATGCCCTTCCAGGACATCCAGGAAATCAGGAAATCAGGAAATTAAAAGAGGACAAAAGAGGATAAATCCCACCTTTCTTCTCAAACCCCGGACCCCCGCCTTTTTTTTCGACACCCCTACATCATCTTTCCCACCACCTCACACTAACTTCGAGCGAATTTTTGTACACCGCCCGCCATGCTAGAAAATACCTCCCGCTCAACAGTAATATCAAGCAGTCAAGACTCAACCCAGAGGAGTCCCTCCCGGTCGACAGCCATATAAGGCAGTTGGCCGGGAGCAGTACCTCCCGGTCGACAACCACATACATACAAGAGCCGACCGGGAGGAGTCCCTCCCAGTCAACAGCCATATAAGGCAGTTGACCGGGAGCA
The DNA here is from genome assembly GCF_026914185.1 of Puccinia triticina. NCBI lineage: Eukaryota > Fungi > Basidiomycota > Pucciniomycetes > Pucciniales > Pucciniaceae > Puccinia > Puccinia triticina. The sequence goes on from NC_070563.1 coordinate 7,369,090, forward strand.
GTACCTCCCGGTCGACAACAACATACATACAAGAGTTGACCGGGAGGAACCGGGAGGAGTCCCTCCCGGTTGACAGCCATATCGAGCAGTCATCCGGGAGGGACTGGAGCAGTAGTACAGTACCTCCCGGTCGACAGCCATATAAGGCAGTCGACCGGGAGCAGTACCTCAAGGTTGACAGCCATATAAGGCAGTCGACCAGGAGCAGTACCTCCCGGTCGACAACCACATACATACAAGAGTTGACCAGGAGGAGTCCCTCCCGGCCGACAGCCATATCAAGCAGTCATCCGGGAGGGACTTCTCCCGGTCGACTGCCTTATATGGCTGTCGACAGTCCATTCTCACACTGCTCCAATCTGGACAGATTCGGGGAGCGCGTTGTCGTTAGCCTGTGGCTTGCCGACGTCGCGTCCCCTAGCCTAGACTGCGTCCCACTTTTAGTGGGGTTTAGTCTAGGCGCTGTGTGGGCCGGGGGGGGGGGGCTGCCACCCGGGGCCGGGGGTGTCTTTGGGTGTGGCACCATCCGAAGATGGTTCCCAAAGACCCCATCAGACCGAGTGGGGATCAAAGAGCCCCCCGAGCAGAAACAGAGCAGAAGGAATGCACAGGGAAGAAGGGGGTCCGTACAGACCCAGATGCTCAGACTCGGAAGCCTGAGCCCTGCGTACACTCTTAACTTCCGTCGATGCATCCTCTCGCTAGTCTCGTCCACGTTTGCCATTTTTGGGCGTGTTATAATCTGGGTTGGTTAAATTGCTCCCAGCCTTGCCTGGGTTGGTTCTTATTTTTTTTTTTTTTTTTTTTTTTTACGTGTTTATACGTTTTAACACTGCCACCGCGTCGAGCAAGTCTTGTTCCGAGTACTTCCGGATGTACAGTAGATACGCATTTGATTTCCATCTACCGATGGTGCAGATTTCTCCGGTGGAGATCCCTAGTGCAAAGCGTAGTGAGGCGCCTCCGACTCGGAAGGAGTGGCCTGTTATTCCGGCGAAACCCCCGAGCTCCCAGACAGAGTGTGCGACCCGTGTGACTCTTCCCCTAGTCAGGTGTCGTCTCGCTCCGTCGAGGTAGTAGCCAAACAGCGAGGTGATATTCCCGCCTGCTTTGTGTAGCCGACGCAGGACCGCTCGCACCGGGCATAGTTTGTTCGGTTGCCTGTTCAGCACTATGGATTGGGATTCCCCAGGGGCCCCAGTTTTTGTGTCCCTCAATACCAGCGTAATTGAGTCCGCTGACGATATTTGAACGTCTGTTGTCATTAACGAGGTTGAGAGGTCTAGTGGTCCGCTCTGTGTGTCGTACGTCAGCTCCGCTAAGCGTGCCAGTCCCCAGAATGCTACAATTGCGAGGTCCGCAATAGTTCGGGATTCGTCGTCCTTGTCTTCCAGTTGTTCCACTAGGAATAAGAGGTGGCGGATGTGCACTGCTCCTTTTGGTGGTCTCTCTGGCTCCGTTGCGTCTTGCCTTGCCGCGGCCTTAAGCATCAATTTCACATGATGCTCGATTACGTCTGGGTACCTTAGCTTGTGGTAGGTGTGCCACGCGTGGATGCCGTGCAAGTATCGTTCCAGCGATTTAGCCGAGATATCGGTTGACAGGGGGATCAAGCCGTTTCTGCCAGCCCAGAAGCAAAATCCATAAATGTCTTCGTCTGTGGCCGGTAGTCGGAAAGGTTTGTCCGAGTGCTGTTTCTTGTACTGAAGAAATTTCTTCACTGCAGCGTTATATGTTTTCAGGGTGTTCGGTTTCCATCCTTTGAGGACAAACTGTTGCGATAATGTGGGGTTGAGTTCGTCTGCCCCATTTGAGAGGAATTCTTTTATCTTGTCTAGGTCCAGCATCGTCTTCGGTCTTGGGAAGGTTGCTGGTGTGGGAAGGGTTTTATGTCTCCCGCCCGCTTGCGCTCTCTTGGTCCATTGGGGACGTGTTTCGGGCCCTTCTGAGGGCCCCTGTCATGTTCGGGCCCCTGTCATGTTCCAGTCCCCTGTAAGGGTATTATCACCGCCCACTTTCCAATCCCCTTTCTCGAGGGGGCTTGGGTGTTATGGCTCCAAGTTTCCTCCCTTCCTCCGTTGTTTTTTTTTTTTTTTTTTTTTTTTTTTTTTGGAAAGTGCCGACTCGGCGAGTCTGTGGGCCTAAGAAGTATTCATTACTCTTAAGGCAATTTAGCACTCCACGATCTGCTCTAAAACAAGCGCAAGATCACTGGGGATGGAGATAGTCACTATATCTTTGGGGTTAGAGAGTGATCGGTCTCCTCTGGAGAGGCCGTCGGCTTGGTTGTCTGCAGAGCAGACTCTTTTCGCCAGGATGTCCAGTTGTTCGCTGATCAGGAGATCCTGAATGGTCTTCCATTCTTCGTTGACCTCATGGTCTCCTGATTTCCGCTTGTTTACGACTGCTTCGGTGGTTGTATTGTCAGTCCAAACGATGAGGAGCCTGCCGGGTTTCACTTTGAGTTTGAGTAGCATTATGATACCTAATCGCACTGCCACGGTTTCCAACCACGCGATGCCTCGTTTTTCTGCTCCGCTGGTCTTCCAACCATTGCGGAGTCTGAACTGGGCCCAGGCCTTGCCGACCAGCACCCCTATACCGTATCCGGTAGAGGCGTCGCCTACCCAGCGAATGTCGGTCGGGTCAGGGCTGGGGATGAGTCGTGTGTGCTTGAACGCCGAGAGTGTTTTTGACCATCTTGCAAGGTCGTCTCGAACGTCTTCTGGCGTTGCCCGGGCCGCTCGTCTATGCCTCCAACTGGTGAGCCACCGGTACAGGCTACATAAGTAGCAACGCAGCTGGGGCAGGAGGTAAGAGACGTGGTTCAATCTGCCTGCCAGCACTTCCACTTTGTTGTAGTTAAACTTGGCCTTCGGCTTCTGAAAAACTGCGATTTGTTCGAGTCGTTGCTCTATTTTCCCCGGTGGGAGGCGGACCGTTTTCTCTACTCCGTTCCATATGAAGCCAATGAATTTTTGCTCCGGTTGAAAAGGTGAGCATTTCTCTTCGTTCGTTGCGACTCCGAGTTTGTTTGACCTGGACACTATGTCCTCCATCAATGTCGGACAACCGACTTCCTTGACGAATAAGTTATCGTCCACCCATCTGAAGATGGTTTCGAGCTGAAATTCGTGCAGCATGATTTGCTTCCAGGCGTCTGCTGGCCTTCCGAAAGACCCGCAACCAGCGACGCCTCCAAATGTGATTCGGGTGTCGAGGAGCAGGCCTCCGTCAAAATCTTGGATCAGGAGGTAAGGCCATTGTGACATTGCTGTCGGGATTTGGCGGTACGCCTTTTCCCAGTCGAACACCGCCATGTGGAAACTAGATTTGTTGTTCCGGAAGAAGCGCGCGACGACATTGAAATCATCCCACGTGGTTTCGAAGTCTTTCGCGTCCACAAAGGAGTTCACTGACGGAATGTCAGGGTCGTTACGCGGAAAGCTAAGGTCGTTGATTGGTCTAGTGGAGCCGTCTCCGTTGACTACCGCGCCTAAGGGGTTAGACCTGAAGAAAGGGAATTGCTCTGCTACTTCGAGGTGCGTGAAAGGCCCAAACATGCGGCCAGCGTCGAGCTCCCGTTGGATTGACCGCTCAATTTTGCTCCTTGCTTGGAGTGCCGAAGAGTGGTTGGGCGGGGTGTAGAAACTCAGCCCAGGGATTGAGTGTTCCGGGATTCCTTGGTGGAAACCGTTCTCGAAGCCTTCCAGTACATCCGCAAAGGTGTGATCTAGGCCCGCGTTTTCCAGGGCTGCCGCCCACTCAGGGATGTTCATTTCGCAACGAACCTCTTTAGGCCAGGTTGATGCCGCCGCTGTTGCGAGCTTGGCCTTACTCACGATGGGTATCCTCACGGGTTGGGTGTCATCACAAAGTAGCGCAGCATAAGAGGGACTGTATTTCACAAATAGAGAGTTTTTTTTTTTTTTTTTTTTTTGGTAGGAAAAACAACTAAGCTTTCTATTGCTAGGGTTATCCGGTTTACTAAGATGAAAGAAAAATTGCCTTGGCGGCGTTGTGCACAAAAGCGCACGGGTGCTAAAGACCCGGCATTGGAGCGACTGCTGGTACAATATGTCGGCAGCGCGTGGGGGGGAATATAACAGACAAAGAGAGAGAGGTTCTGTGTACTGGTGGGGACGGCGACCTACGCGTTGGTTTCTCCGCTGGGCTTTGTTCCGTGATTAGCCTTTTTGTGGTTGGGGCCGTCTGAGCCGTTGTTGTTGGAGTTTCCGCGGTCCCTGTTGGCCGAGTTGTTCGCTCGCTTGTCCACATAGTTTGGGTCGAAGTTTGAGCCCTTATAGCCTGACTTCTTCTCGTAGCGCGCCCTTCCTCCTCCCCCTCCGGGGCCCGGGTTGGGGTTTGGTGAGTAGGTCTTTGCTCCGGCTCTGCCGGTGATCGGTGCCCCCGTGAGGGGATCCCAGTTGGATCTCGGGCCGTCTTTAGCGTAGGGGTTGTCCGTGAAGCCCAACTCGTCGAACTTGCGGCACTGCGCATAGCAGATGGCTGCTATGTCTTCTCGCAGGACGGAAATGTCCGGGATGGACTCCACGCCGCCAACGCTGACTCGGTGTGAGAAAGCGTTAGATCGCACCTAGAGGTGTGATATCAAAGTTAGTCTTGTTGATCAACCTGCCGTAGGCCTGGATGTCTTGCTTACTTGGATGTCGTAGCGAAAAGCTGGCATGAAGCCATCTCTGCTTTGGATCAGGTCCACGTTTGCCTTGTGTCTGAGGACCCAGTCTGAGAACGTCGCGAAGTTGTAGACGTCTTTAAGCGTTGTGTAGAAGTTACGGTGGTTCACCGTCCAGGTTGAGAACGATTGTGTGAACTCGTTGGGGTACGGGTACCCAGAGTAACGAGTGCCCTTGTTGGCCGAATTCTCGTCAGATTTGGATCGTTTTTCTACGTGGTGAGTAATCGCTTTATCTGTAGAAGTGGTTGCACTTTGTCAGGAGTTTGTAAAAACTTTTGGTTATGTCTGTGGTAAGTTGGACGAACCTTGCCACTCTTTGTTAAAGATGGTTAGCGGTATCGGGGCTCGTAGCTCGCGTATGTTTTTGTCGAAAAACGGCGTGAAGCCGACGTCTGAGTGGGTGGTAATTGCGCCCGAGACAAAGTTGAGGCCTCCCTCGTTTGAGGGGGCTGGCATCGGGGTACCCATGTGCCCTTGAACGTTAACTGAGTTGGCTAGATGGGCATCGGCCTTTGGGGTTGACATGGCTTTGTAGAGGTTGAACAAGGCGTTCGCCGTTGCCGTTTCACCTGCTAGCTCGGCTTCAATCGCTTTGATGCCGATCCGCTTGCACTCTTCCGACGCGCCTGTCGGTGGGCGGATTTCTGCGGGGGTTGCGCTGCCAGCTAGGGGGTTCTTGACCGCGATTGGTTTATTCAACGATTCAACTGCCCAGAGGTACCAGTCAGTTTTGTCATCCCTGATAGCTTTTTTTTTTTTTTTTTCTTTTTTTTTTTCCGACTAACCAGGTTTGGAGCCGAGGCTCTTGATGTAGTCCGTTCCTAAAGCGCTCAACAAGGTTGGTGGGATTGAGTCGGGTAGCGTCGGTGGTTGGGCTGGGTTTGCGTCCACGTCTATCACCGCACCGGACTTGGCACTTTTGGATCTATCTTTTGCCGCGGGGCCCTTGCCAGGGGCTTTCGGGGGTTGCGCCGCTTCGGCTGCCCCATTGTCTTTAGATTTAGACGAGGTCGTGCTGGTCTCCCCCGTTGGGTTGGGATTCATCGGGGCTGCCGCTGAGGTTGCTGGTGGCCCGTTACCGGGTTCCGCCTCTCCTGCCTTCTGTGACCTGGTCACGGGGTTCTTCGGAGGTTGAGACATAACTTCGTGGGCGATGAGGGTTTATAAACTTTAAGATAACCTTCCGGGTAAAAACAGGTAGAGAGTTTCTGAATGTCGTGTTTTGAAGATAAGAAGCTAAAAAACTCAAGGGCCCAGATACTCAAGGCAGACGTGGCTGGATTCGCGAAACTAGATGTCGCTGGAGAAAGCGCCGTCAGCCTCTCTGAAGCTGCTGCCTTTATAGTCTTCCTGGGCCACCCACAAGTCGGCCGCCGTACATGTCCTCTGAGCGTACTTGGCCGGGCGGCGAGGGGAAAGGTGTATCACTAGCCTCAAAGGGAGCTAGTGCGACGGAGGGGCTGAAACCCTCCGATTACCGTGCCCTATAGGGAAAGCTGCGACGACAGATTTATCCTGAAAGGGGAGGGGCGGCGGAGACCGCGCCACCGCTCCCTCGAGCAGTGACGCGGCTCCGCCGCCCAATGGATACGCGTATCATGGACGTAGGTCCAATATAGGGCACGGTAATCGGAGGGTTTCAGCCCCTCCGTCGCACTAGCTCCCTTTGAGGCTAGTGATACACCTTTCCCCTCGCCGCCCGGCCAAGTACGCTCAGAGGACATGTACGGCGGCCGACTTGTGGGTGGCCCAGGAAGACTATAAAGGCAGCAGCTTCAGAGAGGCTGACGGCGCTTTCTCCAGCGACATCTAGTTTCGCGAATCCAGCCACGTCTGCCTTGAGTATCTGGGCCCTTGAGTTTTTTAGCTTCTTATCTTCAAAACACGACATTCAGAAACTCTCTACCTGTTTTTACCCGGAAGGTTATCTTAAAGTTTATAAACCCTCATCGCCCACGAAGTTATGTCTCAACCTCCGAAGAACCCCGTGACCAGGTCACAGAAGGCAGGAGAGGCGGAACCCGGTAACGGGCCACCAGCAACCTCAGCGGCAGCCCCGATGAATCCCAACCCAACGGGGGAGACCAGCACGACCTCGTCTAAATCTAAAGACAATGGGGCAGCCGAAGCGGCGCAACCCCCGAAAGCCCCTGGCAAGGGCCCCGCGGCAAAAGATAGATCCAAAAGTGCCAAGTCCGGTGCGGTGATAGACGTGGACGCAAACCCAGCCCAACCACCGACGCTACCCGACTCAATCCCACCAACCTTGTTGAGCGCTTTAGGAACGGACTACATCAAGAGCCTCGGCTCCAAACCTGGTTAGTCGGAAAAAAAAAAAGAAAAAAAAAAAAAAAAAGCTATCAGGGATGACAAAACTGACTGGTACCTCTGGGCAGTTGAATCGTTGAATAAACCAATCGCGGTCAAGAACCCCCTAGCTGGCAGCGCAACCCCCGCAGAAATCCGCCCACCGACAGGCGCGTCGGAAGAGTGCAAGCGGATCGGCATCAAAGCGATTGAAGCCGAGCTAGCAGGTGAAACGGCAACGGCGAACGCCTTGTTCAACCTCTACAAAGCCATGTCAACCCCAAAGGCCGATGCCCATCTAGCCAACTCAGTTAACGTTCAAGGGCACATGGGTACCCCGATGCCAGCCCCCTCAAACGAGGGAGGCCTCAACTTTGTCTCGGGCGCAATTACCACCCACTCAGACGTCGGCTTCACGCCGTTTTTCGACAAAAACATACGCGAGCTACGAGCCCCGATACCGCTAACCATCTTTAACAAAGAGTGGCAAGGTTCGTCCAACTTACCACAGACATAACCAAAAGTTTTTACAAACTCCTGACAAAGTGCAACCACTTCTACAGATAAAGCGATTACTCACCACGTAGAAAAACGATCCAAATCTGACGAGAATTCGGCCAACAAGGGCACTCGTTACTCTGGGTACCCGTACCCCAACGAGTTCACACAATCGTTCTCAACCTGGACGGTGAACCACCGTAACTTCTACACAACGCTTAAAGACGTCTACAACTTCGCGACGTTCTCAGACTGGGTCCTCAGACACAAGGCAAACGTGGACCTGATCCAAAGCAGAGATGGCTTCATGCCAGCTTTTCGCTACGACATCCAAGTAAGCAAGACATCCAGGCCTACGGCAGGTTGATCAACAAGACTAACTTTGATATCACACCTCTAGGTGTGATCTAACGCTTTCTCACACCGAGTCAGCGTTGGCGGCGTGGAGTCCATCCCGGACATTTCCGTCCTGCGAGAAGACATAGCAGCCATCTGCTATGCGCAGTGCCGCAAGTTCGACGAGTTGGGCTTCACGGACAACCCCTACGCTAAAGACGGCCCGAGATCCAACTGGGATCCCCTCACGGGGGCACCGATCACCGGCAGAGCCGGAGCAAAGACCTACTCACCAAACCCCAACCCGGGCCCCGGAGGGGGAGGAGGAAGGGCGCGCTACGAGAAGAAGTCAGGCTATAAGGGCTCAAACTTCGACCCAAACTATGTGGACAAGCGAGCGAACAACTCGGCCAACAGGGACCGCGGAAACTCCAACAACAACGGCTCAGACGGCCCCAACCACAAAAAGGCTAATCACGGAACAAAGCCCAGCGGAGAAACCAACGCGTAGGTCGCCGTCCCCACCAGTACACAGAACCTCTCTCTCTTTGTCTGTTATATTCCCCCCCACGCGCTGCCGACATATTGTACCAGCAGTCGCTCCAATGCCGGGTCTTTAGCACCCGTGCGCTTTTGTGCACAACGCCGCCAAGGCAATTTTTCTTTCATCTTAGTAAACCGGATAACCCTAGCAATAGAAAGCTTAGTTGTTTTTCCTACCAAAAAAAAAAAAAAAAAAAAAACTCTCTATTTGTGAAATACAGTCCCTCTTATGCTGCGCTACTTTGTGATGACACCCAACCCGTGAGGATACCCATCGTGAGTAAGGCCAAGCTCGCAACAGCGGCGGCATCAACCTGGCCTAAAGAGGTTCGTTGCGAAATGAACATCCCTGAGTGGGCGGCAGCCCTGGAAAACGCGGGCCTAGATCACACCTTTGCGGATGTACTGGAAGGCTTCGAGAACGGTTTCCACCAAGGAATCCCGGAACACTCAATCCCTGGGCTGAGTTTCTACACCCCGCCCAACCACTCTTCGGCACTCCAAGCAAGGAGCAAAATTGAGCGGTCAATCCAACGGGAGCTCGACGCTGGCCGCATGTTTGGGCCTTTCACGCACCTCGAAGTAGCAGAGCAATTCCCTTTCTTCAGGTCTAACCCCTTAGGCGCGGTAGTCAACGGAGACGGCTCCACTAGACCAATCAACGACCTTAGCTTTCCGCGTAACGACCCTGACATTCCGTCAGTGAACTCCTTTGTGGACGCGAAAGACTTCGAAACCACGTGGGATGATTTCAATGTCGTCGCGCGCTTCTTCCGGAACAACAAATCTAGTTTCCACATGGCGGTGTTCGACTGGGAAAAGGCGTACCGCCAAATCCCGACAGCAATGTCACAATGGCCTTACCTCCTGATCCAAGATTTTGACGGAGGCCTGCTCCTCGACACCCGAATCACATTTGGAGGCGTCGCTGGTTGCGGGTCTTTCGGAAGGCCAGCAGACGCCTGGAAGCAAATCATGCTGCACGAATTTCAGCTCGAAACCATCTTCAGATGGGTGGACGATAACTTATTCGTCAAGGAAGTCGGTTGTCCGACATTGATGGAGGACATAGTGTCCAGGTCAAACAAACTCGGAGTCGCAACGAACGAAGAGAAATGCTCACCTTTTCAACCGGAGCAAAAATTCATTGGCTTCATATGGAACGGAGTAGAGAAAACGGTCCGCCTCCCACCGGGGAAAATAGAGCAACGACTCGAACAAATCGCAGTTTTTCAGAAGCCGAAGGCCAAGTTTAACTACAACAAAGTGGAAGTGCTGGCAGGCAGATTGAACCACGTCTCTTACCTCCTGCCCCAGCTGCGTTGCTACTTATGTAGCCTGTACCGGTGGCTCACCAGTTGGAGGCATAGACGAGCGGCCCGGGCAACGCCAGAAGACGTTCGAGACGACCTTGCAAGATGGTCAAAAACACTCTCGGCGTTCAAGCACACACGACTCATCCCCAGCCCTGACCCGACCGACATTCGCTGGGTAGGCGACGCCTCTACCGGATACGGTATAGGGGTGCTGGTCGGCAAGGCCTGGGCCCAGTTCAGACTCCGCAATGGTTGGAAGACCAGCGGAGCAGAAAAACGAGGCATCGCGTGGTTGGAAACCGTGGCAGTGCGATTAGGTATCATAATGCTACTCAAACTCAAAGTGAAACCCGGCAGGCTCCTCATCGTTTGGACTGACAATACAACCACCGAAGCAGTCGTAAACAAGCGGAAATCAGGAGACCATGAGGTCAACGAAGAATGGAAGACCATTCAGGATCTCCTGATCAGCGAACAACTGGACATCCTGGCGAAAAGAGTCTGCTCTGCAGACAACCAAGCCGACGGCCTCTCCAGAGGAGACCGATCACTCTCTAACCCCAAAGATATAGTGACTATCTCCATCCCCAGTGATCTTGCGCTTGTTTTAGAGCAGATCGTGGAGTGCTAAATTGCCTTAAGAGTAATGAATACTTCTTAGGCCCACAGACTCGCCGAGTCGGCACTTTCCAAAAAAAAAAAAAAAAAAAAAAAAAAAAAAACAACGGAGGAAGGGAGGAAACTTGGAGCCATAACACCCAAGCCCCCTCGAGAAAGGGGATTGGAAAGTGGGCGGTGATAATACCCTTACAGGGGACTGGAACATGACAGGGGCCCGAACATGACAGGGGCCCTCAGAAGGGCCCGAAACACGTCCCCAATGGACCAAGAGAGCGCAAGCGGGCGGGAGACATAAAACCCTTCCCACACCAGCAACCTTCCCAAGACCGAAGACGATGCTGGACCTAGACAAGATAAAAGAATTCCTCTCAAATGGGGCAGACGAACTCAACCCCACATTATCGCAACAGTTTGTCCTCAAAGGATGGAAACCGAACACCCTGAAAACATATAACGCTGCAGTGAAGAAATTTCTTCAGTACAAGAAACAGCACTCGGACAAACCTTTCCGACTACCGGCCACAGACGAAGACATTTATGGATTTTGCTTCTGGGCTGGCAGAAACGGCTTGATCCCCCTGTCAACCGATATCTCGGCTAAATCGCTGGAACGATACTTGCACGGCATCCACGCGTGGCACACCTACCACAAGCTAAGGTACCCAGACGTAATCGAGCATCATGTGAAATTGATGCTTAAGGCCGCGGCAAGGCAAGACGCAACGGAGCCAGAGAGACCACCAAAAGGAGCAGTGCACATCCGCCACCTCTTATTCCTAGTGGAACAACTGGAAGACAAGGACGACGAATCCCGAACTATTGCGGACCTCGCAATTGTAGCATTCTGGGGACTGGCACGCTTAGCGGAGCTGACGTACGACACACAGAGCGGACCACTAGACCTCTCAACCTCGTTAATGACAACAGACGTTCAAATATCGTCAGCGGACTCAATTACGCTGGTATTGAGGGACACAAAAACTGGGGCCCCTGGGGAATCCCAATCCATAGTGCTGAACAGGCAACCGAACAAACTATGCCCGGTGCGAGCGGTCCTGCGTCGGCTACACAAAGCAGGCGGGAATATCACCTCGCTGTTTGGCTACTACCTCGACGGAGCGAGACGACACCTGACTAGGGGAAGAGTCACACGGGTCGCACACTCTGTCTGGGAGCTCGGGGGTTTCGCCGGAATAACAGGCCACTCCTTCCGAGTCGGAGGCGCCTCACTACGCTTTGCACTAGGGATCTCCACCGGAGAAATCTGCACCATCGGTAGATGGAAATCAAATGCGTATCTACTGTACATCCGGAAGTACTCGGAACAAGACTTGCTCGACGCGGTGGCAGTGTTAAAACGTATAAACACGTAAAAAAAAAAAAAAAAAAAAAAAATAAGAACCAACCCAGGCAAGGCTGGGAGCAATTTAACCAACCCAGATTATAACACGCCCAAAAATGGCAAACGTGGACGAGACTAGCGAGAGGATGCATCGACGGAAGTTAAGGGTGTACGCAGGGCTCAGGCTTCCGAGTCTGAGCATCTGGGTCTGTACGGACCCCCTTCTTCCCTGTGCATTCCTTCTGCTCTGTTTCTGCTCGGGGGGCTCTTTGATCCCCACTCGGTCTGATGGGGTCTTTGGGAACCATCTTCGGATGGTGCCACACCCAAAGACACCCCCGGCCCCGGGTGGCAGCCCCCCCCCGGCCCACACAGCGCCTAGACTAAACCCCACTAAAAGTGGGACGCAGTCTAGGCTAGGGGACGCGACGTCGGCAAGCCACAGGCTAACGACAACGCGCTCCCCGAATCTGTCCAGATTGGAGCAGTGTGAGAATGGATTGGCTGTGTTTTGGTTTTCCTGGAGTTTGGACCTGGAACGCTTCCTGGATCAATTTTGAAGCCCCCTTTTGTCCGATCAGTTCTGAAATGTGAGGCCCGGATCAAGAAACTCGCCCGGCAGACTTTGTCCGACAACTGCTCAGACTGTCTTGTCCGAGCAGTTAGATTATGTACGCAGTGCAGATCAACGATTTAAAAAGGGGGTTGGAGATAGAACCGGCCTGTCTCCCATAAAAATAATTCCCAAGTTCTCGGATGGGAGCGTCCGCACGACGGCTACGGGACCAAGTATCTAGTCCAGGCTAGTTGGCGAGTCGTTCAACTTCTCCTAAACCTGGTGCTAGGCATGGGAGTCGTACTAGTGAGGTCATAACCTGCTGCCAGTCACGGAGGTGACACAAGCAACCAGAAAGAAATCAGTCGGTGAACAAGCTGGACAGAGGAAAAAGCTTGATGTTTAGGAGAAACTTCTGTGCAAGTTTAAGGCTGGCAATTGGTGCATCCTGAAAGCATATGGACAAGTCCACTTTTATGGCCATGGTAGAGGGCCAGAGGCCCTGAGAGCATTCACATTTGAACGAACGAGGTCTAATCTGTACAAGCATTGGGACGGGGACTCAGACCGAAACGCCTGCTCTTCAAGAAGCGAAGCAATCAAGAACGGAGCCAACTTACCCATTACGATAAAGGAAAAAGCAGCCAAAAAGAAGAGTGTCGATGGCTTGAACAGGTTTGTTGCCGGCCGGAACTTTGACAACAGGATGTTGAACCAGATCCTCGTCATGTGGCTGATGCAATCAGCGCTCCCCTGGATTCGACTCGAGGATACTCTGCTTGCAATATCGTTCAACTATGCTTGCTCGGGGGTCAAGCTGAATTCATGTACTTGGGCAGCAACAGAAGCGCATCAACTGTATGTCAATTTACAGGATAAGGTCATTTCTAACCTGATGGTAAGTAAGTAGGCTGAATTTTCCACTTTATTAGACCAATCACCCCCTCTCCCCTGCACAGTCAATATCATCAAAATGCACTCTAATCCATGATGTGTGGACTACAAAAGGAAATCATCATGCCTTCCTTGGGATCGCCGTCGCTTACATCACAGACGATTGGGTGTTTAAGATGTGTCACCTGGGAATGAAGTACATCTCTTGGACCCACAAGGGAATGTACCTTGTGTTGTGACATAGATGTCACATGCATCTCCTGGACTCGCCGCAGCACGACCAGTACTCCTCATCCCGTGAGAATCCCGGGTTGAGGAGCATTACCACTCGAATATAACCATTGAAGTTAGCCATACCTGAATACCTTGCAGTCCCCTTTGCCAACATCATCACAAAGTCATTGCTTCACAGAAAGAGAAGTTTTTTTTTTTTGGTTTCCTTATTTTTTGCCATGCTTATCAGTTCCCTTTTTGTTTGAACTCATTCTAGCTCAGACCACAGACTCAGGATCATACAACCGTACAACAACCATCAAGGTTGACCGGTTGATCACCAAGAAAACAGGTAGCAACCCAGATCTTAGTGACAATCACATCCGTTGTGCTTCACCATGGGAGTTTGCTCAGCATTTGCATGCAAGTTCCATCTCTGAACTCAGTTATAGATTTTTTTGGATCTCAGTTAGATACTGGTTTGAAGGCAAGGTTCATGTCTGCCACAACATATTCTGATATTAACTTGAACAACACTTGATGTATTTTATAATGGGGGGGTTCAAAGTTGACTCCTGCACTGTTTCAGGAGCTGAATTCAGGGAAAAAAAGTCCCAGCCAAAAATCTCCAGAACTTTCTGCAACTTTGAATCCCCCATTTTATCCCATCTGTTGTTGCAATCCATTCAGGACCCACACAAGCAGGAAAAAAGGTGAGTCCAAAACTTGCCCATCTCATCATGACCCAATGGCTGGCCCAGAGTCCAGACCGGCCATCAATTGCATTGGATGGCCGGTCAACACTGTCCATCAATTGCATTTGATGGCTGGTCAACACTGTCCATTTGTACATAAACCCCACTTGATGACCTGGTTGGGTTGTCAATTCACAAGTGGCTAACCAATAATCCACCACTCAATGACCTGACCCGGTCATCAAGTGCTCAATGGCCCGGTCACCCAGTCTTTGGTTTAATACAGACTCCACTCAATGACCGGGTTGATCATTGAGTGGAGTGTGTACCATCCACTTGATGGCCCGGTCACCCGGTCATTGAGTGGATGGTACACACTCCACTTGATGGCCTGGTCACCCGGTCGTCAAGCGGACACACACCCAATTCAATGGCCCGTTCACTCAGTCATTGAGTGGATACACACTCCACTTGATGACCGGGTGACTGGGCCATTGAGTTGGGTGTGTATCCGCTCGATGGCCCGGTCCTCCGGTCATCGAGTGGAGTGTGTATCCACTCAACGACCGGATTGGGTCATCAAGTGGATACACACCCACTTGATGATTGACTTGGTCATCAAGTGGATACCCACTTCACTTGATGGCCAAGCCTATTGTTGAGTGGAGCAGTCTGGTCATTGAGTGGAGAGTGTATCCACTCGCTGACTGGGTCCGGCCATTGAGTGGAGAGTAACCACTTGATGACCCTCATTGGGTCCTTGAGTGGTGGGTATTGGTTAAAGTGAGCTGTGTATCCACTCAATGACCCAACCTGGTCATTGAGTGGGGTGTACATGTGACAGCTCTGTTTATGAAGCTTAGGGCAAAAAACCCGTCAAAATAAGGGTTTTGGGCCCTAGCACTATAACTGTGCTGATGTAAACACTGGTAATTTAAATTACCAAGCTTGTTACGTGGCAAATATGGCCACTACAAGGATTTTAACACTCTGTAACAGAGGAGGAATTAATTATGTAATTATTAATTACAGGGAATTAATTTGGCGTAAAAGTAGGTGGTAAGCGCTTAAACTGATTGGCTGCTTGACAGAGGTGGTGGTCTTACGGCAACTACTTATAAGGATAAAGCTTTAAATATGCTAATAAGGGATTTTTGATGATTCAAAGGGTTTAATCCAGTGGATTTTTACGTGCTGGGGATGGTTTATAAGGAAAAGTGGCTACAAATGTAGCAGAGGAGAATATTCACGGCAAACTTACAGTTTATGGGCGGTGAATGGTCTGGGGAATCTTTTCCTGAGGGCCAAATAGGCCTCTATTTATAGAGGGGACTTCAGAGGGCGTAAACACTGAGTCCTTTTCTCCCTATGGGAGTATCCAGAGGTGTAGCCGTGAAAAGGGCTTGGCTGTGGGTAATTTAATTGTATTGTAATAGACTAATTTCCCTGACTCTGTCACATGACATGTTTATAACCAATTGTCATGTGAAAGAGCTTCAGTAGAAGTCTACATAATACTTTCACGGGGTATTTTTACACGAGTAATATTACTCATTTAATGTAAAACAGTTTAATTTTATGCAAACTGTTTATTTTACTAATTTATTTATGTAAAACTATTTTTGGGCGCTTTCTGGTGCCAATTCTTATTTATACAATTAGTACATGAAGGAGTAGGAATAAGGGGGTACTTTAAGTGGGTGAACCCCCTTAATTTATGATGAGGAATCTGATTCTGCAATAATAATTTAATAATTATTATTATTTACTAAGTTACTGCAGTCTTTTGGATACTTGATGTATCTCTAAGGCTGACAACGTGGGAGTATTCTGTGGACTGCATCTGTTATTGACTCGATGACCAGTCAGTTGAGGCCATGGATCTGATGAGGTGTGTCTAAAAGATATTTTTCTCTATTGGAGGCCATGGATTCAGGAATTTGGGGTGCTTCCTGATTCAGGAAGGCCCTTTCTGCATCCCCTCCTCGTGAAGGAAATCAGGTTTGCAGGAAGGAATTCAGGTCCATTTTTTTCCTGAATTTTGGTCCTGAAACAGTGCAGGAGTCAACTTTGAACCCCCCCAATGTATGTGTAAAATGTATGCCATACCTATCCTGGAAACAAGGTTCATTTAATGATAAGGTTTACTTGATCCTCAATCTTGACCAAAGTTCCTCATGTTTTGATGGTGATGATTTTTGACCTCTTTGTAAACACATACCCTGTTGGTTTCTCAGAAACTATTTTTATATTGATTTTCAGGGTGCACACCAAAAATCTGCTAGTTTTTGTTAAATTGTTTCTATTACACATGGTTCAAACTTATGATGGAGTGTAGTGTGACTCTGGGAGGTCTGATTTTGCCCTGGTACTATGGGTTGACTTTGGCTTGCATTGGCTGAGGGTCCCACTTTCACACAAACGTTTTAAAGCTCAAAAGTGTTCCTGAGAACCTTTTGCTGAGTGCAGAAAGGGATTTATGAGGTTACCTCTGCCTTTCCTGGGTCACTAGACACTAAAACAAGCCCCCCAATCTACAATTGGAAGGTTTATGTAGTGATAGTGGAGGTGTATCAAAAGATAGCCTACTTTGAGTAGCTGGTGGCTTAAGGGTTATGGTGATGTAGCTGATGTGTAAGTGTTGTAATGAGGTTTGTAATTTGTATGTAAGCAACAGTGGGTAGGTACAGTACGGTTATTGGTAATGTACCAATATCATAACGGTTTTTCTCTCGTTAACGTTACCGTTAACTGTAACAGAAGTGCCTTACAATATCACACACCCAGGATGTTCGATCTTTGACATCCGTTACAATATCTGCCTGCACAGAGGGGCAGATATTGGACCATATATGATCCAGAGGGGGCCATTTGCCCCTCTTTATCCCGTTAAACGGTGGTTAACGTGTTACGCTACTAGTAACGCGAGTAACACACCAAAAAAATTAGGCCTGTTACAATACGGGCCTGGGGTTAAAACTGGTTGTTACTAGTGCGCTAATGCCTGAGCACAGTAACATCAAGTGTTACGCTACATAGATAACGGTGGTTATTGTAGCGTATTGTAACTACCCACCGCTGATGTAAGGGTGTAAAACCACAATATAGAATGGGCTAATACTGTAGAGTGAGTAAGTATTGTACTGTTATGGGGTAAGCTGAGTGCAAGTAGTTTGCTGAGAGAATTTACAACTGGGGGGGAGGAGAGCATCCTTAAATAGTTTATTTTATAACCAAGCAAATGGAGGGCAACCATTCATCAGCAGGATTAATGCTGGTGGAATACCAATCCATCATGGATTTCCTCAAGGGACACCTCACCTTGACGCCCAAACCTGAGCTCAAAGAAATGATGCAAACAATGATCAAAAAGATAGAAGGCTACCTAAACAAGGCCTTGGGATGTGACACAATTATTCTAGAAACCCTGTTGAACCCTTCTTACCGGCTCTCAATATTTCAATTTTATTTTTCTTCCCACCACAGATATGCAAAATCATTGCTTCAACAGCAATTCAGTAGCTAAATCTTTACTCGCCACCACAGAATCAAGACACCCTTCTCCCCCAGCTAGATCACAGACGGAACCAAAAAGCCATTGCCATCCAATCGACAATGTTGACTTATTCCCTGCAGTAATGGATTCTGTAGTCACTGATGAGTTGGCCAACTACCTTGGGGGGAAATACAAATATCTTCCTTCACAGGCTGACCAGTGCCTTGGATGGTGAAAAGTGAGTATTTTATCAATCAGAAGTATGACTGTTTCACGGTTTAACCCAAAAATCATTATACTTTTCTTTTCTATCAGGAACACCAAAGCAAATTCCCCATATTGGCCTCCTTGGCCAAGGATTATCTGGCATGCTCAGCAACATCAGCCAGCGTGGAACAATTCTTCTCCGCAGCCGCTGATATTTGTGGACTGGACCGAGGGATTTTATCCCCCAGAACAATTGAAAGGTCCGTGAGTGTGCATCAGTGGTTGCAGCAGGGATTCAAAGCGGACACCAGGAAAAAAAATAGTCACTTGATGGCAAGTGACATGTGTTGAAGCTATGGACGGAGGTCAAAGAGATGAGAGATGACCCAAAGGAAAAACAACCTTGAGGATGCTCAGAGCAACGCTGAAACAAGTACGATACATGGAGTGTATCTGGTAAATGTTTTTCATTGAAGATACAGACCTACAAGTCCTATTTTTTGTTTTTAGTCCTGATTATGTATAGAATGGCTGAAAACAAAAAATAGGACATGTAGGTCTCCATCTTCAATGAAAAATGTTTACCAGATACACTCCATGTATTGTACTTGTTTCAGCGTTGCTCAGAGGACAACAACAAAGGGGGCCAAGGAAGCCCTCAAGGAGGGCTAGAATATGCTAGCTTGCGTGGCGGAAACTCACACACGCTACAAAAGGTTGTATGCCATAGAGACCTCAGGGAAGTGCGCGCAGAAAGCAGATGATTTGTTATTTCTGTCTAAGCCAGGGATATATAAGCTATTACAAGTGGAGGGGCCAGAATGTGGGACAGAATGTTAACTATGCATATGCAATCTGGAGGGAGTGAGGGAGTGACAGGGAGAGGAGAAGTGTGACAGGGAAGGGAAAGAGGAGGAGGGAGAGACCAGTAGCACTGAAATTTCAACAACATGATGCAGCTTTGGTTTCTGCTCCAGAGCTACTCCAGTGCTGCTCCAAGTCTGCTCCACCAGCACTTGTAGAGATTGCAGGACTGCACCATAGCACTCAATGTGGCACAGTCAGCTGATCCTAAATTTTTCACAGGAACAGCTGATTCTCATCATAAGCTGAGCAGTAGGCATTGACTAAGCCTGGGCCAAATCTGAGCATTGGCTGAGCCTGGGCCACAGCTGAGCATTGGATATTCCAAGCCTGATACAAATCCAAGTGTCAGCTGGACCAATAATATTCCAAATCTGAGCATCAGCTTAGCCAACAATGGTCCAAAGCTGAGCATCATCTTGGAAAAGGCTTGTGCAGAGCTTAGGATCAGCTGGGACAATAGTGTTCCAAAGATTAACACCAGCTGGGCCAAAAAAATTCAAACGCTGAGCATCAGCTGAGCCAATTCTGGTACAAAGCTGAGCATTGGCTGAGCCAAGGCTGTTCCAAAGCTGAGTATAATATGTTTTAAGAATATTCAAAATATTAATATCACCTGAGCCAAGGCTGTTCCACAGCTGAGCATCAGCTGAGCCAAGGCTGGTCCACAGCTGAGCATTGTCTTAGCCAAGCTTGGTCCACAGCTGAGCATCAGCTGAGCCAAGGTTGGTCCACAGCTGAGCATCAGCTGAGCCAAAGCTGGTCCACAGATGAGCATCAGCTGTTACAGGAGTGGTCAGACTCAGAATCTGAGCATTGGGTGGGCCAAGATTTATCCAAAGCTGAAAATCAGCTGAGCCAATACTGGTCCAAAGCTGAGCATTGGCTGGGCCAATGATAGTCCTAATCTGAGTCTAAGCTGAGCCATGACTGGAATAAAGCTGAAAATCAGCTGGGCCAGGACTGGTTCAAATCTGAGCATGAGCTGGACAAAAAATCTGAGCATGAGCTGGGCACCAAAGCTGAGAATAAGCTGGGAGCTAAAGCTGGGTATCAGCTGACCAGAAATGAGGATCAGTGGTGCCCAGCCAAAACTGAGGATCTCCTGCGGAAATTCTGAAAGTGGGTAGATGGAGGGTATATGGAGGGTATATGGTGGGTAGATGGTGGGTAGATGGTGGGTAGATGGTGGGTAGATGGTGGGTAGATGGTGGGTAGATGGTGGGTAGCCCGCTGGAGCTGGCATGATGTCACTTGTCATCAAGTGACTATTTTTTTTTCCTGGTGGGATGGCAAGTTTGAAACAGCTCAAGGAATTTTCACTCAAGACTTAGCCAACTTAGAGGAGAGTAGAACCAACGCAGCCATTACAGCAGGTTAATATGTTTATTTCTGTTTTTATTCAATTGATTCAACTTGTATCCCCTGAAATTTCACCACAAAAATGTCAGATATTTTTTTATTTCTGCATTTATTTCATTTATTTAGCATGTTTCCCCAAAACAATCACCGCAAAAGTGTCATATACAAGAACACTAGTGATACAGTATCTAAATTGTATCACATTCTCAAGTAAATAAAAATGTATTTAATTTTGTGTTTCAAAAGCAATACAATGTATCTGTGTTGTATTGCAAAATTTTTGCAATACAATGTAATGTAGTATTTATGTATTTCAAAAAGTGCTATACATTGTATATGCCAATACAATACATGTATAGCACTTTTTGCACCGTTGCTGTTACGCTATCCATATGCCACTTAAAAGGCCTGTTACTAGTAACGTAACAGGGCACGGTGGATAACGCAGGTAGTTATGTTACGCAAAAAGCGCAGATAACACAACGTAATGCAACTATCCACCGTTGCTAGTTGGCTCAATGACTTACCAGAGTGACATACACCTCAAATTAAAAGAAATATGGCCAAGGGCCTGAGAAAGATGAGAGATGAGCTGAAGAAGATCAAGTGCACAGGATGCACAGGGACTCAGAACAGCAGTGCAGAAGTCTCCAACAGAGCAAGTCTGACTACTATGGGCTCCAAACTAAGTGGGGTCTGTATTTCATATGGGAACAGATGAAATACATGTGGGAAAAGGGGGCCTAGCTGACTATAGGAGCCGGATGGAAAGAAAAAGAACAAAAAAGAAATAGGCCCTCTTCTGGGCATGGGGCAGAATTCTAACACAAATGAAACACTGGCCTGAGCCATGAGCACTTGTAATGGGTTGTTCTCCAGCTCTAAAATGGTCTATTTTGGCCTCATATCTGTCCCCCTTTTTAACTTTGGTAAGCATCCATTCATATTACAATCTTTTGTTGACTAATTTTTTGGAAGTCTGTCCTTCTGTGAGAAGGTATCAAGACATCAAGTTCAACTCCCTAGATGGATTTGCAAAAATCTGCCTGCCAAGCAGATGATCCTCTCCCCAAAAAATAATTAATTGGGGCTGAGTGATGAACCTAAACCAAATGATATGTGATTTTGGTTGAATGAACAGTAATATAATGCTTTGGAAGGTGGGGTGGATGGTGAGTACTGTCCCTGCACTACTCATGGGTATTTGATATTCTTTTGATTGTTTTTGTTTTTTGTTTTGTTTTTGGCTTTCATGAGTGTTCCAGCTTGAGCCTCCAACACATGTAAAAATAAGATTCATACACACCATTCCATTGCAATTTTGTAAGGCCACACAAACAACTATTACTGAAAGACTCGCAGAGCTCGGACATTTGATAAATTCGCGTTTTTCAGGACATCTGTGTAAGTTGCACCTTCTTCTTCTGTTTCTGTGTTTCTCGCAGGAAAGCCTTGGGGGAGGGGGAAGTTACATACAGCTATAAGGATCAGGTCTAATATATGTACCAATCAACACTTAGAGTCTCTCGTTTTCTTATGAGAAGAGAATACAACCATATATATATAATAACCAAGGAGGTAGGTGATTTTTTATGGGGGGGGGGGGGGCGGTTAGGAGTGATGGTTATCGACGAATAGTTTGTCGTGTAAGAGGTTCTGATGGTGGTCGAACTGTTGATGGTGATGAGTAGGAGGATGAGAGTGATGATGGTGGGATTGTTGTTGTTGGTGGTGTTGGTGCTGATGGTGGTGATGGTGATCGCTGGAGTGGAGCAGATGGTCGGGGTGGGAGAAGGTAGATGAGGCGGGGATGGAGGGTGTGTTTGCAGAGGATGAGGAGGGGGGGTCGTCGGTGGAGGAGGGGACGATGAGGTCGGGCTGGAGTAGCTGCTGCTGTTGATGCTGGTGCTGGTGCTGGTGCTGATGGTGGTGTTGGAGATGGTGGTCGGCGGATGCGACGAGGGCGGCTGAGGGTGAAGGGCCGGCCAGGTGTTGCAGTTGGGGGTCGAAGACGGGGTCGATGGGTGCGGCGGCGAGCGAGCTGAGGGCGGTTGCGGCGCGGGCGTGTTCTTCGGACTCGCTCAGCCCCCCGGGGCCGGCAGCCCCGGTGCTCTTCTGCTCGGGGCCGAGGAACTCGTTGTAGGCTGGGATCGGGATGACGATCGTGCTGAGCTCGGGCCGTCGGGGGAAGCTCTTCCGGGCCTGCTCGAGCACACTCTCTGGGACGTGCTGGCGTAGGAAGCTGTTTTCGGCTTCGAGGCTGATGCAAGAAGAAAGGCGGAAGGGTTGAGTTGTGTGTGTATTTTGGAGATGTCTATAGAGTGGATGGATGGATGGATGGATGGATGGATGCTTACGAGGTGATCAGCTCTCTCATCTTCTTGTTCTCTTCGGTCCTGATGATCAGGTTCTCTTCGTTCTGCTTGCACTGTTTCTCCTTCCTCTCTCTGAAGTTCCTCTGAGCCCTGGGGATAGACAGAGAGTGTGAGAGGGGCTCGATTGAGAGGGGGGGAGGTTGCCAGGCTTACGCTCGATTCTGGGCCTTCCTCTTTTCGGTCGTCAGTTTCTTGAGATGCTGGTTTTCGGCCGAGTCAGGGTCGATGTCGAGTGAGGAAAGGTTGTTCTGGCTGAGGGGGTGCTCGGAAGATCTGTTGGCGGTGTTGTTCTTGTGGTCGTTTGTTGAGGATGCTGAGGAGTGCTTGCGCTTGGGCGGCGGATGGTCATCGTCTCTGTTCTTGATGACCACTTCGAGGTCGGGCAGTTTCTGGGGGTGGCTGAGTCCGAACAGGCTGTGCTTGTTGTCTGGGACGAGGATGGAGTGGGCGTGGGTGGTGGCCGTGGTCGATGAGTCCATGATAAATAGTTTTGGCTGCTGACTCATCATCCCCACCTTCACACCTGGCACTGCCCCCGCCAGGGCAGGAGCCCCCTCGGCCGGCCCCTGCGCCGCAGACTGGCCCCAAGAGGGGGTCTAGCTATCCCTAGCTGGGCCCCCCTGGCACCAGCAACCTGCCACGGCCATCCTCATCATCATCATCATCATCATCAGCCATCAGCCATCAGCCATCAGCCACGAACCATTCCAACCAGCAGGACCCGCTCAGCACGAAGACAGCCACTCGCAAGCCTATATAAACATGCACGAACGGCCACCAGGAGAGCACCATCCCCACCCATCCAAGCTCAACTCACCCCACTGTACCATAAACACCCATCACCATCAATCTGTTATCAGCACCCTCTCCACGCCAGTCGGCACGAAACACCATCATGCCCTTCCACAAGAACCAACTGCTCGCGGCCATCCTCCTTATCTCCACCGCATCTGCTCGCTCGATCGGCCAGTTGGACCGATCAGCAGCAGCAACAACACTTGGGCCCCTAGCGCAGGTAAGCAAGCATGCCCCCGATCACATCCAAAAAAAAAAAAAAAAAAAAAAAAAAAACAATAAAACTGATCCCCTGCCCCCCTTTCTTGATCTTACAGAGAAGCATCCCTCTCCTCAAGCGGGCGGATCCCCCCGCAACAGTCCCCGCAGTGACACCCACCCCACCCAAAGTAGACCCACCCACTCCAGCCGAGGTGAAACCAACTGCGACAGACAAAGATACAGGCAAAGATCCAAGCAAAGAGAAGAAACCCGATCCCGATGTGAAAGAGAATGCGGTCGATAGCCCTCCAGCCCAGCCGACTAAGAAAGACTCTGACCCGGCCTCCAAAGCTGCCAAGGAGCAAGAGAAAAAGAAGAAGTTGCAAGAAAAGATCGAGAAATCTAAGCAAAGGATCGACAAGTTCAAGCAGAAGATCGAGAAGGAACAAGCCAAACTAGATAAATTAATAGCCAAGGTAAACTATTTCCACACACACACACTCTCTCTCTCTCTGTATGAAATAAAAATAGTTTGGCTGATGGTTGGATTCGGTGGTCATCTGTAGTTGGATGACAAGAAAGACAATCCCAAGACTTCGGAAGATCCTAAGAAGAAGACCGATGATGGTGGCAAGCCAGCCGATGGACTGCCCGGTCCCAAGACAGTCGACGCCAAGCCAGCCGATGTGAAGCCAGCCAAAGCCAAGCCAACCGACCCAAAGATAATAGATCCCAAGACGGCCAACCCGAAAAAGAAAGACGCGAAGGCCCCCGATGTGAAGCCTGCCGAAGTCACTCCCACGGTCTCATCGGGTGACAAGCCAGTCGAGACCAATAATAAGTCAGCCATTACCAAGACAGAGGACCCCAAGCCAGCGGACCCCAAGCCAGCGGACCCCAAGCCAGCGGACCCCAAGCCAGCGGACCCCAAGCCAGCGGACCCCAAGCCAGCGGACCCCAACCCAGACGACACCAAGTCAGATGGTGATAATGGCAAGACTGACTCCGACAATACCTCGCCCAACGGCCCTTGATCCTGCTGAACCCGCCGACACACCCCTCCGGCTTACACAGACCACTTCTTCCCTTCCCTCTTCAGTCCTCGGAATTATATATGTAGACTATGGCCTTTTTGTTATATATATTTGCCCGTCTCTTATTCTAAACGCGCTTCTCTCTTGTAAAACAGTAGATATGTATGTGGATCTGGTCTGTGCAGACACATCTATACATCGTCGCTTCGCTTTCTCTTTTTATTTCTTATTACAAAGTATGTCTTCGGAACAACTTCTGTTCAGAGTCTTGGAAACGCTCTGTCACTATCTTGTATATGTTTCTATATTGCCTCGGATTCTGCACTTGGTTGCAGCCTTTCTTGAAAATGTACTTTTATATTTACAGTAACAGTTGTTTGATTTGCTTTTTCCAGCAATCGATGTTTGACATGCAAATGTTTCCTCGTTTGTTTGCAAGCTCGTCAGTGCCTACGAACAGATTGTGCCCTCTCAGAGTTGCGCAAGAACTTCTGCAATACCGTGTTTCGCTTTTGTAGATGTGACTGTGCAGGACTCTGTTTCCAAACTCGCGTAAGATTGCTTTACTACAGTCGGACAATCCATAATTGATTTCCCGATATTGACATAGAAATATTTAAGCTCGAAACGGTGAAAATTGGACGAGAATCCCGATGGACGCGATAACAACGACACATTATGGTTATCATCTACAACCACACAATCATCTTGATTATGTAGGTTCCTCCTGATCTCCGGCCTGGCTGCTTCTGGGGCCTTTGTTCCCATGGGCAGTACGAACGATGGGGGGGAGGGGGATCAACAGGGACCGCGCTTCCTTCCCTGACGGCGGCTACATAACAAGCTCTTTGTCATCCCAGCCTGCAAGGCCGGATAGGTGCTGATCGGTGTTGGGGAAATCTAGCGAGATTTTGAGAATTTCGACGCGAATGTTGGAGGAGCGCGGTCAGATAAGGTTGTCCCACACCATCAAGCTCAAAGCATGCGGGCGGCCAAGTTCAGACAAGCTCAAACATCCCCATGTCCAAGATCCAAGGATGTTGCAAGGGGGAAATATAACAGAAGGATGAATATCTATTCAGGCCTAAGGAAGTCGATCTTCTTCACCCTACGTATTGTTGTACATACCTCCACATGCCTCACCTTACCTTCACATATTTATCACCCTATGGACGCGGAGAGCCTTCAAAGTCTCCTGGGCAGGAGCTGCAAGCAATCTCAGGCTCTAAACACAACAGAACAGAACCACCTCCGAAGCGAGGGACTTGCGACACCTTATAATCAGACCTCTCAGTTTGTAAAACACATGTCCATCCTCTTTGTGTCAGGCGCTGGCGGCCAGTGGCGGCCCCCTCAGACCCACCGTCCGAGGAAGTATGCACATAGCCCGGAGCTTGTCATGCGCGTTCTGACTCTGAGTTTTAGCGGACTGACATCTGCTGCCATCCAGACCTGCCACCGCCGAGGCATGATGCTCAAATTGTAGTTATATTTACACATCAGCAAACTCCTCTCTTGACCAATTCTTCACATCCGACGTACCTTTATTTACACGGACACCGACCCCTCTCTTTACTTTCTTGAATTTTCACATCAGACGGGCAACACACCCCTCCCTACCTTCGTTATTCTTCAGTCGTTTTTTTATAAAAAAACCCACTCTGCGTCTCCAAAACTCGCGTCGACTTATCCACCATATACCCTTCCCAAACCACACAGAATTTGACCGACCTGAAAAGCTTTGAAGAGCAAAATCAACATGATCCCGTCCCAGATTTATCTGTTCTTGTCGCTGGCTCTCTATCCCGGTGCCTTCTCGCTGCTAACGGGATTTGATCCCAAAAACTTGCCCTATAAGAGTGATGGCGCCGCTGGTCAAACTGGTTACAACCGATGTGGTACCAAAGCTACTAAAGACAGCCAATGCCAGTAAGTCCATCATCCAATGGCCTTCAGTTGATCACCGGACCTTGAGCTGACGAAGCCCTTTGCAATCAGGAATCTCTTCATCAACTCTGCTGAGGATTTCTGCGTGTTTGCCCGTAAGCTCACACGGTTTATGGATTTTCACTGCTTCTTTGCTCGCACTCACCTCTGATTTCCCCTTTTTTCCTTTGTCTTTTTCGCTCAGCCCCGACCGTGCTAGCCGTGGGTGAGGCAGAGCGTATTGCTGTTTCTTACTGCTCCAAAGACGGCCACGGAACTCGTTTGATCCCCCCAGGAACCTTCAAAACCCTGCATTACGTGTGAGCAAGCCCTCCCTGATTGTCATTCACCATCCATTCCCCTCGCCCCTGGTCGCTCACACATTACTGTTCCAGTCGAACGCCTCATTATATCCAAATTACCGCCGTTGGTGATGTAAGCTCACCGTCGTCTTCGTCGCTCAGATTTTGTTGCCTTTCCAACCAACTGCTGACCCTTGAATTTTTCGATTGGTTTCGCGAATTTGCCACCATCAGTTCACCAAAATCAATGTCCCAGCCCATGACGAAGGTGGCGAATTAGGTCAGCCTTCCACTTCAGTCTATTTTGCCGTTTGGAAGACAACGCTAAACATCTTTACCTTATTTGAACTGTAGATCCTTCCGGGTAGATGTTTCCCATACTCCCGAAAAAATTGATAACTTGTCTGACTTATATTCACTGATACTTCAGTGCTGACGGCCACGGTAACCCCATCGGTGGGCTGGTCTTTGGCGAGCGTGGTCAATTCAACCACTGGACCGAATTCATTGCTCACGATGAGCTCTCCATCAGAGCCTGCTTCAACACCGACCAAGCTTACAGATACTGCCAACATATCTGTACGTCCAAAACACCCTTTGGCCTTACGATAAAATCATATGGAGTGTGACATTGAAATTGCCCTCGTCCAAACTAGATGACTTGGAGGGAAGTCGCTGGAACATGCCTGGTAACTACGACGGTCCTGGCTTCGACCAATGCGAGGGAGATGATGTACCCCACCCCATGGGTGAATGTGAGTGACTTGAACCTCCTCTCCGCTGTGTTGGGATACCAATGAAAACTCATTTATGACTCCTTTGAAATCAGATCGCCGACCTGATGGCTCGATTTACACATACAAGCGAAGTGACGGTCCTACGCCTCCCCCTGGTGCCCCTGGGAAGATCAAATCCTGCAAGAGGTAGGCCTCTCTGGAATGATTGTCAGGCAATGGCCTCATACTGACATCCTTTTCTTTTTTACCAGCGCTCGTGCCCCAGGCTTGAACTACCCCCGCACCAGGCGTTGAAATTCCCCAGAAGAGTGCAAGGAAACATATACAGCTTGGATCCTCCACCTTTCAGTCTGAAGCTTGAAGATGAATCGTTTTTTTTCATTCAAGGCTGCCGTTAATTATTCATTTTTAGTAATGTCTGTTGTGCCGAAGTAATCTTTTTTCTCTGGTCCGTAAAATATCACATTGTTATGCCACCGTCTCACGCGATGTTATTCCAAATTAAATCATTCTGCAAGCTGGCCTCTGGTCTTCTGGCTCCGTGGTGGAAATATAAATGGAAATGGCAATTGATGCCAAGTGTCGCAGCAAGTGTTGATCCATTTTTCAAGGGGAGTGGTCTGTCTGAATGTTTATTATTGATTAGAAGGGTCAGAAGATGAGATTGCTCAAGCCCCATAGACCCCAAGATTGACGCCACGCAGATCACCCGTTTGCTCCCCCTTGCTTGTTACATTCAAGGGAACTAGCCAACCGCTTGACCAATGACAGCGGCAAAGTGTGGCTCTTTCCACCAAGTTGTTCTTACAGCCAATCCAAAAGTGCAGCCCAGAAACACCCATCGGCACCGTGTCACACAGGAGAGCCGCACTGACAATCAGTCACTTTCTCAGTGTTCAAAAAACACATCAAGCCCTCTCTATTCAACTTCATGAAAGATGTATTGGATCAACTCGGTATTTGCACAAACATAACTGGCCTTCCCCCTCCCATTGTTGATCTCAATTGCGCAATAGTGCATTCCCAATGGACTCAACCTGGTAAATCACTCCTTGGACCCCACGCTTTTTCAAAGCATATGTGTCAAAGCTTCAACGCAATCAACATTTCCCAACAGTCCCAAGCCCCAAGACAAAAAACCTGATATTACGTTCAAATGAGAAAAGAGGGGCATGATTTTCAATGAAAATCCGGAGAGACGCCGTCCCGCAGGGACCCTCTGAAGCCAGGCTTGCATGTATCAGGCCCTCCGAAAAGAAGAGTTTTTTTCAGTTAGAATACGGATGCGCACAAAGTCTATATGATCAAGGTCGTGCACTTGAAAGATCTAACTTCAGACTGGGTGAATATAGCTCGGGAAATGTAGGAAAGGATGCATCTCGTCATTCAATATTTACGGCAGTGTGCATATTACAACGATAATACATAGACAATTGTATATGATGTACTTCGCAGGTCTGCAAGAGTCAGGATAATCTCCAAAATAGCTAACAATGGAGTTGTTAATCTCCTTTAGGAGGCGATACAGATAATGATAAAATTATTGGAACAAGTGGGATCAACAACATAACTGTTCGCGGTATTGAGGCCGCGAGAGCCACAGATTTGGTTGTGCTATCGTTCATGAATGCGTTGGACAGAAACTAACAAGTCGTATAATAATAAAAGGATTGGAGAAGGGATTTCTTCTTTGGAGACGGGACCTAGCAAGTGAGATTTAGTTCAAAGAACTAGTGGCACAGGTCCTTGTTGGATGCACGAGTAGAAAGCCAGATGTCACCGTTGTACCCTTTCGTGCCGCCGCTCAAGTATATCTTGCCGGGCTAGAGAGAATATGATTGATCAGCGAGGACGCATGTGTGTTTAGTACGGGCCACTTACATGTTCACCGCATTGATTGACGAGCTTCCTCATAGTGGGCAAGACAAATTGTCGAGACCTGTGGTAAATGATAATGACAACGAGTTTATCACATGTTTTGTGAGTTTTTCACTTCAGGCATACTGAAAGCTGTCTTACATCATGAAATCAGACAGATCGGTAGTCGACGCGGTGACCTGCGGAGTTTGTATGATGATTTCGAGTCAGTCTCGGGCGGGAGAAGGATGTCATGCTAGTGATTGAAGAAGATACTTGCAGTGCAGTTTCCACTAGTGGCACGAGCGAAGGGTTTCTTTGCCTTCCCATTGATAAAGACTCCCTTAAAATTTGTGGGGAGTTGATAGAAAGCACTGTTGAATCACGCGTCAGTCCAAGACCCTCAACACAATAGTAAGGGCCACACCGCTCACCTCAAGCAATCACTTTGGGTGAGTGGACATTCCTCTTTCTTGCAAACTGGGATGTCAACATCGTGCACGTTTTCCTTGGTACCACGCTCGATTTGTACAGCGACCTTCGAGGATTGTGAACGCACTCCTCCCTATGCGGAAACGTCAGTGCCATGCCTTAAGGTTGAACTCAAGGAAGCATAAGGTCAAACGAAAACTAACTACAGAGTGACAGTCGGCAGTGAGGTTATGAACCATCAAGATGAGATCGACCTTTTTCCTGGATGAAGAGTCCGAAATTCAGTGAGTATACAGATTGTCGAGACTGTCCTGATAAATACACCGGACTAAGAGAATGGAACCCCAAAATTTACAAAGTTCCATTCTGAGGCTTTCGGATGTGAATCTGGTTTTATGCCGGTATTGATCCAAATACTGATGAGCAATTTATATGGACTAGTGCTGCTAAAAGAGGCAAGACTCACGTTGCATGTTTTATAATTAACGAAAACTAGACTAGAAAACTTGTCAAGTGTTTGGTTTGTCGAAAATACCACTTTATCCAGGGCCCTATACGCAAGAGAATTCGAGTTATCAGATCAGCTTGGACAAGCCTTAAGTTGTGTTTCTCTTGATGTGGAGGATTTGTATTTACTTGTCACAATGATGGTTTTCAATGCCATGAGATTTACTTTTGGGGAAGCAAGTTGTCGTGGGGGGCGATTCAGCATTAGGTTGGGCGGCGTGAGGAGCAGCAGAGGTTTCGTTTGTCTTGGTCTCCTTTGGGGCAGTAACCGTATCAGTCGCATTGCCGCTTTTTGGCCCACTGGTGACATTGGCCGGAGGGTGGCCGGCAGCCGCCGAGATGTTTGCACTCGTCGTAGAATTTGCCGGGGTGGCGGGATGGGCTGGCGTTTGGCTGATCGGGGCTAACGTAACATTTCCAGTGGATAAGTGGGCGCCGGCGGGTGTTCCCGGAACCTCGGCGTCGGCGGCAGCAGTGGGCTTGGCTACCGACGAAGCTGGGATGGCACCAAGGGCAAACAAAATATAGGCAAGAAATACTTTGGAGATCATTTCGAAATCTTAGAAAGTGCTTTGTGGTAACACGGCCGGAGCGTGATGCAAAAACAGAACAGAATGTGTGCACTGTGGACTGCTCGTCTTACTCGAAGAGACTGGTTGGAGTCTAGACTGACGAGATAACTTGACCACCGGGGCCTTTGTTTGCAAGAGCGTTGATGAGGAAGCGGTAAAGTGATGGTGTGGGGGATAAGCTCTCAAAACGCGCTGGAAACTGGAGCTCTTATACGGGTTCTTGAGGTTCTTGAGACTGGTCCTCCACTCATGGACCTAAACGATCACCTCCTTGAGCCGTTCAAACCGATCATTATCTCAACCAAAAAATGAGCTTCACTATGCAACAGCCATCCATACAGACGGTACCGCTCATAGCCGCTCACGGATCAGTCTGAAGATTATGTACTCGTCTATCGGTCTTCAACATATGCAGCGGAGGGCATGGGGAGGATCTGGGAGGATGGGCCCTCTTCGGCCGCAACATCGGGATTCGGGATCAACTGAACTTGGGACTTGCCAAGAGCTCGACTCCGAGATGGCAGGCACTTGTCACTTCACATCCAGCTCCGAGGATTGTGTTGAGTTGGAAGAGGTCTGACGTCCCAGTCTCCACCAAAGGCTCAAACAGCTTCGCTGAACAATTGACAAAACTGGCCGCTGGGAAAGCCGTAAGGGTTAGCCAGAAACCTCCATGTGCTGGCTACGTAGTCATACTGCGGTTTGTCGATTGCAATCAAGACTTCTTCTTGCAAGTTGGAGTCCGTGTTGGTTGCGTTGTTTTTAGAGTTATTAACTTACTTGCAACATCGCTAGATCTGTGTCTAGCATAGGCATATTTCTGATAGGTACCGAGACAACATAGGGGCTTATGACATGTGGCGGCCTTACAGAATTTTCTTGAATAGGGAGATGTAAAAGAAAGGGAAAATAAAAGCTGCAAAAGCCCAGCTAGGTAGGCTCATAAGCCGAAGCGCAACAGGCATATGCTCACACATCAACTTTTAAAAGTAAATAGTATGTACTAGAACATAGAAATCAGCCAGCAGTCTGAGGCCTCAAGATAGAGAGGCTGAAAAATGTGCAACTGCTTTATACACGAAGTCGAGCTGTTCCGGGGTTTGAACCATGATAACCTGGAGATAGCGGAACAATCTAGGATCAGTAAAGACAGGGCTAATGAAATATACACCCAGAAGAACCATGAGGGGAAAAAATTCCAAGTCTAAAAAGAGGAGGTAATATAATTACTGACCCTTTGTTCCCGAAGGAAATCGACGGTACGTGCGACAAGATCACCATTAAGCTCGGCAGGCAATGCAGGAATTCTGCGGGGTTCGAGAACGAGGCGGGGTGGACCGAGATGGGAAATGATGTTCTGCAGGACATGGTCAGGAAGGTTGTAGCTGCGAAGGTGGGCAAGCTGGGCGTTGCAGCTGGCGATGGCGATCAGGGTGCCAGTGCGGCCGACGCCGGCGGAGCAATGAACAAGGATTGGAGAGGTGCTTTGGGCTGAGTCTTCTGGGCCACTGATCTTGGAATCAGCTTTGGCAGAGTCGATCAGCTCGAGGATCGGCTCGACTGAGTCCGGCGTGCCATGGTCGTGCCAGCCGGTGCACTCGTAATGGGTGACTATTGCCTTTTGTAAGATTGGTTGTATTCCCTGCTGATTTTGTTCGTCTTGAGCAGGAAGCAGCTCCACCAGCAGCTTGTTCTTCCGATAGAAGCTGCCGCTACCGTCACGTGGGACTGGGCCGAGCTGTTTACTTTGCAAGGTGACTTGGATACGGCCAAGGGCAGACATCTGGGCCTGGTCAGGCGGCGCCCAGTCCCAACGCGGGTTTGGATTCGAGGGCGATGGGTCGGGCTTGACTGTACGATACGGCGAAAATTCGCGCGGGCTTTCCTCCTCGTCCGGTTTGTAACGTGCACATTTTACAGCCGAGCGCTCTTCAAAGGCTGTCAATTGGATTATGACCTTTGGCCGTCGAGCGACATCGGGGTGGAGGAAGATCCTCCAGAACTCGTAGCACGTCCTGTCCAAAGGCCCCTTCGCGAAAAAATAAAATGAAATCAGATGGCTTGGATCTGGATCAAGATCGGGTTTTTTTTTTTGCCTCTAGCTTACTTGGGAAGCGATCCAAGTCTGAGGTTGCGGAGGTTGTGAATCAGGCAGCTGTGACAGAAGACTGTCTGGAAGTTCGAATGCAGGCTCGGAGATCCAACTGGCATTGATATAATCGTTCTCCTGAATTGGATTGTCAAGGTGGTACCTGTTGGCATCATAGGGAAGGATGTCCGCGTCTAGATCCACATATGTTCACATCAGGAGTGAGAACGAGAGAATCACAAAAGATGGGGATATTAGCGCATCTGTCGTGTTTGTAAGGAGTGAGATCAATCCGTCGAATGCGGTCCGAATGAAGGCTTACACCTTTTTTACCGATTTTCAACCGTTGGCCAGAGTCAGAAGAAGCACAAGACAAGGTATAATGGTTAGAACTTTTGCCAAGTAAAATGACAAACGGAAAAAAGAGAACAGAAGAGAAGACCGACCGATTCTTGCGGGCATTCACAGCCTGTTGAGCAACAACAGCATCATAAGGACCTCCAGGCTCTTTGGTCGCCTGATCTCGCGTGATACCCCTGAGCCGGAGTATCGAAAAGACATCCTTGAGTTTTTCGTGACTATAGGATGGTATGGGACGCCATTTCATCCTTGCTTCCGAATCCGATAGGCTGCCTAGAATTTCGACAAGGTTCCGATCATGTCATGGAGATGAGATGTTTATGTATTCAGTGTACCTGACCAGCATTGCCGACCAGTCTGCGACGTCAAGCAACGCTCCTCCCGAGCCGGTCTCTCTGGTTCATTCATTCACTAAACTAAAAATTCAAACTCTCACCTAATTGCTTGATCTCCAAGTGTTGGGAGCATGATTCTGGAGAGGAGTTGATGGCAACCAAGCGCACCCTTTTGTGACTTCTTTCACTAGTTGGAGACCCTGCTTGGGAATTCTTGGGAATTATTGCCTTGTCCATGGAGTCCGTTAATGGTTCTGTACTTGCCAAAGCTTCACCCTTTTGAGAACCTGTTCCAACACAGTCTTTGATCAAGTGTGAAATTTCCAACACAGTCTTTGATCAAGTGTGAGATATTTCTACACGTACCTTGAAGTGGATTACACCCTCTTCCTGCTCCATTTTTTTCAATCCCTGCAAATTCAAATGGAGTCTCCATAGGTCTATATCCAGATGGAATTGTGATGAACCACAGGCTGACAAGAAGGTGTTGGTGGGCTAGCATAACTGGATAAATCTAATTAGGAACTCTTGAAATTTTGTAGAGAACAATTCTACAGAAGGAATAAGCATTGACAAGTTCACCAAGGCACCTCATTTATGTGCTTAAGGCTGGCACCCGGGTGTTTGGGTGGGGTGTTGGCCTCATCCCAACCCAGCCTATAATTTGCTAAACTGCACAGCCCATTCCTACAAGACAGCTTTATTAATACTTGACAACATCACCTCACTGAATTTAAGCCCAAATGCAAGCTGGTCAATGCAGAACAGCAGCAAAGCCTGGAAACAGGGGATATTGCCTTGTCTCATTCTCTGATTAGTAAGATGTAGGATAAGTTATGCTTGTGTAACTGTGAGGTCAAGGTCAATTTTTACACCCTCTTTTCCCCCTCAAAACTATATTCCCTTCCACAAGAAAAAAACTATACCACAAAAGAGTTTAGCCACACTTCCTGTACTATCAACATGAAAAACATGCTGTGAATAGGTGTCAGGTGACATTCAGTAGTAACATGTGTTGAAAGTCCAGTGGTAATTCCAACATTACTTTCCTTGAATAACACTGGCCTCTTTGACATCAAAAGGGGTTTCTAACACTTTTCCCTAATTGTATGCTTGGAGTAAAGGCTGTAGTTAGCTTCATGTCACCTGCCAACTGCCACCTAGTCCCTTCATTTTTTTTCATGGTGCATACATGCCTATACCCAAAACATACTGGGAGCACCTAAGGCAGGAAGGTTTGTGGTCCAGCCCATGAACCAAACCCTGGTTGTCCACTTTTTGTGGTCAAACCCTGAATCCCCATGTATTTGTGGTATTTTTTTACCATTGGTAGATGCTGAAACTTGATCTCTTCTCTCTTACTCACCCCAAAAAATCCACTTCATTCCAACTTTTATCCTCATTATGATGCCAAATTCATAGCCTATTTTTCATCTATATCATGTATGTCTGACCACAATCTTGTAATGATTGAAACCTGAGTAGTATGGCCTGACAAAATATTTAGTGAAACTTTTCTTCTAACACACATTTGGTTCCTTGTTTCACTTTGAATGTACATTCTAACTTGTACACAGTCTATTTAAATCAGCTAGATACAAGTCAATCAAATAATTGGTACTCCTCATTCATTCTGCACATCATCTTGAGCCAATCTGGCGAGATTATCAATCCTTGCTTTCCCCATTCTTTGAGCCTGATTTTCAGCTCATCTCTCATCCTTGTTTCTGTTTCAAAAATTCAAAAGTAGGAAGTGCTAGTACTAGCCTATGAGAAACAGTCATTTTGATTCTGTGCTGGGTTAGCTTGGTTGTGGCTTGCAATTGTAAAGGTGTGTGATTGGAAGCAATTTTAATTGACCCAGAAGCAATTCATTCCAACCAGAAAGGTAGTATATTGGTCAATGAAACTGTACAAGGTTGTGTCTCATTGATTAGGTGCCTGTATTGACGCTGGAGCAACAAAATTGTGCCTTGGGCCAAAAACCATGGATTTGGAAGGCCCCAGAAGGGCCATTTTTTTCAAGGCTTCCCCCATTTTGGTGGGATCTTGGAACCCATGGTTGTAGCTGGGATTTCTCAATCTGTCTGGTCTGTCACATACATGTCACAGCCCCCGCACTCATAGTTTGGAGATCCAGACAGCTTCCTCATCCTGCAATCTACCATCTTAGGATCCAGAACCCCCAGATCCCATCTTAATTTTCACAGAAGAGAACTTGACAGAACCTTGAGAGACCCTACTAGATAGCCTTAAAAAATTTCAACAGTTTTTTTTTTTTTTTTTTTTTTTGGAAGAATGATACTTATTAACACTACAAACATTACATTTATTATTTTGCCCAAAAAATAAATAAAAGTCAACATGAAAAAAATGAAACCAGAATTTCACTCAGGGGAACAAACTGAGCATGCTGAGCCAAAAAAATAAAATGTCACAAACTGAGCAAAAATCATTGGAAAATGTTTTGGGATGGGTTTTTTTCACGGGCCTGGAGCGGGCTTGAGCGAGCCTTGAGTGGGCCTGAGACGGGCCTGCCTCAAAAGCACATTGGGTCAGTATTAAAGGTGTTTTGCCTTGCCCTGGGAGCTGCTGGGTCTTTTGATGGGCCCAAAATCTCAACATGGGCTTTTGGTGGTCTAGAAGTATCAACCCGGGCCACTGAATAGCCCATGGGCCTTTGAATTCCCAAAAAGCCCACCATGAGCCCCCACATAGCTAATGGGCTCTTGGTGGCCCATGAAGATCCCTATGGGCCAACAGATACTTCCATCATGGGATCCTGCCTCCTTTCTGGGCCACAAAAAGCCCATGGGGAGTGTTTTGGACCACCAAAAGCCCATGAGGATATCTGTTGGCCCATGGAGATCTTCATGGGCCCCCAAAAGCCCATGAGGATATCTGTTGGCCCATGGAGATCTTCATGGGCCACCAAAAGCCCATGAGGATATCTGTTGGCCCATGGAGATCTTCATGGGCCACCAAAAGCCCATGAGGGTATCTGTTGGCCCATGGAGATCTTCATGGGCTACCAAGAGCCCATTAGCTATGTAGGGGCTCATGGTGGGCTTTCTGGGAATTCAAAGGCCCATGGACTATTCAGTGGCCCAGGTTGATACTTCTAGACCACCAAAAGCCCATGTTGAGATTTTGGGCCCATCAAAAGCCCCAGAAGCTCCCAGGGCAAGGAAAAACTCCTTTAATACTGACCCAATGTGCTTTTGGGGTAGGCCTGTCTCAGGCCCGCTCCAGGCCCATGAAAAAAAAAAACCATCCCAAAACATTGTCCAATGATTTTTGCTCAGTTTGCAACATTTTATTTTTTTGGCTCAGCATGCTCAGTTTGTTCCCCTGAGTGAAATTCTGGTTTCATTTTTTTCATGTTGACTTTGATTTCTTTTTTGGGCAAAATAATAAATGTTTGTAGTGAAAATTCTGCAAAATTGATTTCAAAACCCAGCTTATGTTTTTGGACTTACTTTGTGAACTGCAAAAAGCTCTTTGTGCACTGTGTGCGCAAAGTTTGCAAGAATTTATTTGAAGTTTTTCAAAGCTTCCTTGAACACTTAAAAATCCCACCAATAAAAACAGAAGTACAATCATTTGGGGACCTGGAATCCATATTCCCACAGGCCAAAAAATCCAAAAAAATTATTGACTTGTGTTAGATATCTATTTGAAAGTTTTAGAACTTTTGGCCACCTTGTACAAGGACAAGGCTTGCAAAAATCAGTAACTGTTTCTCAAAATATGCCAAAATGCACCAGTGAGTGGTGAACTTTCCTAATTTTTGAAAGCTTTATTCTTGCACAAAGTGGCCAAAAAGTTCTAAAGTTGAAATAAATATTTATCATGATTCACTAAATTATTTGGATTTTTTGGCCTGCGGTGTAAGACTCAAAAGTGGTTGTGAAACCCTTTTGCTGAATGGTGAAAGGTATGATGGAGGTGCAAAACTCTTCCCTTCTGCTATCAGATAACAAGACCCACCAAGCTAAGCTTGGCAAGCTTTAATCAAGTGATAGGTCTGGTCTAGTTCCAGATGAAGTTGTTTGATGACAGGTATGTGAGAGTTGAGAGGGTTTATGATGATGGAAAGGGTGAAAGTTGACTTGATGTTTCCGGTGTAGAAATGGCACTTGGGTATCCGTTTGCGGGTAGCCAGTACCCGCCAGCATACCCGGAACACCCGCTCAGCACCCGCCGGCGGGTGCAGGTGTTCAATTTTTGGGCAGGAAAAAAATGGGTAACCATCTGGGTACCTGCCCATCTTGGTGGGGCAGATGGATTGGAGGTATCTCTCCATTTGAAGAGGTGGGAGGTGTACATACCACCTCAAGCAGAGCGATCCCTCCGCCCAGAGGTGTGTACACCTCCTCGACCGGAGGAGTCCCTCCGGTCAAAAAGCTTGTGCACCTCTTCGACCGGAGGGATCCCTCCAGTCAAGGAGGTACTACACCCCCGGGACTCCGGGAGGAATCCCCGGTGTGATGCTAAAACCGGGTCGGGGACCAAAATTGTCCGCACGGGTTTGCAGAGGTTGCGGGCTGCGGATTCCGCAAGGCTGGCGCGGAGTGGCACAGTGCAGAAAATGTTCATGAGGCGGTGCGCGGGGCTATGTCAACGGCGCGGCAGCGGCTATGTCAACGGCGGAGCTGGACTCAACTTAAGCAGGCCGGCGCGGACTGCATAGTATAGGCTGTGACCGGGGGAAGCCGTGGCAGCCAAAGCAAGCTACGTCAGCGGGCGTAGCTGGGGTGGAGGCGGCGAGTGGGATCCTGGCATTGAAGGCTAGACAGGGGCGAGGAAGCTAAGGCGAGAGGAGTCCAACTGGGGGCAATGACGTGTGGCAATGTTGACAGAAGATCCGCGTGAGAGCGGAATGGGCGGATGACGTGCGTGGTTGTGGGAGCAGGGCTTGGCAAATGGTGTGCGTGAGAGGCGGGCGGAGGAGGATGGTTTTCTTTCTCACATTTTTTTTCCCTTTTGTACGGAGGGGGGGGGGGGAGTCTCCCCCCCCCCCCCCCATCAATCTTTGATTGGATGTTGTTTTCTTTAACAGACTTCTTTTACTTCATTCTGGTTACTCTGGTACGGATTCTTTACGGCAGAGATATTACTACTTGCGGCGGAGTTGTCTTTTGTGTAATTTATGGCAGATTTTACGGTTCATTGCGGCTTTTCTACGTGTCTTTGCAGTTATTTATACGTTACTTGACTTATTCTTTTGATCATTGCACCCCTCCCTCCCAGTCATTGATGAGCTTGCTGACTGTGGGAATCCCCCCCGGTCAGCAAGTGTATGCATTGCTGACCGGGAGGGATTTCTCACCGGCAGTGAGTATATCAGAGCGGGTACCCGCCCCTGCACCCGGCACCCACCAGCAGGTATCTGGTATACCCGCCGAGCACACGCCG
This sequence comes from Puccinia triticina, assembly GCF_026914185.1. Lineage (NCBI taxonomy): Eukaryota > Fungi > Basidiomycota > Pucciniomycetes > Pucciniales > Pucciniaceae > Puccinia > Puccinia triticina. The sequence continues at coordinate 7,407,979 of NC_070563.1, forward strand.
GCGGGTGCCGGGTGCGGGTGTGGGTGTTGAGGATTTCGGAAATCTCAGGCGGGTACCCGCACCCGCGGTGGGTACCTGGGTGCGAGAGGCCATCTATATTCCGGTGGGGGTTGAACACAGGTCCTCAAGAGGGTGATATAAAAAGTTGAGAAGAGTGTCCGGACTGAGAAGGGTAGATGTCTTGGTCAGGAGTTGAACCAGGAATTGGTAACTTGTGACAGGTGTGTGATATGCAACCAGGAGATATGAGAGTATGAAAATATGAGAGTGAGCTCAGACTAACAGTGGTTATTGCAGATAAGAGGGATGATATGGTATGTTATAAAATGTAAGGGTGATGTTAAAGGCTAATGGGTGATATCTGTATAACTGGTGGGTACTGAACTGAGGGAAAAACAATTGGGGGGGAGAGAGCTCCTTATATAGACAAATGTGAGGGATTTTAGCTACAAGGGGGACCCTGGATGAGGGATTTTAGCTGGTGGCCTGTGTACAAGTGGTGTCAGAAGATACTAAATACAGGCAAAAAGTGGGGTGAGAAAATGAAAGATGATGTCATACTATGCAAGGAGTGCATAAACGTGGTGGGGAAATGTCAGATACAGGGGTCTTTCATGCAAGGGGTGCATGAGTGGTGTCAGAATAATGAAAGAGTGCAGAAATGGTGTCAGAAGACTGCATGCAGCTGCAAGGGGTGCATAAATGATGCGGGGACATGTCAAATACATAAGAAATGGGGTTGGTCCCCTGCATATCCAGTGGAGATAAGTAGGATAGAAAAGAGTATGTGTTTGGCTGGGGCTGAGTATGCGTATACCTGGGACAAAAAGGGGTAGCGCAGCGGGCAAGGCCGCCACTTTTAGCGCACCGCAGCGGCCTCCATAACCGCTGCACTGCTATTTTTTTAGCGCGCAGCAGGGGACCGCTATGCGGCCAGTCCAAAAAGCAATAGTGCAGCAATGTTACCGCTGCGCTACCGCTAAAAGTAGCGGGCCCCCACTGTAAGGGTTTCACCCTTACTGAGACAGAGCTAAGTTAGATTCACATATGCATATTCATTTACATAGTTGGATCTCTATTTAAGTTGTTGTACTTGACTTCTCTCACTTTCTCTTCTTCCCAAAGCTGGTCTTCACCTTGAGGTTTCCCTTTCAACTACTTCTCATGACTTATTAGTGAAATATCATTCTTTTATATAGACTCCTGGCCTTTGGCCCTCTGTCCCACTGATCCTTCCATTGAGGGTTCACAGAACCCTTACACCCACCTTCTCCCCAACCCAAAAAGTGATAGCGCAGCGCGCGGGGCCGCTACTCTCAGCGCAGCGCAGCGCAGCCAGAACCTGCTGCGCTGCGCTTTTTGCAGCGGCAGCGCTTCACCCTTGCTGTGACATACTGATATATCCAATTTCAATCTGTTTTCCCTTTTCAAACAAAGAAAAATGACATATTGTCTTTTCCAAAAAGCTTGGACCTCTGTCTGCATTTTGTATGGATATATCACTAGTCCTCTAGCTATTTAAAATAATTTTCTTCCTTGGATATCCCACAGCTGCCATGCTCCCTCTCAGGTCAGAAAGCGGCCGGGTTGTTGGTTGGCCCCTCTGTTGGGGCAGACGGTGGTGGGTGATAATCATTAGGGGTGGGCTCCAAGGTCTACAAGCTGTCCTGGTTCCAAATATGAACTCAGATTCTCACTAGCTGTACTCCAAGATAATGTACTGGAGAATGGTGGCCCCGGGGGTGCTTTTTGGCTTTGGCCTTGTCTGACAGATGTAAGGATAAAACCCAGCAAAAAAAAGACGGTATGTCTTAAACAAATACCAAGTTGAGGCAAAAAAGGTCCAAGCTTTTCCAAAAAGACAATTAGGTTGTTCAAAGTTGACTTGCATAAAATCATAACACCATAAAATCATAAAATTCTAAGCTGAAAAATATGTTGCACCCAAGCACTCAAATTAGAGCAACATTTCTAGAATGGTACATATGAAATCATCACTTGAAAGTTTTATGATTTTATGCATTGAAAATTTTATGATTTCAACTTTGAACACCCTTAATACATAGTTATGTGGTTTGTTTCAATTTTCCATGTGCAGCCTTGAAATATATATCTGTACCCCCAAAAGCTCATTCCAGGATCACAACCAACAAACTTGAAGTTATGAGGATTTTACAATAGGTTTACAAAATGACTTCAAAAAAATGAATATCAGAAAATCAAAAGTACAGACTTAATTTGTGCACTGCACATTGCAGGTTATCCTAAATACTTCACACACTGCAGTTGTGAAGAAAAATGTTTTCCAAGTTTTCCTTTTTTGAACAACCAAAAGGCAAGCTCTTTATTAGCCTCTGTGAATTTTTTGAAGCTTGATTTTATGCTAAATAATTGTGAAGACCCCAAATAAATATAGTCATTGGGGACCTGGGATTCCTTGAACTTAGCACAAGTCTCTCGCCTGCCAGATGGCACGGCGCAAAGCACCTCACACAAAGTGCAACCTCCTTTCAGGGGGGAACTTTCATGAAATACCTGATATTTGGTGTGAGACCCCCACATACAGCTTGAGACTTTTTGCGGGTGGCCAACATTGTGCCCCCAAAGACCCCACTTACCATAGGGAATTTCTCACACCCCCGCAACCATTGAAAGGTGCACTTCTCCTCTTCAAAATGGCTGCAGTCACAGCCAGATAGCTCTTGGTTCATGGCCTGGAGCTAGAAAAAGATATCTGTTTGAGACAAAGTTCTGCTTATATAAGCAACAAAACTGGTATCCTGCCACCTTTCAAATATGATCTTCTGAAATACTGAAAAATGCCCTCCTGTACGCATGACTAGAGCAGTTGTTAGAATTATGCATCCAGAATGTCTAATATACATACAGTGTTTTACAAGAAGCCATATGGATTTATCAAAACATATCTCTCTATATGGTTCACTTTTATCTACATTTGGAAACTTCAAAACGTAGGATCAGGCCTTATATTTGTAGCTACAAGAAGCAGCGGGCAGATATGTTATCAAGTTATCCATCAATTTGATCTATAAACTTCATTTTAGGGCCTCATGTCTTCAATGAAAAGCAATTTCAATGAAAAAAATCTTTGTGTGGGCATAGTTAAGATATTTTTTTCACTTTGAAGACATAAACTTCACTTTAGTAAAATATTATCCTCAGAAAGAAACAGAAAATTAGTTATCCAAGCAAATAGTTACAAATGATACACTAGATAACTAAATTTTTGACCTTGATTTGATGATTAAAAAGCAGCCAATGGTCAAATATGTAAACAGCACAAATGTATGTTAGAAGGACTATAAAGCATCACAAATATATGATAAAAACATCATTGCACATCTGTAGAGGTTTTTACAGCCAGTTGCAGGCAAATTTTCATCTGGATAACTGCCCACCAAAGTGACACTCCTGAGAAATTTTTCCAGAGGGGAAACCTCAAAAGGCTAATGGTTGATGTTTAGAAAGTGAAAAGAGTAAAAAAAACCTTATATATGCTGATCTTCCTGGAGCTCTCAGGCCAGATGCAGGTTTTTGCAGATAAGTCTCTCTGTGAGACAGAGACCCTGCAGGTCTGCCCCTTTGGGGTCTCACAGGGAGGCTTTGTCAAGCTCAGGGATTCTTGTTCCCATGAGCCAAAAAATCCCAAAATAACAATAGGATAAAATTACATGAAAGAACTTAGAAGATAATGGAAAATTTCTTCCACTTTTTTCAAGAATGTGGCTTTGGAAAATTAGGAAATCTTGCCACATACCAGTGAAATTCATGGAATCACATCAAGTTGAAATGTTGCACCTATTTTATAATGGTTGGGTTGGTGAGACCCAGAACTTGGGCTAACCACAGCAGCAGACTGAAATCTGTAAAATAAAAAAATTTGATCAGTTGTTTACATGATTTCAGTTGACAGCTGTGAGCCAACTGGAGCACTAGAACAGTGCCCTGCTTTCTCTTGAGAAGGTCACCCATGTGATGATTGTGTAAAATTCACAGTCTTGTCACACTTGTGACATTCCACTTCTCAACTCTTTCTTGTCTCTTCCCACTTGCTCTTCCACCTTCACCCCTCTCAAACTCATCAATCCTCAAGAAAATCACCAATCATCAATTACCTCCACAATCCTCAACTCAGCTCACTCAATCATCACTTCAACAACTCAACTTCCCACTTTTCCCTTTTATCTCTTCTTTCTCTCTTCTCTTAAATCAACCCAGTTGTTCTCAGCCCTTTCTTGTCTGGTAATATCTTACCCAAAAACTTCAACTTCACTTGCTCAGCTTCACCAACTAACCTTTGCCTTGTTCAGCCTCCTTCTTTCTCAGTCTTCCTTCCTTGTTTTCTTCATCTGACCATCCTTCCACACGTACTTGCTAGTCTCAATGTTGGTTATCTTTTCTTTCTCTTACTTGTTCTTCTCATCACAATTTATCCTCTTTCTAACTTTGTTCTTCTTAGGTGTGTTGGATTTTGTTTAGGCAATAAAATCTTCAATCATAAATCTTATAGATTGCTTCCAGACCCCAAAAATAGGGAGGATTTCAATGGCCCAATTCACAGAGGGTCTTCTTGTGCATATGTGACAAAAACAATGTTGCTCATCATTTAAATTTTTGTCTTAAAATGGTAAAATGACCCTGGAATATTCTGTGGTGTATATAGACCCTGACTTAGGAAAGTCCCTCTATCAACCATCCCGCTGCAACCATCATCAAGGGAACCTTTTGATCTCTTTCTCTATTTTTTAGGGGCATGTACATCCCAGAAATGAAAACTAGAGCAAAAAAGGTTCATACACTCACATGTGAGTTTGGTTTAAGTCCACAACAATTCTCTACTCCCGCCGGCTTGACTAAGCATAGTTTCTCCATTGAAGGGTGTCTGCGGGATGGTGTCCCCCCTCTGATTAGGGAATTAGTCAAGTTAGGTATGTACCTTGGTTGCTGGTAAAACATTTTAGCAACAAGCAGCTATGCAAACTGGGATAATTATGGTATTCAAAATTGCATAAGATTTTTTTACATAAAATCATAAACTGCAATTTTGGCTGGGAGATGTCACTTTAAGTTTTATGCACGCTGACATCTCCCAGCCAAAATTGGTTTTATGATTTTATGTAAACTAGAGTACAAGGCGGCTACGCCGCCGCAACCCCAGGGCGTCAACTCCACAGCCCACCGCCGGCCCAAGGCCCAAGCCCAGCGGCCAAAGGCACAAGGGCCAAGGTTGCCACCCGCGCAACGGACACCCCCGCAGGCTTTACGCTCATTTTAATCAGCCATCTGGCAATGCCCCGCAAATATGCCCAAAATGACCGCAGGTACCCGCACCCGCCACGAGTACCCGGGTCCACTCAGCGATCTCTAATTGACAGTAAGTACCCTCTTTCACTGACCTTGTTTATATCAGAGGAAACCCTGTTGCTCTTGACTTCTCTTCCCTTCTTCCAACCCTCAAAGACCAATCAGGTTATCTCTTGTTAAGACCTTAAAAACCAGAGCAGAGTAGAAACCCTACTTCTGATTCCCACCACCGTTTCCTTGGTGTGAGTGGAGACTGTTGCACTCTTTCAGCACAGTTGGCAGCCTACATTTCCAGTTAGAGCTTGGCCCATATTAAATCTTAATAAAAGATCATCTCTCTCTACTGCTTGTATTTCTTTATCCCAAAAAATTCAATCAGTGCCCACCCAACTTACTTTTGTCATGTTGTCACTTTAGAGACACAGGCTCACAGATATCAAGGTAAATACAAGCATGAGTGTTTTATAATTAGGGGGTTTCACAATTGAAATTTGTAGGACACATTTTAAGGTATTCTTGAACATTTTTTTCAAAAGTTGATTAATTGCATTGATTGATCAGTATCACCTGCTGCTTTCCATCTTACCAAAATTCTTGAATTCTGGTCATATAGGTCTTAAATCTAGCTCCAAAGTTTTGTAAAATTTGACTGTGAATAACCTTCTTGTTTCACTGCCTGCATGTAAAGTACTGCTCAAAATATACAAATTTTCAGATGTGCTACAGCCACATTGGTCTTTTTGTCATTCATCAAGTGTTGCAGAAACCTATCCTCACTTTTTCAGTGGAACCAGTTGTAATTCACATTGACAGAAAATTCAGCAGCTTATAAAAATGAGCCTCCATTCCAGTCAAAATTCTGTCCAGTTTCAGGATTGTTTTTTTCCCTTTTGTCTGATGATTCATGATTGTTGGGCTGCAAATATATTGAGTCCAGGACTCAATTCACTTGACCTTTTACAATATTCAAAGTTTGTTTGACCTTAAAAGCTTCACAAACAGCATAATTTCATGTTGGGGTAGGTCTGAGCTCAAGACTCAAGTTCAGCACCAAGTTGTACTCCCAATAAAACAAGATATATCAGTTGGGGTTGTTGCATGAGCCCAATAACTTGGACACCACCGGCTGGGGCCATCAAATGGTCATGAGGCCTGGCACCACTGGCTTTGGAGGTGTCACCCTGGGATTGGCCCGCAGCTTCGGGAACTGGAAGATAAAGTAGCGCACCCCGTTGAGGCTGATGATGGGGGGGAAGTGTCTGAAGGCGCCGGCATGGGTGGTGCGAGCCTCGCCGCTGGCGCGCGGGCCGGAGACGCCAGCGGCGACGGGAATCAAAGGGCCGCGTGTGCGGGGCGAGTAGCACGGCTTGGACCCGCCGGGCTCATCTGATAAGGGCTTGCTGGATGGTGGTGTGTCCGGAGAGACCAGGCCAGCGGGGAAGGTGCGCGGACTGTCGGGGAGGTCCGGGTGGCTTGACTGGCCGCCACCGCCGCCTCCGTCGAAGCCGGGGGATTAACGCTTGTGGGGGACAAGTATGTAGAGTGAGCTAGGCGAGTAGACGGGCTCCTAATTTGGGTTTAAATGGCGCAGCGTCGCAAGGGTGCAAATGTTGGAGGCGCCACCAACCCGCAAGCAGTTTCTTGTTTTGATTGCTCCAAAAGGGTGCGGACTGTTGCGGACGATGTATCAGGGCTGCTGTTTCAGGTCGTCCGCGAAAATGAGGGGTTTGACTTGATGGGGTGAACATAAAAAGGTGTCCTGGCCGTGTCCTATCCTCCACGGATCCAGTTCCCCTCTCGCACTTGCGGAGGTAGAACACAATCCGTCGGTCGATAACCCTCTCCACCCTTGCCTTTGTAGGGGCCCGAGGGGGTTAATCTTATTTCTCTCTCCCCTGTCGCACTTGCGCAGGCTGATAGAAACCCCTCCGCCTTTGCACTTGCAATTGCCCCAGGAAAAATGTATTATTCTGCCCCCCTGCTGCACTTGCACAGGCTGGTCAAAAAAAAAAAAAGAACACACAAAAAAAACCTCCCCTGTTGCGCTTGTGCAGGCTGAGCAATTCATTTGAAACCAACCATTTGCCCGCCTCTCTCCCCTTGCATTTGCAACAGGCAGAGGAGGGAGAATCCGGTCCCTTTTCATTCATGTTTCATGAATTGGGGGATCAGTCCGAGGCATTAATGTTTGGGGACTTTAAATATAATTTTCACAGCAGCAAAGTCAAACATACTTCTGCCTGAAAAGATGGGAAATGTGGGAAACATTGCCAAGTTGGCCACTGCCATACTGGCAGCCCCCTTTTGGGGCCTTTTTGGAAAGGGGGAGGGTGAACCCATGAACCAAATTTCCACAAAAGTGTGGATTTAATATACTTAGATATTGACATATGCAATTCTGAATACCATAAATGGTCCAGCTCTCAAACTGCAAATCTTGAAACTCAAGAATACAATTTTCTCCTTGGATGACTGTAGCCATACCAGGTTTAGCACAGGGCAGGGAGGCATAATTTTTTTGCTGGTGATATTGTGTTTATCTTTTTCAAATATGATCGGTCCCAGAAAGCTTGCTTTCTGGGAGCCGCGGTATTTCCTATTTCAACTTATATCTCCTTCTTATTTCTGCTGCAATGGGTCTTCTCGGACGATTCCGTCGGGCGAGCCCAGAGGCTCAGCGGGCGCATTCGAAGGCTCGGCGGGCGAATTCAGAGGTTCCTCGGGTGAGTTCGGGGGCTCATCGGGCGAGTTTGCAGACTCGTCGTCCGGAGTCGAGTCCTCACTGTCCGTTAGCTCAGGCCCTAATCAAATGAAACCACACAAGCCATCCATCAGTCCTGCTTCACGCACACATCACTGTTTTGTGGCAAGTCAAACAAAAGCGAGAGGGTAGGAGGGGAAAATATGCTGACCGTATTCGTCGGGATGTTCTCGGAAACAATCTTGCATGTCTTTGAATCTTTCGATACACTCGACCCCTTTCGGTTCTTGCTCGCTATGCACAAAGCAACTGAACGCAGCCTTGAACTGTTCTCCACATGTCCCGTGTGCCATACCTCCTAAACATGGACAGTCCCAATTGATCTCTCCCGTTTCTGGATCTACATGTGCATGTGTATATTTATCCTGCTGCGTCAGATTCAAGAGGGTTCTGTTTGTTTGTAAGACGGGGATAGGTGAGCCGCTGGCTTACTGAAAGCACCCTCCTGTTCAGAGTTTTCGGATGGGGTCTGGGATGGATTTTCAGATGGATTTTTGGATGAACTTTCATCAGAGGAATTTTTGGATTCTTGACGTGGTTTCTCGTCCTGAAAACATTTCGCCCGAGTGCCGATGCCTATACCAAGGAGTGTAGTGAATGTTAGGAGGCCGAGGACGAGGACCCGATCAGAGCGGGTATTCTTGCTTTGTTCCTGATGGTTGCCGGTGGAGGATAATGATGATGATGATGATGATGATGATGACGACGAGACTGGTCGATGGTGAGACAGTCGAAGTAGTTTAGCCTGGTGTGATGGTGAAGAGATTGGCCCAGGAAACAGACGAGGTGTGGCTCTGATGTTGGAGATGATCGATCGAGTAGTCATCGTGGTGAGGGGTTGTGCAGTGGGACTTGCTGTCCTGCGATGGAGCGAATACCCTCGAGACTTCGGGCCCCCGGGGGGTAGGCTGAACTCGCGAAGCGAGCATCTCCAACGGCCCGGGGGGCAGTTGGCCTGTGTTCCCCGGCCCGCAGACACATTTCACAGCAGTTGCGGCTCAGCTCCAATTATGGACTCGCAATCCGACTGAAAGCTCACTCCTCCAGCGCCACCCACCAGCACCCACCACCCTCTGCAAGCCTGATTCCGGTCATCAGGATGCACACATATCGATGACTGGAACGTTCTGGTCGTCGGGACGCATGTATCTCGGTGACCGGAGCAGACCCGGTCATCAAGTGGAGGAAACACTGCTCTTGATGACCAGAACGGACCCGGTCATCGAGGGGAGTGTTTACGCCTCTCGATGAACGGAACGGAACCAGTCATCGAGGGGAGTAAACACTCCCCTCGATGACCGGGTCCGTTCTGGTCATCACTCCCCTCGATGACTGGGTCCGTTCCGGTCATGTTTACTGCTCTCGATGACCGGAGAGTACCGGTCATCGAGGGGAGTGTTTACTCCTCTCGATCATCAGAGAGAACCGGTCATCAAGGGGAGTGTTTACTCCTCTCAATGACCGGAAAAGACCCCGTTATCAAGACGAGGCTCGTTGATTCAATTGATGAAGTTTTTTGTTTCTTGCTTGGTGAGCTGCAAGTGTTGATACTGTGTCGTCCATCTTTGCGAGGTATGAAGACGAGCGGATGCAGGTGTGTGTGGTCGATTGCGGCCGGGAGGCGACCCGCAGAAGTCAGCAGGTGATCGCGGGTTGGACTGCCCCCGGCGATGTTCCCAGGGTCGTTCAGCGGGTCCGTTAGCGCGCAAAACAGGAACCCGGGCGGCCAAAGTTCGCCCCCGAACGCCCAGTCGCGGCTCCGTTAGAGATGCTCTAACAAAGCCTTGTGAGAGCCAACGTATCCACTTCGGAGGGCCCTGGTACAGCCTGGGCTGGCGCGAAGCACGACCTCCGAAGGAGAGACTTGGGACTATCCACATTGTGGCCTGGGAGATTCCCATCTTCCAATGAGGTTTGGCTGGTGAGTTTTTGCCTCTCCAATTTTGACCCGGTTCCCAAAGGGCCCATGCATGCCCTTTGGACCCTGACAATTGTCTCATCCTTCCCTATCTTTTCCAGCTACACATGTTCCTGGAAGTCCAACCATTGTTGCTCCATGACCCTTCAAAGTTATGCATTTTCAGGGTTCCTTGAGCTGTATGACCTGTGCGTATTGAACTGACCACGTATAATGGTTTTTTCAATTCAAATACTCAGGAACAAGGCTCTCCAAGCTCTGGTTAAGATGTCTGGGCCACTCCAGCTCCTGCATACAATCCTCATCATGAGGACAGGGAAATGAAGCCAAGGTGTTCAGCTATCTTGACCCTTTGGGGCTTTGGCAGAGGTTGCCTAGTTTTTTCAGTGTGAAGGGTCAAAGGAAAAAAGGGCATAAAAAGCCACAAAATACCCAATCTCTCAGGCAAGAAGTATGAAATAAGTCATTCCCTCCTTCAGAGGTTGCTTCACTCCCCTGAGGAGGGACTTAGCTAAGTTAGGTGAGAGCCCCAAAGGGGCAGCCTCACAGGGTCTCTGTCTCACAGAGAGGCTTACCTGCAAAAACCTGTATCTGGCCTGAGAGCTCCAGGAAGATCAGCCTGTATCAGGCTTTTTTTCACTCTTTTCATTATTTCAGTGCAAGGCAATTTGCCCCATGCCCCCAGCAGGCAAGGGAGTTGCACTAAGTTTGCTTGCACCATACCTCCCCACATTGGCACAGCAAGAATGCCACTGACTATTTTTTCATCCAGTTATGTTCACACTTGGTGAACAAGTGTGGTGTTTGAGGGCTTGTAACAAACCAGCCACCAATTTTGCACAAGTCAAAAGCTGCAAAGTGCAGCGGTCAAGTTAACCACTGCTTGTTAAGCTTTGCAAGTTCAGCCTACCTTAAGGGACTTTGCTAAGTTTGGATTGGAGCTGATTGAAGCCAACCATCAACTTTAGTATTCCATGTCCAAAACCCACAAAACCCAGTTCTGCTAGTTTCTGACATTGCTCTTGTAACAGGTGAAGTCACTGCACATCCCAAGGGACCAGCCCAGAGAGTCCCTACCAAGCCAACCAATGTAAATTTGGGAAAATATGGGATTTGGATATGTGTGAAAATTCAGTTTTTCTCCAAAAATATGGGATTTAGATATGTAGTACTTGAGGAGGAGTTTCCTTGAAAGAAGCTCTGCAGGGCTTTGGTATGTCTTACAAGAGAACAATTGGATGGAGAAAAGACTTTTGGGGTGGGAATTGATCCCAAGAGCTAAAATTCAGTGTTATTCAAGAGTTGATAATTTTCAAAAGACTTACCAGTAACTACTGGTGCATGAGGTGAATTTGGTTTTTTCTTCCAGGCAAACTAAAAATTTACCAACTACATTATATTGAAAATTTTGAAAACATATCAAACCAAATATGTATCCAGTGATTTACACAAGGAGCATTTTTAAAAAAAAAATAGATAGAAAGGGTGTTCAAAGTTGAAATCATAAATTTTTCAAATCATAAAATAACAACACTTTTGTGTGATAATTTTTAAGATGTACTGCACGCACTGAAAAAAACTTGTTGCACACTTCAGTGGGTGTTAAATTTACTTCCTGGCCACAGTGTCTGGTAGCGTAAAACACTTTGCGCACTGCAATACAAAAAAGCTGAATTTTCAAACTTTTTTGCTGTCATCCAGCAGAGGGGATTTTTCTCCCCCTTCCCTTGATTCCTTATAATTTTTTAGCCCTCTGCTTGATGCAAAACTCAGGGCAAAAACAATCTCAGTGCCCAGAAGCTCTGGCTATACCCCCAGCTGCTGTGCCAATGGCCAGCACAGGCTATCAAGCATATTATACACTTCCCTTAATGACTAGGTCCGTTCCGGTAATTGAGAGGAGTAAATACTCCCCTCAATGTCTGGGTCTGTTGTGGTGATTTATATTGGCAAGCATCACAGAATGTCTACCCGGCAATAGTGCAGGCGGGGGATGCATAAGCAGCTGAGCTTACTATGCATTTGGTGACATAAGTACTGAGGATGATGTCAGAAAGCATGCAGAAAGTTGTACACATGGTGCATGGATTGCAGGCTGAGGGAGGTTTGACCAGAGCGGAGGGCAGGAGCTGGACTGTCGTGGATCAAATGCATGGACTGATAGCAGCGGTGCAGCAGCAGGTGAGCCAGGGCAGCTGAAGAGGGTTCCACCAGAAGGTGAAACTGGGGCAGAGGCACTGGTAAGAGACTGCCTGTTGGGGGATAGACAGAGTATATGGGAGGTCAAGTGTTGGAGAGGATCAGAGCCTGGGAGTATGGTATACAGGAATCAGGCAGAGCAGGTGGACTAGTATGGGAAAGGTATCATATTACAAAATTATGTGGGAACAGAAGCAGACAAGCATGGAGGGGAGGAAAGAGGTGGGCTCACGGTTTCTCTTCTCTTTTCCTTTTTTATCATCTTACTACTCATCATTGTACTTCCACTTGTGGAAATAATACAGTATTAGGAGAGTTTTATGTGAGTCTTATTCTAGTTACTTGCTATTGCAGAGTGTGGAGCTTCATTACTTGTGTACTATTATGCTTTAGATCAGGCTCATTGTGAAGCGCTGAAGGCTAGCAGAACAAGTGCGGGGTGAATGTCACCAGTAATCACTCAAACCTGGATAAACATCTTGAAGAAGGCAGAAGCGGTCATCTCTTTACCAAAACCAACCTTTATTTCTACAATGTTCCGGTCATCAAGGGGAGGAAAAACTCCCCTCAATAACCAGCTCTTTCTGGTCATCAAGATTAGTAATCACTTCCCTTGATGACTAATTTTTTCTGGTCATCCAGAGGATTAGACACTCCCCTTGATGACTGGGTATGTTCTGATCATTGAGAGCAGGAAGCATGATGTACTCCCCTAGATGACAGGGTTTTCTCCGGTGTGGAACTCCTAAAAGATCAGGAAAGAGCTGTGAGGGGAAATAGTCAACTACACTACTAATAATGTAGAAGAGGCTACAGGTGCTGGTGAGGCTGCCCTCTTGACTAATGCTGATGGAGAGAGGGTTACACTAAGAAAAAGAAAAGGGTGTGGCTGATGATTCTCTTTGACTTAGATGACTTTAACACTTTATGAGTTTGAGGTGTATCAATCCTACTGAGTGAGAGAGGAGAAGTGAGATGGGGAGAAAAGCAGAAGCTCTTGGGGAGTCACTCTGAGATGGGTAATGAGATATATGCTGGGGGATATATTTCTATGGTGATGAAAGTGTATCTAAGTGTGATGAAAAGGTGCTACAGAGGGGATGTAGTAGAAAGTGCATATAAGGGTGATGTTTAAAAGGTGCTACAGAGGGGATGTAGTAGAAAGTGCATATAAGGGTGATGTTTAAAAGGTGCTACAGAGGGGATGTAGTAGAAAGTGCATATAAGGGTGATGTTTAAAAGGTGCTACAGAGGGGATGTAGTAGAAAGTGCATGATGAAGATACAACATCTAGAGGGGTGTTTATATATGTGAGAAGTACTACAGGGGGGTGATACATGATGAGCACATAGTAACAATATCTGAAGATGAGCAATAATGATGAAGGTGCAATGACCAAGGAGTGTACATGAAAGGTAACTATGTAGAAGATGAAATGATGATGAGAATTTGGTAATAACTACAAGAGCTATGAAGGAATGTACTGCTGATATCATATGAAGAGAAAAATGAGTAATGAAGTCATGTATAATCTGCAGTCCTATGTAGCTATGATACTAATGAATGATGTATGTAATAATGCTAATGATATGTATGAAGAAAATACCTGCCAAAACTATACATGCCAGTAACTGCTGATCCATTTGGAAATCCTAGGTGTAATGAGTGGGTGACTAGGGGTAAAATGGGGTATAGAATCTGAATATGAAGTAATAATGAGGTATTTATGAAGGGTTTTGGTGATATGAGGGTGATAGTATGAACAGGAACAGGGTTACCACACCGGTCATTGAGAGGGTTAAAAAACTTCCCCCATTGAGGAAGTGTGTAATCCTTCTTGATGATGCCCAGAACAGAGCCAGTCATTTTGGGTAGTTTCTACTCTAACTTAGCTAAGTCCCTCTCTTTGTGGAGGGGGTATGCTGTCCCGCAGGGACCCTCCAAAGGAGGGACTTAGACACTATGTCAACCCCATGGCCTGAGAGAATTTCAGAAATGCTGTTTTTTGATGTTTTGTAGCAGCACCAATTCTCATTGGGTGTGTTGAGTTTAGAGATTGCCTAGTGGACCCGCGCGCGGGTACCCGCCACATGGCGTCGGGTACCCGCGCGCGGGTGCCGTGTACGGGTCCGGGTGTGGGATTTCGGGAAAAAAAGCACCAGGTACCCGGATACCCGCCAAAAATACCCGCGGCAGGTGGGTCTTCCAGGTACCCGGGTACCCGCTGTTACGGTCACCCGCAAGGGGGTTGATTCCTTGAGATGACCGGGACAGATCCTGGTCATCAAGGGGAATCAGCCCTCTCAATGACTGGGACACACCCCGGTCATCGAGAGGAATACAGCCCTTCCGATGACCGGGATCTCTCCCGGTCATCAAGAAGAATCAGCCCTCCCGATGACCGGGATCTGTCCTGGTCATTGGGAGGGCTGTTTTCTCTCGATGACCGGGACAGATCCTGGTCATTGGGAGGAATCAACCCTCTTGATGACCGGGACAGATCCCAGTCATTGAGAGGAATTGAACCCTCTAGGTGACCCGGCCAGATCTTGGTCATCAAGGGGAATCAGCCCTCTCAATGACCGGGACAGATCCCGGTCATCGAGAGGAAACAACCCTCTCGATGACCGTGACAGAACCCGGTCATCGTGAGGAAACAACCCTCTCAATGACCGGGATAGAACCCGCTCATCAAGAGGGTTGTTTCCTCTTGATGACTGGGACAGACCCCAGTCATCAAGAGGAACCATCACTCCCAATGAACAGTCTGTAGCTGTCTTCGAGTGGGGGTGTTGGATAAAAAAAAGCACAAGTACCCGCAGTACCCGCAAAAAATACTGCGGGTGCCGTGTACGGGTACGGGTGTCTGAAGATCACAAAAAACACCCCGGTTACCCGGACACGCGGCGGGTACCCGGGTCCACTTGGCAATCTCTAGTTGAGTTGTCTGTTAGTCTGCTACCATGATGTATCACCACAGTAAGGAGGGCTGTTGGATAGACCCATGAGCACTGCCCACCAACCACCCAGCTGGCAGCCACAAGCGCCTGTAGCCTAGTTGGTAAAGGCAACACTAGGGCTGGGCCCCCACCCGAGGCCAATTGGGTATACCCAACTATCCAACCCGTTCAATCAGAGCACGGAATTCTTTTTTGGGATTTTTACCCAAGCGGATATCTTGGGTAAATGACTTGGGAGGAGTCTTGGAAAATGTTGAAGACCAAATTTTCATTACAAGAGACAGAGAGTGTTGCTGAAAGAAAAAAAAAAGATAGAAGTTTGAATCAAATGTGCAACAGTGGCAATAACCCTCTTGATGACCTGTCTGACCGGTCATCAAGAGGTCTCAACGCAACTCAAGCCTCTCCATGACCAGTTTGTACGTACTCTACTGCTCATGGAGGGGCGTGAGTTCTGCCAACAATTGGTACAAACCCGTCATCCAGTACTAGACTCAAGCTGCTGGATGACCAGTCTGAGTGGTCATCAAGGGGATTCAAACCTTTTGATGACCAATGCAGACCATTCATTGAGAGGAAAGCTGCTTGATGACCTAATTGGACATCTTCTGATGTTTGCGAGATAAACGCTCACTCATAGGCTCTGTGCTTGAGCATTTGTCCCGGGTTATAAAAGTACTTTACATGAACGGCTGTTTTTCTTCAAAATTGCTGTGCATCATACCTTCTTGTTTTTTTTCATTGAAAAGATACTTCCAACCCCATGATTTGCAAGTTGATTGGGGAGTTTGACGGCCTTCAGGATTTTAATGGTGGTATCTTTGTTGGAAAAGTCCAATTGGGCCGCCTGAGTTGCACGGAGTAGTTTCTACACGGTGTGGTGATCAGTTCTGGAACTTGTGTCAAATTGTCTGCGGAGCACAGGCGGTGCCGAAATGGTGCGGAAACGGTGCGGAACAGAGCGGAGCGGAGCGCACAACTGAAGATGGCGGCGCGCGGAGCTTGACGGCAGAACTGGACTCAGACTATGCAGGCCAGCGCGGACTGGATAACGGAGGTGGTGATTGGGGGAAGCCATGGCAGCCAGAAGGGCGGCGTGTGGTATCCTGACATCATAGGCTAGACAGGGGTGTGGAAGCTAGAGAGAGGAGTTTGACGGCGGTCAAAGGCAAGCGGCGGAGACAACAGGAGTTGGCGTGAGAGCCAAGCTTGGCGGATGACGTGCGTGTGTGTATAGCGCTTGGCGGATGACAAGTGTGCGTGTCACCAGGGGGGAAAGTGTGGCACTCTCTGGAGAGTGCCCGGCCATAATTCTGTCAGTAAAATGGTCTGATGTGAGTTAGATGTGAGTTTCAACTCTTTGTTTAACTTTCTTCCCAACAGATGTGTGACTGTAGGTGAAGTGGTTGCGGGATGATCTGTAACTCAATTCCAACACATGGAAATATCTTAGTTGAAATTTTCTGTTTGGTTCATATCAAACAAAATCCTGGATGTGAGCTTCAATTCACAAGATATTTTGCCAAGAATGTAACTATCCTGATGCTCAAAGATATCCTTGACCAAGTGACAAGGAATATTTTTCTGGGCTGAGTTTTTTCAATCAAAACCCACATAAAATCACCCAATGAAAGATAGCTGTAAAATATAGCAACCACAAAGGCTCAGCTAACTGGTAAATCAATCCTTGTGGGATATTTCCTCCATTCCTGTTCCCTTCATCCATTGGGAGGAAAGTTAGGTAAAATCAAATTTCTCTTTTTTGAGTATCACAAAGTGTCAAAGCTGGGAAAACCTCTGTAACCTGCATTCCCTCCCTCTAATATGAAATGTGAACAATCAAAGAGGCCTTTTCACCAACCATGTTTACCAAGTGATGGTCCACTTCTGCAGGCTAAAGTTTGCCATGCCGTCAGCTGTTCATTTGGGACAATGCACCTTTTGTATGTGAATACATGTTGCAAAATTTTCCCTCACTTGACCTCCATCTGATTGAAAAATCCAGCGGCTAGAGGTTAAAGTTATTAACCTTCACAGGGGGAAGGGGGAAGATTGGGGGATATCAACAGGTGCATCAATATTTTGATGATCCTGGAACCAGTAGGAGAAAGATTTCAATAGCTGGTCTGAGAGCTCTGAGGTGAAAAGTCAATTCTGAAATGTCCACACACATCTCAGCATGGGTCATACCATTTTTCTTGTAGATCGATCATCTTCACACCTTTTCCCTGACTGTTTTGGGCAGTTTTTTCTTCCAGGTAGCATGCCTTCATCACACCTCCCACCATTTCCATGTCCATTGTGCAAAAAAATGGGGTTGATTGCTCTTATCACATGGTAATTATTAGCACCAGGTGTAAGATATGAATGGTGCTCTTTTGACCTGCTGTATCCAGAAAAATCAAAATTGTCATCATTTTTGGAGTGGCAAAAATGGTGTTCATATGTGTTGCAAATCACCAAAACAACTTGTGTTCCGGGAGTTTCAAGCTGGGCACAAGTCAACTGCGGTGGCAGCGGGGCAACAGGGATCAGCTCTGTATCCCCGGGGGTCCCCAGGGAGGGTGTTTTTTTGTTGTTGCTATGTCCACCATCATGTTTGGCCGAACATCAGGGTGGACATTGGTAAGTTGCTTGTTTACACGGGCTTGATGACCTTTGTTTGCTGGTCATTGAGCTCGGAAAGCCCCAACTCAATGAACAGTGCACTAAATACTGTTCATTCAGCTTGGCTTTTCCGAGCTTGGTGGACAGTATAGACCGCCCCCCAAGCTCAGAGAGGCCCAGATCAATGACCAATAGGTGCTGGTCATCGGACTAGGCCTTCTCCGACTGGATGGCCAACACAAACTGGCCATGGAGTTGGGAGAGGTCGCGCTTGACAGGCATCATGCCCTGGTCATTGATCTGCAGCCTCTGCAAGCTCAAATCCAATGACCAGTACATACTTGTCATCCAGCGAGAAGCCCTAGCCCGATGACCAGCACATGCTGGTCATCTAGTCAGCCTTTCCGAGCGAGGTAGGCAGTCTACACTGGCCACTCAGCTTGGAAAAGTGCAGCAGGATGGACAGTACATACTGTCCATCAAGCCGGGACTTTCCTTGCGCTATGTACAGTACATATGGTCCTTAAAACTGGGAGAGGCCCGGCTCAATGACCAACATGCAGTACTGGTCACTGATCTGGGATTTTCCCAGCCAGCTAGTGACCTGTGATCAAGTGGAGGGCACTCAATGGCTGGTAGAACCAGTCACCGAGTAAGGAACCCCTCCACTCAACAGCTAGCACACACACCAGTCATCAATTGGAGAATCCCTCCACTCAATGACATCAAAAACCAGTCATTGAGTGGAGGATTTCTCCACTTGGTGGCTGGTAATTTAGATATGGTCATTGAGTGGACAAAACCTTGAATCAATGGTTGTCCAACAGTCATCAAGTGGAGGAAATCTTCACTCAATGACTTTACACCCCACTCATTTAGTGGAGGGGGTCTCAACTTGATTCCTGAAACACACCACAAAGTGTAGAATACCAGGTTGTACCAGGAGTCAAGTGGGGGTGCCCTCAACTCAATTACCAACGTGTTTGCCATGGAGTGGATCAAAGATCAGCCTGAGTTGAACATAAGGTCAATATATTTGAATCCTGAATGCCACATGCTCACACATTTGACATCAGACAGTCTTCCCAAAGGAACATATGGTCTGGCACTCTCCAGGGAGTGCCACACTTTCCCCCCTGGTGTGTGTGAACGGAGTTAGCAGATGGCGTTTGTGGGAGGCGGGTGGAGGATATCTTTTAGCTCTCTTCCTTTTTCTCTATAAAACCACAGTGAGGAAGGGAGGAATTGGGATCATCATACTCCCCACAGACTCTCTTTTTACAGTTTTTACTTTACTTTGCAGATTGTTGTGCTTCTTTTACTTTGTGTATGTTGCGGACTTGCTTTATGTGTTACGGTTGTGCTTGCTTTACGGCTGTTTTCTTGCGGTTTTTGCGGAGTTTTGTGGCGGAGTTATCTTCTTTATGCGGCGGAGCTTTATTTTACTGTTTACTTTCGCAGAGCTTTATTATTTTATGTGCTTTACTTTATTTATCCCACTCAGAGCCCTACAACGCGGCGGAGCTGTGGAGCAGAGTTTCTCCAGATCACCCAACTTTACCTGGGAATCATCTTAGAGCGGCGGGGTCCTGACATTTCTACGCAGTGACCACCTTCTTTCATCACAACGGCCTGAACCAGTAGGACAGTTGGTCCCTGCGGGAGGTACCCAATATTCAACAGATAGTGCCCAGGAGTAGGTAATTAGATACCCAACCCTGGGTGTACCCGCAGGGCACCAGCGCGGGATGGCCTCCAGGCCTTGGGTATCACCCGGGGCCCAGCCCTAGGCAGCACTCTAGTATGTGTCTCAGCATAGCTGAGGTCGTGAGTTTGACTCTCACCAGACACATCTTCATTTTACAGTCTCTACAGGGTGATTAGGTGTTGGGGGAACAAAAGATCCAGGATATCATGGAGAATCTTTTTACATATTTTTCAAATTTTTTCAAGGCCTTGAGTGGCACTCAAATTCCTTTTTTATAGCCACCATTGGGTCTGCTTCATCCTTCATTACACATCTTGCACTGTACAGGATCCAAAACTAATGATATTACAAAGGGTATTGAAAATCAAAGAAAAGGGCTGGGGGTGGGGGGGGGGGGGGGGGGGATGGAAATAGTACATAGATGGGGACAGCTTGGTGTTGAGATGAACAGGGGCTGAGGGCAACAGGCACGGAGCGTGGCGGTGTAAGGGTTGTGGAAGGATGAATTCCATATCAGGAGGATAGTAAATGAAAAACAAGCAAGAGAAAAAGAAAGAGGAAAAACTAACCTGAGGGCAACAGGCACAGAGCGTGGCGGTGTTCAAGGGTCGTGGAAGGATGAAGAGAGAGTCCTTCCACGCCTGCTGCCTCAGGTAGACTACATACAACCTGTGACATGTATGTGAGATATGAGAGACATGGGAGAAGCATAAAGGACAAAACAAAACCTGAGTACTAAACTCAACACTTGGGTGGTCCCAGAAATGAAAACTAGAACAAATTTTGTCCAGAGAACCATGTGCTATGTGAATTATAAAAAGGTGCCCACCAAAATTTGCAATTCTCTCAGGCCGCGGGGTCAACATAGCATGTAAGTCTCTCCTTTGGAGGTTGCTTTGCTCCCCCAAGGAGGAGGGAATTAGCTAAGTTAGGTTTCTACTCCTCTCAGCAACCAGAGCGGAACCTAATTAAGAGGAGTAAACCTCCTCTTGATAACTGGAAAGGAACCAGTCATTGAGGAGTGTTTCCTCCTCTTGATGAAAGGAGTGGACCCAGTCATTGAGGGGAGTGTTTACTCCTCTCAATGACAGGAGTGGACCCGGTCATTGAGGGGAGTGTTTACTCCTCTCAATGACCAGAACGGACCCAGTCATCAAGGGGAGTGTTTACTCCTCTCAATGACCAGAACAGACCCAGTCATCAAGGGGAGTGTTTACTCCTCTCAATGAATAGACGGAAATGGTAAACAAGGGGAGTGTATAATCTTCTCAATGATCAGCCTGTGCCAGCCATTGAGGGAGTGTGTATATGTACTCCACTTGATGAACGTGTGCAGGTCATCAGGGGAGTGTGTATACTCCACTCAAATGACCAGCCCATGCTGGCCATGGGCACAGTGGCTGGGGGTGTAGCCAGAGCTTCTGCCCCTCAAAGTTAACTTTGTTTTTGAGGGCTTGTGTACCCAATCAGTCAATTTTGAGCAGGTTCAAAATCCCCTGGGGGGGGGGGGGGTGATACCGGGGGGCAGGAGCACGTCATTCAGGTGCTCAGATCCTTTTATATACATATCATTTTTGCCCTTAGTTTTGCATTAAACAGAGGGCTCCAAAAATTCTAGGAAATTAATGGAAGGGGGAGAAAAATGCCCTCTGCTGGATGACATCAAAAAAGTTTGAAAATTCAGCTTTTTTGTATTGCAGTGCACAAAGTGTTTTAGGCTACCCTGCACTGTGGCTGGGATGTCAAGTGGGCGCCCCCTGCAGTGTGCAACAAGTTTTTCACAGTGCGCAAAGTACATCCAATTTTTATGTACCAGTTTAGAATAATTGTGATGTTTTGAGTGAGGTGTTCCATATTTTTTTCAGATAATATTAAATTTTATGATTTTATGCAAGTCAACTCTGAACACCCCCTAGCTTAACAAAGCCTCTCGGGCGGAGGGTCCGGGAGACCCCGCCCGGAGAACTCTCTGCAGGAGAGGCTTATGAGTTAGTTATGTCTTGATTTAAGCAGGAGCAGAAAGGATCTGCTACACTACAAATCCCAACTAATATAAAAAAACTGAATACACAGAGTTGTAGGTTCTGTTCTTGCAAGGAAATTGAGCCACTTATCTATCTTGTAGCCAGAAAAACAACTCTTGGAGTCCCAAACAAGTGGAGACTCATTTGGAAGACTTGTGCATTTTTGATCTTTTGAAAAGGTCAACAGATTGTGATAGGAAAAATATGAGTAGACCAAATTGTAGAGAAAGAAAAGTAGCATAGGGCACAGATAGGGCATATTGGTGGAGAGGCTGAGGGAGGAGCTATAAAATTTTTAAAAACCTCTCAGCCAAATGAACTTTCTGCTCCCGCTTGAAATTTGGGATAATGCGCAAGTCCCTCCCTGCGGGAGGGGCTTCGCCGCCAGCCACAGCGAGCCTCCCACCAGGGGGGACTTGTGTTAAGTTAGAGGAACACCCATATATTGAGGCAGTTTGCTGAGTGTGCCAAAGGCTGCTTTGCAAATTTGGACAGGACTTCTTGTGTTTAAAGGGAAAAACTGTACAAGCTTGACTCCCCAGGATTTGTCTTATCCTGCCCCCCCCCCCCTCCAGCAATGGTCAATGGTACTGTAAAAGCAGGATTGCTGAACGGACACCCTATTTTCGAAAGGGTATTAGTTGCCCCACACGAATTTTCCTTGCCGGGGTCCTACATAGACCGTCCGGACTCCGAGAAGAACTACACTCAGTACAACTGCGCCAAACTGTCGGTCGGCCCGAGTGCAAACCCTCGGGAACGATCAGGTCACCAGGTGCAGACTGTTCTCCGCAATAGAATGCTGCTGTACGGACGAGCCGGTGGGATCCGGCCCCTGGGAATGATTTCCCGGCGCGGAGCAGCTCGGAGCATGTCCCGACGACGGAGGTGCCTACAGATCCTGAGCTCGGAATACAACAGCATACATACAGCCCGACCCGAATCCTCCCAATGGGGTATGTGTATGACTGTATTTATCTGTACAGGCCCTGAAACCTGGGGAAAATATCATTTTTTGTATTATTTCTTTAGCTCCGGCAGAGGTTTGTGGAGAAGGAAAAAGTGGCGAAAAGGATCGCGCGCTGCAGGTGTCTGTACACCCTGGTCATACATTCTTACCGGGGCTTCCCCAGTCCCGTGATCACTGTCTAGAAGTAGTCACCACACCACAAATTCGAGGGTTTCATTCGGTGCCTCAATACCATTTCTGACACTTGCCATGTATCGAAACGAATTTCGCTCTTGCTTCTCGATGATGCAAAGGATGCCGGTCCGGGTCTTACATGTGAACAGTCTTGTACTACTTGCCTTTATTTCCTTCCTACTCTCCAACATTCATTAACCCACTTCCTTGATGTGTATGTACCAAAACAAAATACTCAGAAACTCCGATGCCTACGCTTAGTTCCGTCCTTCCAATCTTCGCTCTGTTAATCAGTTCTTCCTGTTTTCAATGTCAGCCAACTTCGACAGCCTCAAGTCCAAGCGGCTCGAGTACTATCCTTTCAAACATCACGACTCCCTCGACTTACACGTCCCTTTTAACTAACACGTCCCTTCCAACTAACACATCTGTCGCAACTGATACATCAACCGATTTTCGAGATCCTTGCGCCCGGCTACCACTCACGCCTGAGTTATGGCAATCGCTGAACCTGGACGATTATTTACTGAATTTCCCTGGAGGAAAAAATTTATCTCTCGAGGTGCGCATTTGTTCCACTGTTTTCTCAGGTGCTGAACTCTTTTTATATTTTCTTTGTGGGGGCTTTGGCTTGCCGGATTTTGATATTCATGATATCACTCTCAGTCTTTTGCCGAAAAAGTAGGAGCCACTAACTTCGAGTGCGGAATCGGAAAAATGTGCAATGCTAACCAGGTTAGTATAAAACCAAGCTAAAACATGAAGCGGTCGAATCTCTGATTTGAAACCTTTATCATAACAGATATGCTTGCCAGTTCGCGGTCGGGATTGGTATATCCTTGTAGCTGTCCAAAACTGGAACTCACTTAACAATCAAATGTACCAAGCAACTGCTTTCGCATTGAACATCATCGAAGGTCAGTTCCTAGTGCTACCTAAGCTGCTTCCAGTCATACATGGACCTAAATTACTTTTCTGCATGGAAATCCTTGCTAACATGGATTTTGTTCTCCGGGTTTGTCAACCTCATAGGCTTAGCTTCATCAATTGTAAGATTTTCAATCTTAAAAATGAATTCCAACCACTTTTGACTGTTCTGAATTGCTGAAGCGTGTATACACCAGGTGAATGATTATGCGCCGCATCAACCTGATGTTCTTATGATAGGCGGTACGTTCATGGGTGACGTTGCTGGCCTATTTGGCGCCATCCCCGGCTTCGTTTTCCCGGCTGTGATGGCCTTCATTGGGGGCACACTTTGGCCATTCATTCAGGGTGGCACCGGTTTTGCGACGGGATTATACTGGACGTACCACAATGTGTACGCTAAGCTTCCATCCGATGAATTCTCCAAAGTAGGTTCGCAAGCATTCGTGTCACAGGCTCAGAAATGCGTATAAGGAAAGAATTGACGTCCATTGCGATGAATATTTGATGCCAGACGATGGATGTGAATTATCTGCTATCAAACGCTCAAGCGGACACTCAAGCAAAACTCTCAGAGGCTACAAAAAAAGTCCTTGATAACGGTATCAGCACGGACGAAGGAATCTACGGCGCCTTGAAGGGTGGGGTTTTCCTCAACAACCACTTCTCGGATAACGAACGTTCCGAAGATGACATACGAAGTGCAATCTCTGATGTGGCCCGGGCACGGCTGATTGCAGCTATCTGGAAAGCCACTGTGAGTAGGACTTACTCGTATACAAGTATATGCACATCGTGTCAAAAAGCAACTGACATTGCAAAATATATATTGGTGCCCTTAAAACTTCGAACGAGCAGAAGTTTTTCGTAGTAAGGGGACATGTAAGGCATTTGGCCCATAGTCGCATCATCTCGTCCCAACTAAAAACTAACCCTTGATCTTTTGTAATGTTGGAATTTTCAGAAACCATGCACCCAAGATGGACCGAATGGCGCCATGCCTGGTGATGATGTGTTTTCCTATTGCAATGCTGACGGAATGTGAGTTTTTTTTTTTCGCTGATAAAACAAATGACAAACAGTGGCTGATTATTGATGTATTTTAGGATGATGAATATTGTGCAGTCGGCTAAAGGCAAACTGCTTGAACATTTCCCATCAGCGAAGTTACTTTCTTCCAAATATAATCTCACGACGCAGTACTTTGTTGAGCATTCTTGGGGTTGCCAAGAAAAGTATGGAAGTTACAGTTACGATCCATATAAAAAAACGTGAGGCCAATTACCACAATCTTCTTTTAGGAACTGAGTAATACTCTGGAGATATTCAAATTTACTGAGTGTTGGAACCAATCTGCTTCTTTATCTCCACCAGAATACTTCCCCCAAACCCAGACGCTGAATGTATTGTGAGCCTAGCTGTTTGCGACATGACACGGAAAGGTAATAGATTTCCACTCCTGGTTGGAGGGTCAGTGTAGGCGCTTACCAACCTCTTTTTTGAACTCATCAAAGATATACAAAAAGCAGCAAAGAGGACAGGAGTGCTCAAAGCCTGTCGAGACGTTGGCCAGCTCCCGGGTATTTGAAGTGCCCTGTATCATAATAAAAATCTAATTCAAAATTCAAACACTAAAGATTTGAATTAAGATAAAAGAAAATTGTAATTAGACAATCTGCAACCCAATTCAAGAGAGTCTTCTATGATTTTCTTGAAATTGGAAGAAGCAGCAATGAAAAAAATGTACATTTAATACCAATACCTTTCATACATTGAGATGTTAGTGAGCTGTGAAAGGAAATCAAGTAGCCAGTCTCAGGAAGCAGGCTGGATTTTGGTATCATCTGCTTCAGCTTCTCATCTCACTCATCAATTTTACACATTACACATATTACTCATTGATAAAAAAAAAAAACAGCAAATATAAATTGCCAGTTCATTTGAGGCAGATATCATTCCCAACAGAAGCAGAGGATTGGGACTCACTCATCAGTTTTTTTTTTTTTTTTTTTTTTTTTAACTCTTATGCTACATAATGTGTTCCCGGACTCGGGTGCAAGAGGTACTTGGGTACTGTACTGCTTTTTTCCCCCAAAAAAAGACACCTAGCACCACATCTGGCACTGTTTGGTGGGTGCTGGCAGTGTACCAGTTGTGTACATTTGGTACCCAGTGCCTCTTTCTCACTTCAGATCACTCCTAATGGCATCTAAAATATAAAAATTTTATATAAGTTCAACACTTACGCTAATTAAATGTTTGATTCAGGAAAAACTTGCATTGTGTTCCAGGTCAATAACTTATTTTAGAGTCCTGGTTGCTCTTGAGTGCCTGTTTTAATTTGATCAAGGCGCCTTCTTTGAGATCTTATTATTACTTGAGTTAGAGTAGAAGGCAACCACCATACCTATACTTGAGAGACCTTGATATTTATATCAAGATGGCCAGCTGGGATATTGAACTGGCAGGTGGTGGAATTGGGAGACCCAACCCAACCCCTGCCTCATCTTGGTGAGCTGGGGAAGTGCCTGGGTGGTTACTAACAATACACGGGCACCACACTTCTTTTTCCAAAGGAAAAAGGCACCCAGCACCACATCCAGCCTTTCCAGAGGCTTCAGAAAGTACCTGATAACCAGTGCTGGGTTGCTGTGAGAACTCCTTTGGGACGGGTGGCAGTTCTGCGAGGGGGAAATACCAGTTATAATATTTCAAAGATGTAAGAAGCTATTACAACTGTTACGGGTGGTTTGAAAGACCTGCCCCTCTATGATACTACACAAGAGCTTTCACAACAAATTTATTTATTGTTGTGGCAAACTAATGATAGAGAAAACTATGTGCAGCAGTCTCTTATCAGACCTAGATCAAACTTGAATTCAGCAGAAAGTGGATTTTGTATGGGAAATGGAGTTAGAGTGGTTTACAGCAGCCTTGAGTCAGATAATGGAAATGAGCCTTAACGTAAGATATGTTTTATATTGTTTTATATGTTTGTGATATGTAAAAGATTTGGAACAACTGAAAAGTTTTGTTCCTATTTCTCAACACGCTTGTATTTACATTTTTATATAATTTGAGAAAAGGAACAGAGGAGAATCTGGTTGGGGATTAGCTTTACCTGAAAGCAGCACGGTTGGGTGCTTGACTTTGGTTGAGGTTCTCCTTGGAGTTATCTTCCTGGCTGGTAGCGCAAGGGCGGTAGCTGTGCAAGGCTAATAGAGGTGTTTCTAATGGAAGGGACTGCTTTAGCTTAAGTCTTGACTAAGTTCCTAGTCTGGTCTTTCTAAGGCTTACCAATGGCAGAGCCAGCTAACAAAAGAGCTTGGTCTTATCCTGCCTATACGGGTGGGCTGTGCTGGTGTCTGCTTGTCGAACATGGTTTGGCTAAGTCAGCTATCTGTTCTGTTTCTGTTGGTTCTCTGGGAGAGGTTCTACTCACCTTGTACGGTGGTTGCTGAGATTCTGCGGAGCAAGGGCTCTTGGTTCTTAGTTCCGATCCGGTCTGCAAGGGTTCTACGAGTATAAGGTTGGTCAGCTATTTGTTCCAACTTTATCTCTCCTTGGGTACGCACGTTGACGCTGCTTCTAAGCTTAATCTTCCCGTTGCGGTTCCCGGTATGGTTGCCGTGCCTGCAAGCGATCGAGCGGGGCTCGTCAGCTAGAGGCTGGGTTAGGGTTCTGATCTGCAGAGGGGCTTACCTCTTTTTGCAGCTGGGGCTAGTTCTGGTTCTGTCCGCGCTAGCTTCCTCAGGGGTTGCTGCGGGTCTGGGTCTGGGTTTTGCTGGAGCCGCGCGAGCTTCCTGGAGGATAGCTGCGGGCCTGGGTCTGTATTCTCACAATATGAAAGTGGAGATAAACTGATACAAAACTTCTGAGAGAACTGATGTTATATGTGAACTATTCAAAGTGTCTTTGCCCTCTTCCTTAACCTTCAGTTAAGAGCAAAATTGGTTAAGATCACTTTGACTTGTTAAGAGCACAAGTGGTGATACTAGCTACTTGACTACTTAGAACTACTCTGAGGCATGAAAGATTATGATGGGCAACTTGATTGAGATCACACTACTGGATTTTATGTGGATGTGACTTGTAACTCTGAGTGAGATGTGTGTTCTGGTTAGGATTGCCTGAGTGGCATGCTGAAACTGAGGAGGGGAAAGGTCCTCCTTTTATAGTAAAATGTGAGGGATTTTTGCTGGTGTGACCACCATACAGGTGTCCATGTGGTTGTGGTGGTGGTGCCCACATGGTGTCTGCGTGGTGGTGGTGGTGGTGGTGTCCATGGAGCCTACACAATTATGGAGGTGTCCACAGGTGGAGCCATGCTGTGGTACATGGGTGGAGCCAAACAACAACCCTGGAGGTGTCCACAGGTGGAACCATGCCGTGGTGCGTGGGTGGAGCCAAACAATCATGGAGTTGTCCACAGGTGGAACCATGCCATGGGCAGAGCCAAACCACGCCACTACATACACTATAAATATGTCCTTGAGTCTAATTCTATACTATGTACTATATATATAAAATATCTCTACAGTATGTAATCATGCTTATGAACACAGTATAATCCTGGTAAATTTTGACTGAGTGCAGCTAGCCTAGTGGTTCCAGTGAGTGACTAGGGGTTAAATGACTTGTAGAATTCAATTATGCAATGATACATCTAGAAATATGTCTCCTTCTCCATAGTAAACTGTGACTTTATGTCATTTGATACTTGAAACACATTGGGCACACCACACCGCCTTGGGTCAGCAGACACATTCTCTATCTCATACTTACAATGCTCTAGTGTGTTGTATCTTTCTGTTTCAATTGTTTGTTTCCATTTGGTTGCTCTGGTGTCTGCATATTCAAAGAATGTTAGTCACATCTGGATCCAGATTTACCCACTGCATACAGTTAAAGCTTTATCTGATCATATTTGCATCTCTTATCCCTTCCAGTTGATTGTAGTATTGTTTCTAGCTTGTGGCATCAGTCTCAGTGTACTACAATAAATAATTTAACACACTTTTGTGCTATTGGGAGGCTGGTTGGGTTTTCAGAACTGGTGCTGACAGAAAATATGCACCTCCTGCACTGCAGCCGCAGGGAGAGACTTGTGCCGTACCCCCCAAATTTCATAGGGGAATAGATTGTACTATCTGGCTGGGAACCTTTCCTATATTCTTTTGAACAATTTTCCCCCAGTACCTACAAGTTAAAAGTCATCTGAGACTTGAGCATCTTCTCCAAATCCTAATCTCCTCATAATTCTTTATGAACACAAGGGAAAAACAATGATAACTTGCTGACAAGTGAAATTTGGAAAACTCCAGTCATCTATCTGTCCTCCATCTCTCGACTGCCACACCTTGAAGCAATGTACAACACAATGGTTTATGCATTTTCCTCCCTTTAGCAGCCAGTAGCTGTACCTGATGGGGGGGTTGGGCACACGGCAAACCCCCGGTGGCACTCGACCGCAGATTTTGCTGTTGTTTTTGTGCTCTGAAAATCAGCCAAGAGGGGTTCACAATTGAAGTTTGCCCTTAACTTTGGGGCAGATTTTCTTTCAGGTGTTTCTGAAGAGAACTTGACAAGTTGCGCTGGTTTACCAGACGCGCCTCCGCATGGAAAGCCTTCCAAAACCCATTTATTTCGGTTATAAACACTTTAAAATTCACTCCACAGTTTTGTAAAATTCAATCGTGAGCACCCCTATTGCACAACTAACCAGGCTCGGATTCAAAGCTTGAGAGAGTGTGAATTTGCTGGTGCAAAGGCGACAGTGAAGCCGTCGAGCCCCTGACAGACACGGCGAACAGCGTTGCGACGGAAAAGTCAGACAGATACGTCCTGTTGATGTCCATCCACTCTGCTTCGCTGTTTGTGCCGCTCCCTGACATCATAGGTTCGGACACTCTGACTCCGACAGAACTCTGGCAGTACACTCTTATACCCGATGTTCTGGAGCCACCGTGCAGTTTGCTGGATCCATCTGTGAATATATGCATGTTGTATTGTTCATTTGTGCTTATCATCACACCTTGTGAAAAAACTGGAGGAAAAACATGGGGGATAACAAATGTCTGCATATTATTCTGATTATTATTATTCTTATTATGATCGAAAACGGTGGGCATGATGGTGGTCAAACAAGGAAAGAGAAGGAAGTAACACAAACATACACAAGAGGCACAAGCACCGACAAAAAAAAAATGGACAAGAAAGGAAAAGGTAGGGGCCGGGGGAGGAGGAGGGGTGGTGCGCGAGGACGAGCAGCGGGGTTGGCGAGGAGAGGGAGATGGGGCGGACGACGAGGGGAAGGAACGCATAAATAAAAGACCTGGCTTTTCTCTCTGCTCTCTTCCACAAAACAACAACAGCCTGGAGCAGCCGATGGACGGAGAGACGATGCGCGAAAGCCGTGTGTCTGGATGCAGGGTGTGTACAAAGAGGCCGACCAAAGAGGACAATACAATTGTGCGGGATGGGGGAGAGGGAAGAGGGACGGCGATGTGTGTGTGTATTGGAGAAACAAAACAGGCGGCGGGTGCAGGGCGGGAAGATAAAAAAAGGAGCAGGCAACATCTACAATATAAAGTAAAAAAAAAAAACGACAGAATTGGGGGTTTTGCTGGTGCGAGAAAGACAGGGAGGGGGGAGATCTGCGGAGGAGGAAGGAGGAGGCAAGATCAAGAGGAGGGAAGCTTGACGGAGTTGGAGGAGGTAGAGGCGGAGGAAGAGGTAGCGGGGGCGGGGGTTGTGGAGTTAGCGGGGCCGGAATGGGTGCCGTTGGTAGCCGCGGATCCGAAGCCGGGGATGACGCCGGTCTTGTAGAGCGCAAACGCCGTCCCGCCGCCGCCGACGACGACTACAAGCCCACACACACTCTCTCTCTCGTCAGTTTGGGGGGGTCTCTTAGTGCGGGAATGAGGAGGGGCTTACGGATGAGGATGGCGATGATGATGCAGCAGCATTTGCGCTTCTTTCGGGCGCCTTGGGCCGACACGACGGCGGTCTTCAGCTCGGTGGTTCTGTGCAAGCCAGACAATCAACAAGGATAAGGAGTCGAGTGGAGCGGAGAGAGACTCACGCAGCCTCGACGTCCTGGTTGGCCGCCTCTGCCTGCTTCTCGATGTGCTGCACCTTGACGTCCTGCTCCTCGACCATTGTTGCCATCTGTTGCACACACACACACCCTCATCGTCAGCTGTTGATCATGTGTATGGGAGGAAGGGGGGACGTACATCGTTGAACATCTGTGCAAGCTCGGAGATCGTCTGCTCGATCCGCTTGATGTCTTCGGCGCGAGACTGGACTTCTTTGAGGGCGTTCCTTGCAGATCCCATGCGGTTGGAGCTGGCCAACTAAAGAGAGAGAGAGAGACGAGTTAGAGAGAGAAAGATAAGATGTGTTGTTGTTGGGGACATACAGCTTGTTGGAAGACGGCGCCGCCGCCGTTCACCTGGTCCTCCACCGCCGCCCGGACCTCTTCCGGAGTGGCATCGGGCTTGACGATCCGGACCTGGCGCTCGATGCGGGACTTCATGGAGCGCCTGGCGGCCTGCTCGACCTCGGCGTAGCGTTGGACGGTCTCGATGAAGCGTTTCTTGAGAGCGGCGAGCTGGTCCATGCGGACGGCGAGGTTCCCGTCGGGGTCCGCCCGCTGGCGGAGCAGACTGTGGTCGGCCTCGAAGGCCTGGATGGCCTGCTTGATCTGGGCCGACAGCCTGCGGATGTCGTCGCTCAGCTGTGCCAGTTCGTCCTGCAGCTGTTCGCGGTCCGGGTCCGAGGCGGCATCGAGCGAGCGCTTGGAGAGGTCGCTCATCTCGCTGATCATCTGCGAGAGTTCTTTGAGGTCGACCTGGAGGTTGGCGATCGAGTCGAAGAACTCTTCGGTGGAGGTGACTTCTCGGGGGCCTTTGGTGTCCGCCGGCTGGGCGCGCTGGGTTCTCGAGACGGGCCTCATTTCCATCGGGGGCTGGTTGTTTCCGGGGTGATGGCGGGCGGGGCGGGAGTGTTCGTAGTAGTCGTCGTAGTCTGGTTTTTCGTCCATCGAGCTTGAGGGTGAGGGCCGGCTGGGTGCGTTGGGCAGGCCGTTTCTTGGCTGCCGGGCTGCGGGGGGCTGGGCTCGATAGGCTGGTGCGGCTGGAGGCTCACTGGTTGAAGCGGAAGAGAGTGAGGTTGGGTGGGCAGGTTGTGCGGGGGGAGAGGAGGGCTTACCCGTAGGAGTCATACACGTCCTCGTAGTAGGAGTCTGGTTGGTTAGCGTTCTGTAAGAGCAGCGGTGAGTGTGAGTATGAGTGTGTGTTGTGTTGTGTTGTGTTGTGGGGTGGGGTGGATGGCTTACACGCATTGCGGCTAGTCTGTCTCTGGCCATGGTGGTGGTTGTGTTCAAGAAGAAGCAGTGGTCGGGGGGGGGTGGTGGTGGTGGTGAGGGAGGGAGTGTGTATGGGTTGGGTTGGAGACCGAGGAGGGGTGGTCGTCGGTTGGTTGGTGAAACACGCTCGGCAAGTTAGCGCTTCTCTTCGTCTTCTTCTGGGCCAGCAGGATACTAGAATGGCGAAGGGCGTGAGGAGGGGTGGATGGGGTGGGCTCTGCGGGGGGAAGGACTCCCACTCTTGCTTAGAGTATTAGAGTGTGTGCCCAGCACTCAGCAGCCAGCCCAGACTGGGGCTGGTCACCCACCCTAGGGCGGCCACCCAAAAAAAAAGAAAAAGAAAAAAAACAGCAGCAGACTGGGCTGCTAGCTGATCAGATAACGATCCCTGATCTGCTGGCTCGTGGAGCAGAAGCCCAGCAGAAAGTAGAAGAACACTCACCCGTACATACATCATGAGCAACCATCCTTACTTTGAGCGAACCACCCACTAAGAGCAGATATGGCTAGGCTGACTGATAACTGCCAGTCTCATTTCCAACTCGATTCCAGCTTGACAGGCAGAGCTCGCGAGACGACCCCAGGAGATATGCATCCAGCTGCGACGATTCACACCTCAGAACTTCGATCAAGCCTCCAAACCCACCCCGAGCACTGCACACGTCAACAGCACCCAACTCAGCATCCCCCAGGTATCTACTCCCAGCTCGCTTCGACCGGCCCGACGGACATCGACCATAATGTAGACACTATTTCCGAAGGCCTTGGGGTCATCCTTGCGCTTTGTTATATTGGAGGACTTCCCGTCGATCTGGAAGGCCTTCCAGAGTCAGATCTGGATCTCCAGATTCCAGAGTTCCAAATCTCGCCAGATCTTCTTTCCCGTCGCCCGCACCCCTCAGATTTATTCTACATCCCCATATATGTATGTATGTATCCTGCCCGGGCCGCTGGTGCATCACCAGAGGCCAACCATATCACTTCGTCATAAGATCAACTCCGGCTTTTCGACTCCGGAGACAACTCAATCAATGTGTACTTGGATTTTTGATGGACAACTCCAAATCCGACCAAAACTCCCTCCTGATATATCATCAACAGAACCAACAATGTCTGATTTGGCGTCAATTCCAGCAGTTACAGGTTCGTGGAAACCGGGAAGCAGAGGAAGCCATTCTTCTCTTCATGGCCTTGGGGTGCGGGGGCGGTCCAATGCGACGCTTAAGGACATACCTCACTCGTGGTGATCTAGCGAGGGACCCACTCGTGGACAGCGCGTGGGCGTGGATGTAACGCCGGCAAAACGACCGAGCTTTTATAACAACAATGGGCCTTGACGTCAGGACCTTTTGCTAGATCCTGGGACCTTTCTCATTCCGCTGGACTGCGGAAACAATTCCAAGAGCGGATGTGAATCCGAACGGTGAGCCTCAGGTTGGGTGGTGTGTGCTCAATGCTGCTGGGTGTCTGGGATTGGTTTTGCATTGGTTGAGCTCGACAATGGCGGCGTACACCCTCCAGCAAATCTTCTCCTTAACCCCGTCTGTCTGCTCTTGTTATCTCTCGTGTGGTATTCAAATTTTGCTTGAGGTACTCAAGAGTCTCCGAAATGCACGGATCACCTGGCCATCAACCTTGGATACCATCCAGCCTTTTGCAGAAGCTATCAAGAAGAAATTTCCACTTCTCAAAGGCTGTTTTGGATTTGTTGATGGCTTGAACTTGCCGGTGCTAGTGTCTGATAATGATGAGTAAGTGAGAGTTTCTGCTTCAGGTCTCGATTGATCTGATTTCTTTTTTTTTTTTGGACAAAGTTTTCAGAATGCATACTATTACTACAATGGGTGGACATGTTTGCACTATTGCAGTTGCATCCTGGCGTTTGCTCCAGATGGAACCATAATGTACGCTATCCCCAACGCACCCGGATCGTGGCATGATTCGGCTATCACAGGCCCTCTTTATGACGAGCTCCTCCGCAATACGCCAACAGGATTTCAGATCTTGAGTGATACGGCGGTCCCTCGCAAGTCCGAACGGCTCCAAAGCCGCATACTGGCTCCAGCAAAAAGAGGTGATTGCCTTCCTTCGACACCACGATCGTACGCACGACTCAAGCTTCTGAACAAACAGGTGGTTTCAGCTCGCCAGGCCGCGGAGTGGGGAATGAATTCACTCCAAGGCTCATTTGCACGACTGAAGCTCCCTTTACCGGCATCTGATCATTGGTTCCGCGCTGATGTCCTTCAAGTAGTGTGCCGTTTGCACCAGCTCTGTTGTTGGATGGTTAAGCTCAATCAAACCCAGACGGTTTACAACTCAGTGTGGGACAAACTGCATGTAGTATCAAGGGAATTCCATAAAATGCTTTTTAAGATACTGAAAAACAATGTCACATTAGCTGTTACTACGGTGACTGGTTATGACTTCCAATATTTATATTTTTTCAAACTTTTTTTTGTTTGTTCATGTCTTTTTGATGCATCTGAAGATCTCACTCGAAAAAAGAATTGTGCTTGAGTCAAACAAATGAATCAGAAATTGATTATTCATATTTGCCTTGACGTATTTGATCATTTTTGATCATACACTTTCTTACATTGTGAGCACTTTCACAAGGACAAAATAAGACTTATTTACTCAAGAGCATCATGAGAACAAGATAGGACAAAGGGAAAATTTTATTGCTTCAGGTATTTTATCAACCCTCTGAACTTTGTTTTCAAAGATTCAACCTCTAGTCGTAATGATCGTCGGTTCAAAGATGCGTACGAGTTATATATTGATTGGACCTTTTTCCACTCATTAGCTCCCAAGGGTAAGATTTGTTGGACCGCATCCACCAGCGCGATCTGATCGGCGTTGCTATAGCCCTGAGATCCGGGAGTGCGTCCACCAGTTCGCCTTTGGCCGCTTGGATTCGAGCCTCTTCGACTTTGGCTTGGGGTGGGTTAGTTGCTTGGGTTTTGTGTGGGTTCTCCTGAGATTGAGGTCTTGCTGTGCTATTTTGGGCCATCGGTGTTCGCGGTTGATGCGGAAATGGCTGGCAGGAGCTGGCAGGATATCTGAGGATATCTGGACCTTAAACCCCTTCGAGTATTTCTGGCGATCGGGTTCCCCCGTGAACCTACCGAGAATCTGGAATCTGGAGGGTCAGATCTGGATTTCCAGATCGACGGGAAGTCCTCCATTACCTTGGATCCTAGCCATGCTTACTAAAAGTATCATTGGCTACCCAACAGCGGCTCAACACGCGCACCGGCTGTTGCCCATGGAGGGCTGCCGGGGCGGATTCTAAGGACGAAGGAAGCTGGGGGCTGCATGTCATCCAATCATCTTTCACCGCTCCAGCTCCACAAGTGTTTCTGGGTACCTTGTACCAGCTAATTATAGTACAAGCCTTGGTAAGAGCCGCGAAAGACAACTTACATACATACTTGACTGATTCCAGAACTATCAAGGGATGTTCGGATAATCATCACTACACCCAACGGCGATCTCTTCAGTTGGCTCAGCCGTATCAACTTGGCAGCTAATCGATATTCATGTTTTTGAAGCTGGCGAGTGTCCCCAAGCAAGGTCGGGCCTGTCGTCAAAACGTGGGGCAATGTCAAAACAGCCACTAACTATCTGCAACTCTTGGTTCTCGTTTGATTGGTAAAACTTTGTGGTAATCGAGTAGCTCCTTGATCGAGAGGGGTCGAGATTATTGATCGGTTGATGATAGAGACTGGAGTGTTTCTTATAAGAGGATAAGGGACGCTGGGCAGCAAGCTCGGCGTTTCCGTCCGGTTTCTTGGGAAAGATACATAGTATTGATGAATCTTGGCTGTCTTGGGGGTCATGGTCATGTCGATGGATTTGATGGGATTTCGGATGGCCATCCAAGCTTAGCACTGCTCCCCAGACCGGACAAGCTTGCAGAGCTCTTCAACTGATACCACACAGTGTGCAGATTCGGCTGACATCTTTCCTTGGGCTGAGTGGGAACATACATACCTCGCAGGAACGGATCGCACATCCGTTTGAAGCTGGGTAGTTGAGCAGAGGCCAAGTGTGTATCCCAGTCTTTGCTGCTGTTGATGGTCCCCAGGTTGCAGATGCTGGGCAGAATCAGATGGTGCTTGATGATGACCTGAAATGGACTTGCAATAATTTGGCGTTGGTTAGCTCTGATCGATATCGTGGGACGATTATGTAAGCTGGGCACTGTCACTCCTCGAGTTTCACTGCTTTCAGGAAGAAGGAAAATCGAACTGCAAGTTGATCAAGGCTCTCTTAACAATCTCAACGGGTTTTTGGCTTGCACATTTCCATATCGGCTCAACAAGAAACACTTTTATTTGAAAATTAACAAAGGGTAACACGGGCATCAGCTGGAATCTCGGACGAAGATTCAAGGGAAATCATACTGCTTGTATTACTTTCATATATATGTTTACTCCGGATCTGTCTTGGGGAACAATGTAAGCTTTCTCTGAGCCCCAGTATCGAATCATTATTACCTGCTTGTTCGTTCAAGTCAAGCAGATTTGAAGACCTGTTGATTATTGTTCAATCACGAAACTCCATCAGACTCGATTGCTGCCTTGGAGCAGTTACAATGCAACAGACAAAATGACTCGCTTGTTCCGGCGAGGCATTGTCTCAAAAGATAAACATCAAAAACTGGTAGGAGGTCAGGAAAACAGTGCTCAAGCTTTCTCAAGGTATCTCTCAAGTGCTGTGGAACTTTGGTCTCTCAATCTCTCAGTGGGGCAATCAAAGCTGACGATGTCTGATGATAGACTCGGTAGAAATTCAAGTTAATTGATGTAACAAGGTCAACTTGAACAACATTTATTGGACAAAGGAAAGAGTTTATGAATGTATGTAGGTACATCGGCAGCTATCACGGGGGCTAAAGGAAATACAAGGAATGTTTAACAGGTTGGGGGATTCTATAGAGTTGGAGTTGAGTGGAAAAAGCGGTAGATGAGAGCGACGCGGAAACAAACAATGGTGATCTTGATAAAAAGGCGCCTGTGTTGGAGTTGTGGGTAGACCTCGTTGTCGCAGCTGGCCTTGTACATAACTCGTGAAATCCTTGTCTTGGATGCCTTGATCTCAGTGACCGTCACCTCAGTCATCGTCTCCGCCATTGCTTCCACCATTGCTTCCGCCATTGCTTCCGCCATTGCTTCCGCCATTGCTTCCGCCATTGCTTCCGCCATTGCTTCCGCCATTGCTTCCGCCATTGCTTCCGTCATTGTTTCCACCATTGTTTCCACCGCCTCCGTCATTTTTTCCACCTCCTCCGTCATTTTTTCCACCTTCTCCGCCAACCTTTCCACCTCCTCCGCCAACGGTTCCACCTCCTCCGCCAACGGTTCCACCGCCTCCGCCAACGGTTCCACCGCCTCCGCCAACGGTCCCACTTCCTCCGCCGCCGACTTCTTGAAGTTTGCTTCCGCCTCCGTTTGTTTTCCCACCCCCGCCGTCGCCCGTGCTTGATTTCTTTCCACCCGTCTCGTGTTTTTTACCTCCATCCTTGCCTTTTTTAAGTTTCTCTAATTTTTTCTGTTCTTTCTCGAACTTTTTCCGAGCTTTATCGACTTTCTTCTGCTGATCTTCAAGTTTTTTCTTGTTCTTCTCTTCTTTAGGGTCTTTCTTTGGCTCGTTCTTGTGGGCGTCCGGCTTATCGTTTTCGTTTGGCTTGACATTTCCCGGGTCTAATCCTGGAATTACAGGAGGATCATCTTCACGCTTAATCAATCCACGTTTCTGTGAGCACGAGGCAAAACAATCAAATCCATGAAAAAGTAGCGAGAGTCAGCAGTTGAATCTCTCGTCAAAGATGGCCTGTGGGAAAGATTGTCGAGGTAGAAACTGACCTCGATCGAGTGATACTGGAATTCGTCCAAGGTCGGCAAACTTCTTTCGTGAAGCATGCCTTGATTGAGGTTTCCAAGAGAACGGCATAAAGCCGTGGAGGCAAGAAGTAGAGCTAGAAGTTGGCTTTTGTGGAACATATTGCTTGGTGTTATTGGAGGTAACAGCTAGAAGTAGTAGATAGATAGGTGATCGGTCGACTGGTTGTAGAAAATTGGGACAGCTGAGTCAAGATGAGGAGGCTCAAGTATTGGAAGGAAAATACGATGCTGAGGTGAGTAGAGCGGTTGAGAGTGATGGTGCTGAGAATATCTTAGTAGTGGAACGCTTGGAAAACCGGTTTCCTGATGATGGACAGGAAAGAGAGAGAGATTGTGCCTCTTTTTATACCCTACTCCAGGACACTCACGAGTACCAGAGGCACACCCGTGCAGAGCCATCCAAACCGTGCAGGCCTTTCGGCCGTCCGATGTAGGGACCAGGTCGGTCGTTACTTCTGACGAAAGAGGGTGCCAGTTGACAGCGAAGGATCACGCCAGTTCTGATCAAGCCTGAACATCTGTGGCGTGTATACTTACAAAATAGTTTCTCTGGTGACTCTTTCTTCGCGCTCCACCTACATACCCAATCGAGGCGCTAACCTCCACGACGGTCGATAGGAAGATAGGAAGAGGGCGTGTGCTTGCCACCTGCTAATCGCCAGCGAGACGATAGCTTAGAAACAATCCATTCTACCTAGGTGCCTCGGGAGGAACCTCTGGCTTGGCTCCGGCCTCGTCTTCCGACAACGGCGGAGCATGTGCTCACTACCGCGCGGGGAAGCGCGTGCCTCTACTGTTGTTACATTGGACACTGCTCACGTGTTCAGCACTGCTTAGGTGCCTAGGGAGCTCCGGAAGCCGATAACCGGCTTCCCAAAGCTCCCACGTGCGGGTCGGGGGAAGGGGGTGTACCCCGATCCACTTTTCCTGCCTCTCCTCCGGGCCGTGCCTCGGCCATGGATCCCGGGAGGGGATTCCCAGGCCGGGTAGTGCCCGTGAGGGAGGGAGGATCGCGGAGCGGGCCTTCCGGGAGCAGGCGCACACCCAGGGGTGTGAGAGCCAGGCGCTAGACCCCACACCTGGGTGTGCTTGTCTTAACTTAGTAGGGCGGGTGGGAGGTGAAAGAAATTAACTCTTTGCGGATTCCGCAATGCAGAGTTTCGGTAGGAGTGGGCGAGTTGGTGAGGAGAGCGGAGAGGATGCCGGAGGGAACTCTGGGTGGGAGCTTGGATAGGTCTCTGGACTATGAGCGACCTCCCAGGGATGCGCCTCATTGGTTCCTCCCGCCCTGTACCTCGTAGGGCTGTCCTTGCATGAAGTACAGGTCTGCCCGGCCGCATGGGGCTGCGCCCAGATCTGACACTCTACAGGGCTCTGGCTTGGACGGTGTAGGGACTCTTGTGGGACACTAAATGTTTATTTGGTGAAAATATCCTCTGAGGGGGAAATAAATTGCTAATAGATTGAAAGGCTATTACAACTTATGGGTGGTTTGAAAGACCTGCCCCTCTAATGGTACTATGCAAATAACTAAGAGTCTTGTAATCAATATTTATAAAGATGTGGCTGATTCCAAGATAGATCTTACTTTTGTATAGTAATCTCTATCAGACCTAGATTCCTCAAATCACTATTCTTGCAGATCTGTTACAACTTCTGATGATGGGGGATAATATAATCCAGTGGGATTAATTATGTAAAATACAATTGTTGTTGATGTTGGGTTGTTGATGAGAAGGTTGGTAATGATCTCTTCCTTAAACAATCTCTTGATAAGGCACTTTAATCAATACTAGAGCTCCTGGTTGCTACTACACTACTACTACTTGTTATAATTGTTGTTGATGAAGTTGGTAATAATCTCTTCCTTAACAATCTCTTGATAAGGCACTTTAATTACTACTAGAGCTCCTGACTACTACTACTACTACTGACTCAAACTTAACACTACCACTACTACTACCACTACCACTAAACTACCACTAAACTACCACTGTAACTAAACTAACCACTGTGACCAAACCTTCCTAGGCTGATGGGGAAAAGATCTGATGAGGGGGGGAAAGAGGCCTCCTTATATATTGAAGGGTGAGGGAATTTAGCTCCAGGGGAACTCCTTGTGAGGGCTATTTTCTGCAGGGGATATCAGTTGCACAGCAAGATATGCATGTGTTGCACTGCCTGCCAAACAATGAGGTAATGGATTCTGCAGGAGGGGATATCAGTTGCACAGCAATATATGCATGTGTTGCACTGCCTGCCAAACAATGATGTAATTGATCCTGCAGGCAGGCTCCTTGAACACCTTATCTGCCTGCATATGCTGCACTGCATGATATCATGTGTTGCTAGGTGACCCAAACAACCTTCCGTAACCTACCATATGCCTGCATGTCCAGCTGTTGCCTTCTTCCATCCAGAATATTGGGGGTCAAAGCCTCTCCTCCCACCTTGCTCCATCCTTCCTTCTTCCTCCTCCCTAATTAATACTTACATCCATATCCCATCATACTGAATCCTAGACCCTTATAAAGTAATATACCACCCTTATAAAGATAATATACCCTTACAACACTGCCTTACTTGATACACCACACCATCCTCCCTTCCATTCCTGGTTGAGACATGTGCTCCCAATACCTTCCACCTCTTCTATTGATAACATCCTTCCACCTCCCTGCCATCCTACCTAGTCATGGTCCTCCATTCCATCCCTGATCACGCCGTCCATCCTACATGATCCTAGTCTGCCGTTCCGTCCGTGCTAACACTATCCCTCATCCATCTGTCTGTATCTGTAATGAATCCATTCCTCCCATCAACACATACACTGCTTGTATTATATATAACTTCCTCCTCTTATAATGAATGATAGCTGTATCTATGCTGTCTCAATACCTCTGCAATGTGCTTTTGGCATTGTCACACCAATGGAGCACCACAACGGTCCCATGGACTCCGCCTACCTCCCGTTGCACTCCCGATAAACAACAGTATTGCATCGATTGGCTCGAAGGCGTGCTTATAGGAGGAAATATGGGGGTGGTGATGTCTTCCTCCCAGCCTCTATAGAAGCATGCCACTCCCCTTAGAAACAACAGCAGCTCTTGTTATCCCTTGTCGTGTCATGTTCGCGAGCAGTGCAGAACACGCCATCTCTGGTCCAGCTGCATGTGTATGTCTCCTTTCCAATCCACATTTGGCGCAAGGGCTTCAGCCGTTGCACTCCAGGAGGCAAACCAATTGAGTATGTATCTACATATGTAGTTACCTCCTGCCCTATATTCTCGGAGCGGAGAGTCACAATTTTCATGGCTGTGCTCTGCTACTCTTGACACTTCCTATGAAGCCAAAGGCTCTCTTCAGCAACCAGGCCAGTATGATTAGTTGCAGGTAACAATGTGCGTCAGAGTCCAGGCAGACAATCAGGACAGTTTCGTCTCATATGTTTTGAAAACCCAAGGTCGGTAGACTAGTCTAATGCTCTGGGATGCCGGTGATGAGAAGACAAAAGAGAGTATTGATTACGTTCATCACAGAGCTAAAAAGAAACAATCGAAAAGGAAATAGTGAAGAAGAAGAGAAAATATCACGGTGCTTACCTGGGATGCCGGTGATGAGAAGACAAATGAGAGTGAGGAAAAGAAGGTTCACCGGCACGACAGGGAGGAGTCTTTTAGAGAAACAACAAAACACAATTTAAACATATTCTAAGTACATATGCTAATACCAGATAATAGCACCATACCATAACAGCCACCCCCTCAAAAAGACTCCAACAACTGGTCAAAAATTTGAGCAGAAAAGAAAGAAAGCAACAAAACAGAAAAAAGAAGAAAAAGAGGAAGCAAAGAAAGAACCAAAAATTAAAGAACCCAGGGGTAACCAGCCATCAATCAAGATCTGCAAAAAAAATATGGAGAAGAATGTGTTGTCACTTGATTTCACCACCAAAGCTGATTGTTTGCAAGACAAACAATCGCGGGGGGCGCATGTGTCTCGCAGCTAGCGCATGCTGTCCCCCCAGGTACTTGCCATAGTGGATGCCCCTCAACCCGGAGTAGACATTTTGAAGCTGGACAGGATCCTCTTGAAAGGCATCAGGCCCAGCACCTTGGTCATGATGTCGGCAAGTTGCTGATCCGTTGGAACCCATTCAATGGCCAGTCGCTTACGGTGAAGTTGTTCGTTGACATAAAAACATTCACGCTCCGAGTGCCGTGTTTGCTTGGTTGCTGAGTTGTCCGTGGAAATTTTGACAGCCGTGTTGTTGTTGCACATGAGTTTTGGAGTGATGATCTGGTTGGTCATGTCAAAAAACAGCTCATTGAGCCAAACAGAATGTCTAGACGCCCAACCCAGTGCCATAAATTCGGCATGACACGTCGACATTGCCACAGACGGTTGACGCTTGCTGGCCCAGAGTATTGACATAGTTGTGACAGAGTTGTGTGTTGATCTAGCAAATTCTCCACCCCAGTTAGCATTGACCCAGGTTAACATTACAGAGTTTC
Source organism: Puccinia triticina (assembly GCF_026914185.1). NCBI lineage: Eukaryota > Fungi > Basidiomycota > Pucciniomycetes > Pucciniales > Pucciniaceae > Puccinia > Puccinia triticina. The sequence continues at coordinate 7,450,349 of NC_070563.1, forward strand.
CCACTTCAGGCTCAATTACCAGCTTGCAACATCCGACCACTTTGATGTAGCCCAGTGCATGTTGAACCGCTGCCCAGTGACGTTTGCATGGCGGCTTTGCGAACCAAGCCAGGAAACCAACGGCAAACGCCAAATCTGGCCGCGCTGCAACCACAAGATAGTTCATGGATCCTACAATATAAAGATAACCATTTGGGTTAATGACCTCTTCCCCTGACTGAGCAGAGGTCAGAGCATTGGTGTCTTTGATTGGGACCGTCCGCAGTAGTGTCGCATCAGTTGTGAAATGATCAATGATCTTGCGAGTAAGGAAGGGTTGAGAAAGAATGATTTTGGATGGGGAAGGGTGATTGACCTTGATTCCAACGATGGTGTGGAGCAAACCCTCCCACGTTGTCCTGAGTTTGGATTCAAGCGCTGATCAGAATTCCTTCATGATTGCTGGAGACGATGTGGTGACCATGCCGTCGTCAACGTGGATCCATACCAGAATAGTTTTGCCTCCATGATGCAGGTGGTAGAATGAATCATCATAGTAACTGACGTGGAAGCCAATGCCCTCCATGACCTGGACAAAATGTTTCCACCAGCATCACCCACCCTGCTTTGTCCCATAGAGACCTTTGTCGAGTTTAAGTGATTTGCCTTGATGTTCTTCTGGCACAACCATTCCGTTGGGAACCTTGATCCAAATGTCCTCGTCAATTTCACTGTGGAGGTAAGCTGCTGTTATGTTGAAGGACTGCACGTCCCAGCCATTCAAAGTTGCAATTACAAAAAGCATTCGAAGTGAAGCAAAGGTTGATGTGGGTGCCCATGTGTTGTGATAATCTTGACCAAATATTTGACTGAACCCACAAACAATGTAGTGTACCTTGTATTTCTTTATAGAACCATCTTGATGTCAAACAGCCATCTCGCGTTGGTTTCTTGTCAACCCGGGGGAACATGTTCAAAATGCCAAACTGACATGTCCCAGATGTTTGATAGTTCAGTTTGTACCGCAGCCTCCCATTTGTCACTGTCCTTTTGAGCTATTGTGCGTGCGTAGCTACGGGGCAGGAGCTGGTTCCTAGACACTGCAGCAAAACCACTGTTCTCCAGAGATTGGCTGGATAGAGTCTCCTCGGCACAAGTCAATCCAAGGACCAGAGCCAAGTTGAAGATCATTGGCATGACATATTTGGTGTTGAGTATCTTGTCAAGTGATTGCCAAACCGGCACAGCATCAGGTGTGGCTGCCAACTCATTGTTGTGCCCGGGTAAATTGTTGGTTTCAATGGAAATTTGAGATGGTGCAAGACCGTTGTTGAGAATTTTGTTGAGGGAAGTAGATAGCGTTAGTTTGGGTTTGATTGGTTTGGCTGGATTGATTGATTGTTCTGTGGAATAGGGGAATGTGGAAATGGACAACTCAAAGTGTTGTTGGTTGGTACCCAAAAAATCCAGCCCTTTCCCCCTTGAACGTATCCCACAAGGTTGCAACACCAAGCGCTGTGGTAACCCTGTTCCCACTCATATCACCATTCTCATATCATACATATCCCTCACATATCCATCATTATTATTCCAGATTCAGATTCTAAACCTCATTTTACCCCTAGTCACTCACTCATACCACCCTGAAATTCCCTTTGGATCAGAAGTTATTAGCATATACAGTTTCATTGGTATTTTCCTGCTTCTCACATTTCATCTACATTACATATTCCAGTCATCATCACCATAGCTACATATATTACACATTACATATCTCATTCATCATACATAGACATTACATAGTGCTCATCATTACATCACTTCATCATTACATTACATAGTGCTCATCATTACTTCACTTCATCATTACATTTCATCATTGCTCATCTTCAGACCTTGTTACATTGTGCTCATCATGATTTCCCCTTGTTGTATTTCCTCACATATATACTCCCCTCTATATGTTGTATCCCCACATTGAATTTCTACTCCATACACCCTGTATGACCTTTCCACCACACCATTAGATACACCTTCATCAGTACATATTTCACCACACCATTAGATAACATTGCCATTCACACATCTTATACACTTTCATACATACCAGAAATATATCCCCCTGCATATATCATTCACATTTGCACATCACCTTTCATCTTTGCCCCCCGCTACTCCTCCACTCCTCCTCATACCCTACAGGTACAAGTAGTCAGCTCATAGTATTAGTCAGTCTAAGATTATAGTAGAAAAGCCACACCTTTCTTCTTTTTCTTAGTGTTACACTCATCCCCAGTAGTATTCATCAGGAAGGCAGCTCTCATATCAGCATCCTTGGCATAGCTTACATTAGTACTAGTGTAGTTATACATTTCCCTTCCCAGCTCTATTCTCCCATTTGAGTAGTTCCACAGCGCATTGGTCCGTCTCGCCATTTTGATATATGTCTGGCTTGTGCACAAAAGCCACCTTGCCAAACGCCCAAAGTCAATCTAACAATGGCTTCTTCCCAAACATCAGTTCAATTGGTGTTTTGTCGTCATTCAGAGAATTGATCATCCGGTGTGGAGTTCTGGGGCGGACTCAAGATGAAAATGCACGGGCAAGATCTCAAGGCTCAACCGTGCGGCGGGCGCCGCATCCTCAAGACGTATCAGGATTTTCTTTTCTTCATGGTCTATCTTTCCCCCTTCCCTAACTCTCCGTCCTGGCTCTTTCTTTCCTTTTCCTTTCTTCTTTCTTTCTTCCTTTTCTTTTCTTTTTTTTTTTTTTTTTTTTTGTTAGTTTGTTTTGTTTTTGATTCCTCTATTTTCCTTTCTTTTACACATGTCTTTCTTTCCGGTTTCTACCTTGCGCGCGTTGGAAGGTTTTGAGTTGGAGGAGGTTTGGTTTTTTTTGGTTTGTTTGTTTTCTTGGCCTTGTTTGTTGGTTGTTGTCTCTTTTGGTTGTTCTCTCTTCCCTGCTCATCTTAGTTGTACGGGCGCGGCGGGCACGAGGGCTCGTCGCGCAGCATGTCGCGGCCTGAATCCAAGTTCAGCCGAACTTGGAGGAAGGATCCGCATGGTATCCACCTCCGAACCACGAGGAATATCATCACTTTTTGAGTTTTTGAGCTTATTGATCCCAGACCGTGTAGATCCTGCCCCGCATACTTCAGAGTTTTTGATTACCGGAGCTTCTCGAGTTTATTTCTTTAGAGCACTATCCGAGTTTCCGACGACAGCGTCGGCTTCCCGCCGAGTTTCTTTTCTGAGTTTTTCCATCCAACCGAACCGCCGAGGGTATTCCATCCCCTCGTTCCCTCTCAAACAAATCCCCCCCCCCAACCGCTATCACTTCTGTTCGACTATTCCCGATATTTTTGCAGGACCACCGACGAGGGCAGCACTCAGCACCATCCCCTCAACCGACTGCCACGGCTCAGACCCGACAGGAGTCCATATTTGGTCCCCCGAGCCGGGATCGAACCAGCGACCTCAAGATTTACAGTCTCGGCTCAGGATTTTGAGACGGACTGGTGGTCCTAGGCTGGATTCTTTCTTCTTTTCTTTCCTTTTGGTTTTTTTTTATTATTGTCGATTGCCGCTTTATCCGAAGACGTTTCAGGATCCTCGTTTCAGGATCAAGGCCGGGAAGAATCTTTGTTTAGATTTTTAGGCGTCTGCCGCGGGGCATAGGAGGGATAAAAGTAAGTCCCATCCATTGTGCACCTCCGGGCATCTCTACGCCGTCGAAAGCATTACCTGCCACTCTGTGAGCCTTCCTGTCATTCCGCCTTCCCTGTTAGGTCAGCGTGAAGATTTTCAAGAGCAAGATGGCCAAACCTGCCGCCGTGGAAGCCGTGAAGATCAAACCACCGCACGGGAAGAGCCTGAAGTTTGATGGGACGAACGTCGAACGCTTTCTACACCAGTATCAAGTTGCCGCGCGGCTGGACAAGGCGTCCGGGCAAGATATGGCCGAGCAGCTGTTTTTCTTTGTGGACGACTCTCTCCTCGACGTTCTGGAGACCCTGGAAGGCTACGAGCCGCCGAACTGGCCTAAGCTGAAGGCATCAATGCTGTCGTACTGGGGAGAGATCGACTCGGCGAAATTTACGGCGCGTGACATCAAAGTTTTGACGGAGGGATGGGTTGCGCGCGGAGGAGTTTCCTCCGTTGAGGACTATCAGGCCTTTAGGAAGCATTGGGAGCCCATCCAAGCCTATCTTCTCGCCAAGGATCATATCGAGTCCGTGGAGGAGATTCGTAACGACTACTATCAGTCGTTCTCGTTAGCCGTTCAGGATCGAATCCGAGATCAGCTTCTTAAAGACAACACGATGATCACGACAGCCGACAACCGCTTTAAGTTACCGAAGTTCGAGGTTCTCAAGGCGGCAATCACCGAAGTAATGAGAAGGCAGACAGCACTGATTTTTGAGGATTCAAAGGCGTCGAAACCAGTGGCACCCGCGACCTTGGCCGAGGCGAATGGGATCATGCAGAGGATGGGAGAGGAGAAGCGCCCGAAGGCGGTAGCGGCCCCACCAAAGCCCGCCCCAACTATGGACGAGCTGTCAAAAATGTTTGAGGCGTTTGAACAGAAGCTCGACCAGAAGCTAGCCTCGGTACCCGCCAAACCATCACAGTCGCAGAATCCGAGGGGTCCGATGGTGTGCTTTTACTGTCACCGGGAGGGACACGGGACCGCGCGTTGTTTCGAGCTTCAGAAGGATAAGGCCGACAACCTCGTAGAGCAGAAGGGCACGAATTTTTTCTTGCCGAACGGAGCGTTGATACCTTGGGACTCTACCAGGCCGATTCGCCACGTGGTAGCGTCGTTCCAACCTACTCGAGCTGCCGCAAGTCAGGCGACGACGGAGCCCGTTGCAGGATTTAAAGTTGGTTGTGGTTCTCTTCAACCTTGGTACCCGCCAGCAGTATTGTCTCAGTCATTCTCAGGAGTTTATGAGGCCGACCCGGCGGGAAGGAAGCGGCATGAAGACTCGAAGCCTTATAAGGCCCCAGCCGTCCCTCTCAGTGCCGTGAAGCGCCCTATCCGCCGAGCACCAACCCCGCCTGTTCCCGAGGACAGAAGTGCGATGGATGAGGAGGCGGAGCTTTTCGAGCGCAGTCCTGGAGGCGACCCAACGCACGAGCTGTCTCCCGATCGCCCTACGACTCCGCCTACGCCTACAAAGGCTGCTGGTCCGAAAGTGCGCTTTGAAAGAGAGGTCTCGCGCGAACACCCAAATGCGGTTGACGGCGTATTGCAAAAGATCGCCGTGTTGAAGGTGCCCGACATCACGGTATCGGAACTCATGGCAATCTCTCCCTCTATAGCCGAAGGCATGAAGAAATGGGTATCTAGACGGCGCGTGGAAGTTGGAACCGAAGAGCTGAAGGTGAACTCCGGCACGTTGGCTGAGGTCTCTGATAGGGATCTGGGAACCGACCCAAACCTTTACTCCTGCCCTCTGGGATATTTGCCGTGTCTCATTGGGGACGACGAGACTTCAGCGTCTCCCCTTATCGACTCGGGCTCTCAATTGAATCTGATTTCGGACGCCATGGCCAACAAGTTTAATCTGAGCCCTCGCGTTAACTTTGCATCGGCGGTCTACGGTATTAACAACCAGGCCTGTGAATTGATGGGTGTAGCCGAAGACGTGCAGGTCCGGATCAGCAAATCGTTGGTGAAGACGTGTCACTTTTGGATCACAAAGATGGACGGGCCGCTGATCTTAGGTCGGCCTTTCTTAATGGATGTTGCTGCTACATTGGCGTTCTCACCCCAATCAGGCGAGAAGCTTATCATACCGGACGCTACTGGAAGAAACATCGAGGTCTCCTTGTGTTCGACTGGTTCAGGTCGATGGGAGCGTGATTTTCCAGGTCAGGGTCGTAAGGCGGTGCTCACTCATGTGGCGCGGCTCCCCGACGATTCTTCGGAGGATCGTCCTTTTTTATGAGCGCAGTCGGTTCGGTACACAGCAGTTTTAATCTAGATGCTCGAACTCTCGCTGTCGAATCGACTCATCTCTCAGAGTATCATTGTCCCGGTTTTCTTTTCACTTCTTCTTTCAGTCACCAAATCATCAAACCCGAAAAACATTCACAGATAATCAAAAACAGCAAAAAGAAGATCGGTTCTCAGTTTCATCCCAGTTTCAAGTCTCAATTGTACATTAGGAGAGGTGCGGGAGAGGAGAAAAAGGGTATTCCGTGGGGCATTAGCGGGACAGAAGTAAGTCCCATCCATTGTGCACCTCCGGGCATCTCTACGCGCGTCGAAAACATTACATGCCACGCTGTGAGCCGCCCCTGTTCGCCCTCCTTCTTTTCCAGTACCGTCAACCCTTCAACCTCAGATCAAAGTCTCCGAGAAGAGAATAAACTATCCTCGATTCGTTACAAGGAGGCCTCAGCCCCATCACGGGAACCCTCTTCAAGTCCTCAATTCTCGTTTCAGGAGAAGTCCCAAGATTCGAACTACGAAAGTCTCCGCGAAGAGAATAAACTACTCCTCCTCCGCGAAGAGGCTAAACTAATTACGTCTTATGACGGCCTCCGTGACGAGGGTAAACTATTTTTGTCTGATGACAACCTCCGTGAAGAGGAGAAACTAATTTCCGTGGAAACAGAGGCCCGAACACGTAAATTGGATTCAGAGATACCACGGAGGATTGGGAGTAACAAAGTAAGTTCCCACCAATATGCACCTCCGAGGCGTGATGCTTCCCCGTTGTCGAAAACCCTGCCGCGTGCCACATACGTGAGCAAAGACTTCCCGGACGGACTCTCCTTTTCAGATAAGTCGGCATTCGGGAGTTGGGCGGAGCATCGGACGCGTCTTCTCATGGATTCTGGGCTCCGGTACAACGCGCAGGTGGATTTGGCGCGATCATGGAAGGAGGGCGGCTACTTGGCGTTGGCAGCCAAGTACAAACCGGTCGCCAAGAAGGTCAAACCGGTGAATCAGCCTATGCCACAGGAGTTGAACCCACCGCTTCGCCGCCCGCCTCTTTCACGTGACCCGTATCAAGGCTTATCTCGCTCTCTAGCCGGACCGTTTGTACCCAAGGGTCGAGTAACCGAGGAGCGTCTTTCGGTGGTTAACTTTGGCCCGGAGGGTTGGCTCTATCCGGACGAATTGTCTTTGATTAAGAACGTCCTGGCGGAACGCAACCTCGCCATCGCCTTCACCGAGGATGAGCGCGGACTGCTGAAGGAGACCTACGGACTCCCCTACATCATACCCGTCGTTGAACACGAACCTTGGCAGAAGAGAAAGATTCCGATTCCGGCCGCCAAGGCCGAAGATTATATCCGCATCATCCGGGAAAGAGTTCGAAATGGCTTGTACGAGCAGTCAACGTCGAGCTATTCGAGCCCGGTCTTCTGTGTACTCAAGGGAAACGGCAAACTTCGGGTGGTACACGATCTCCAACCGTTGAATAAAGTTACGATCCGGGACGCAGGGGTCCCGCCCGCTACGGAGGAATTCGTGGAGTCTTTCTCAGGCCGCGCGTGTTATGGTCTTGGTGATATTATGGGCGGCTACGACGAGCGAGCGCTACATCCCATTTCTCGGCCTTTGACTACTTTCGACACGCCTCTAGGTCGGTTTCAGTTGACCCGGCTCCCTCAAGGAGCCACAAATTCCGTGGCAGTCTACCAGGCGCAAATGGTTTGGATATTGCAGGATGAGATCCCTGAGCACGCCGGCATCTTCATCGATGATGGGGGTATCAAAGGCCCAAAATCCGATTACGGCAACGAGACGCTATCTTGGAGTTGCGGAATCCGACGCTTCATTTGGGAGTACGCTGAAGTTCTGGAGCGCATTCTGTTTCGGATTGAGGAGTCGGGCTTGACGGTTTCGGCTTCGAAGCTTGCTGCCTGCGTACCCGCTTTAGAGATTGTAGGCCATGTAGTCTGTAAGGCAGGCCGCAAAATGGCTGCTAGTAAAGTCAACAAGATCACATCGTGGCCAACTCCCGTCAACGCTACCGAAGTTCGAGGTTTCCTCGGGGTCGTCGTCTATGTCAGGATCTTTATTCCCTCACTGTCCCAGATTTGCCTGCCCTTAAGGCGTTTGACGCGCAAGGACTCGGAATGGGATTGGACCGAAGACTGCGAAGAAGCCTTTCAGGAGCTCAAGGAGCTGGTGGGCAAAGATATCGTGCTCGTCAAAATCGACTACGGGCCCAACGCCGGAAAACTTAAGCTTGCCGTTGACTCCAGCTGTCGCGCCGCTGGCGCCGTTCTCACTCAGGCTGACGACAATGGCCTCGATCGCCCGGCCCTCTACGAATCCCTCCTTTTTTCCGATGTAGAGTCGCGCTATTCTCAGTCTAAGCTGGAGCTATGTGGGGTAGCCAGAATCCTGAAGAAGCTCCAGACGGTTCTGTGGGGTCAGTACTTCGAACTGCAGGTAGACGCCCAGTCATTGATTCAGATGATCAACGCCCCTAGTCTACCGAACGCGCCAATGACGCGCTGGGTAGCGTTCATTCAGTTATTCTCCTTCGAGGTAGTACATCGTCCTGGCAAGTCTTTCACCATGCCCGATGGCCTTTCCCGCCGCCCGCGGGGAGACGACGAATCAGATCCTCCATCCGATTTTGACGAAGAATCTCCTTTGATCCGGCCGGTGTATTCATTCGCGGCAGAGGCAGGAGGGTACTCGGGCTACCAAGAAGGGTATTGGCGTCAAATGGAGCTGTTCCTATCGACGTTGATTAAACCTCCGGGAATGGAAGCTGAGGAATTTCGCGCCTTAAAGAGAAGATCAACGGATTTTTTCCTTCAGAACGGCAGGCTTATGAAGAGGGGCAGCCCGCTTCCCAGGATTGTCATCACTATTCCCGCTAAACAGGAAGAAGTTCTTCGGCAGTTACACGAGAATTTGGGCCATAGAGGAGTGACGGAAACCTATAGGCGGGTCTCGGAGCGTTTCTGGTGGCCCTCTTTGAAGCAATCCGTGGCGCGCTGGTGTCAAAGCTGCGACGCCTGTCAGAGGCGCAGTCTCCGACGGCCTTTGGAGCAGCGGTACCCAACAGGAGAGTCCACGGTGTTTGGACGAGTGGCAATGGATGCCGTGCACTTGAAGGCAGGCGGAGCTAAGTATCTCATAGTTGCACGGGACGATTTCTCTGGCTGGGTAGAGGCTAAGATCTTAAATAATCTCACTTCCGAGGCGGTGGCCTCTTTCCTCCAGGAACATTGGACAATGCGTTATGGGCCGGCTCAATCCTATTCAACCGACGGCGGCTCAGAGTTCGGCGGTGCGTTGGCGGACATGCTGCGCGCTTTACCAGGACAGCACCGAGTATCCACACCCTACTACCCGGAGGGGCAGGGCATGGTCGAGCGGGGACACGCACCGTTAAAGGCCGCTCTAGTCAAGTTAGCGGGTGAAAGCGGCAAGCACTGCCGCAAGTTTCTTCCGTTAGTACTGTTTGCGGATCGAATCTCGACCAAGCGCACCACGGGGTACTCCCCATACGAGTTGCTTTTCGGACAACGGGCAGTATTGCCCATTGACCTGGAAATGGAGTCCTATCTCGGCGTGGACTGGGAATCGGTACGAACAACCTCGGATCTTCTGGCGGCTAGGTCGATTCAGCTGGAGAGAAGCGAAGAGACGCGGGGCATAGCCCATCGCAAAATGATGAAGGCACGCCGCGAGTCAGTCTGATATTGGACCGACAAGCGTTCCGGCCGGCTGCGCGGAGCTCTCGCACCGGGGGAAATGGTCATGGCGTATAACCGGTCGCTAGAAACACAGTGGGGTCAGTTATTCGCCCATCGGTGGAATGGGCCTTACCGCGTCGTCCGTCAAGTCGAGGGAGGCTCTTACATTTTGGCTGAGTTGGACGGCACCGAGCTGAAGAGGCGCTTCGCGGCCAATCAAGTCAAGAAGTATTTTTCGCGCGAGGTTTTGGAGGAGCAAAAGTAAGTTCCATCCAATAGTGCACCTCCTAGGGTAACTCTACACGTCGTCAAAGCATTACCTGCCACTCTGTGAGCCATACCGTCGCGGTTTTCTTTTTTTTCCTGTCCGGCAACACGTATCCAAGAGCAGCGCGCAGTCTAGGGACAGACTGCAAACTGGGGGAAGATGTGGAGTTCTGGGGCGGACTCAAGATGAAAATGCACGGGCAAGATCTCAAGGCTCAACCGTGCGGCGGGCGCCGCATCCTCAAGACGTATCAGGATTTTCTTTTCTTCATGGTCTATCTTTCCCCCTTCCCTAACTCTCCGTCCTGGCTCTTTCTTTCCTTTTCCTTTCTTCTTTCTTTCTTCCTTTTCTTTTCTTTTTTTTTTTTTTTTTTTTTGTTAGTTTGTTTTGTTTTTGATTCCTCTATTTTCCTTTCTTTTACACATGTCTTTCTTTCCGGTTTCTACCTTGCGCGCGTTGGAAGGTTTTGAGTTGGAGGAGGTTTGGTTTTTTTTGGTTTGTTTGTTTTCTTGGCCTTGTTTGTTGGTTGTTGTCTCTTTTGGTTGTTCTCTCTTCCCTGCTCATCTTAGTTGTACGGGCGCGGCGGGCACGAGGGCTCGTCGCGCAGCATGTCGCGGCCTGAATCCAAGTTCAGCCGAACTTGGAGGAAGGATCCGCATGGTATCCACCTCCGAACCACGAGGAATATCATCACTTTTTGAGTTTTTGAGCTTATTGATCCCAGACCGTGTAGATCCTGCCCCGCATACTTCAGAGTTTTTGATTACCGGAGCTTCTCGAGTTTATTTCTTTAGAGCACTATCCGAGTTTCCGACGACAGCGTCGGCTTCCCGCCGAGTTTCTTTTCTGAGTTTTTCCATCCAACCGAACCGCCGAGGGTATTCCATCCCCTCGTTCCCTCTCAAACAAATCCCCCCCCCAACCGCTATCACTTCTGTTCGACTATTCCCGATATTTTTGCAGGACCACCGACGAGGGCAGCACTCAGCACCATCCCCTCAACCGACTGCCACGGCTCAGACCCGACAGGAGTCCATACCGGTTGTGGGTGAAATACCCCCATAGGTACGCAAAACCCCAAAACTTAACAGGAAGTCCTGAAGCTACAAGGGCCGTATGAGCTATCTCCCCTACCGTGCAATGTAAACGCTCTGCTGCCCCATTCTGTTTGGGTTTGTAGGGCATAGAGTGTTGGTGCTATCCCTTTGTCTTGAAGCCAGGCCAGAAAAGCCTTTGACATGAATTTGCCTCCGCCATCTGTCCAAAAACGCTAAGTTTCTTGCCGGTAAGACGTTCCATGCGCTTAATGTATCTCTTAAAATTCAAACACACGTCACTCTTGGCTTTCAAAAGAAAACCCTCCAAGTAAGTGCTGGCTAAAGATGGCCCCTCGCACCCGGGTACCCGCCAACGAGTCCAAGTACCCGCGTTAAAATCCCCAGATCTTGGGCACCCGCACCCGCACCCGGCACCCGCCAGGGAAGAAGGGGCGAGTACCCGGGTACTTGCAGCGGGTACTCGCGGGTACGTGCAACTTTTTTTGCCACAGTGATGTTGTGTGTGTCCTGTCCGTTTGCGCGCAAACAGACAGGACGGTGATGTTTGGGCCTGTCTGTTTGCGTGCAAACGGACAGGAAGGTGATGTTCGGGCCTGTCTGTTTGCATGCAAACAGACAGGACGAGGTGTACAGCAGGCCCAAAAAGGCTTGCTACTTTTGCCGCCAACTTGAAACTTTTGGCCGCAGTTGCCAAACTTTGCGCAGCTGAAATCGGCCGTGTGCGCGGACCGTGCTTGGGGGTTCACGGGGGATCTGCACCAGGCCTGCAGGCCCGCAAGCAACCACCAGCCACCAGCCACCAGCCACACAGGCAACGCTACTGCAATCGGAAACAGCCAAATCAATCCCGCCCAGGAATCGGACAGTTCTAGTGACACATCAAACCAATCAGCTTGGAAAATCCAACCAGTCTAACGTAAGTAAGTTTTCTCTTTCTCATCATCCCTCTGTGTGTATCACCACCATCAGATCAAGCTGATGGCTCTCCACCCATCACTGTCACCGCAATTCAAACCAGTATGAATACTCAATCACATGAGCGTTCTATCTCTCCATCGGAATACAATGAATGGTTCCATCACCCTTTGACCCCACCCTTGGAACGCCACATGCCAACCCTCTTTGACGGAACAAGGCATTTAGTTGAACTACAAGATCGGCGCCGTGAAACCTTTGTGAGAAGTCAGCGTAGGCAATTGGTACTGGATCCCTCTATCTTTGGCCCGGCATTGCCGGCAGCAGACCAAGAACAGCGTAGACAATCGGTAATGGATCCCTCAATATTTGGTGCGGCATCGCCGGCAACAAACCAAGCAAGTGATTGGACTCAGTCTCAACCAGCGCGTACTCAGTCTCATCGAAGCCAGCCTACCAACTCTCAGCAAAGCCTGGCAGCTTCACATTCAACTTCGGACAGCCATGAGGTTCCAATTGGTATTGAGTTCACCCTTTACACTCCCATTCCCCCCCCCCCCCCCCCCCGCCTCTTAGCAACCCTTGCAAGCAACAAACAACCCTTCCAAATATTCCACTATTTAAAAAAATCAACGCAGATGTCGGAAAATTGGTTGTTAATTGGGACTCACACAACTACAACATCAACAGTTTCAAGGCGGCCTCAATTTCGACGATTCAAAATGACGAAGACGAGAGAGCGCCGGACTCTTTGCCCAGGCGAAAGAAAATGAAGGGAAGCTCACATGGAACTTGATCATCCTGCATGGGGGCCCCTTTGCAGCAGCCCAGAAAAGACGAATCGACTGTCAGGAAATCTTCACGAGATTCCTCTCGGCTGCCGAGGGCGCTTCCGAAACACGCCCAATTGTTTGTTGCTTGGTTCAACAAGACCCAACTAGCTTGGCCCAGGTAAGCCGTACTTTTTTTCTTACTTTGTTTCATCAAGTATAATTTTAGCTCACTTTTTGATTCAATTTGTAGAAAGAATCTGCATACAAACACCTCAGGACAACCATGGATACCGGTTCGAGTTCTGTGGAAAATCCACCCGCCAATGGCCCATCTCAAGGAGTTCAGAATGCCGCCTCGCTGGCCGAATTGATCAGCCAGCTTGAAAGTATTCACGAAGCCGCCCCGCACCTCACTGGGAGCCATGAGGGCCACGTCTTCATCAATCCAGCCAACTCAAACGAGTATTTTAATTTGACTATGGGGCGGGCCAGTGCGTGGGCCAAAGCAATTGTGAGTCAATATTGGTCTGAGTCTGACCCAATATTTGACTCGAAGCTGACATTACATAAATTTAAAGCGAAACAATCCTGGCGAAGTCACTCTGCTGGTTCCGCCTCAGTCGGACCAGTTCCGATTCAGGACCGTGGGGGATCTACCGCCACCTCCGGTTTCAGCTCCTGCGCCGGCAGCTCCAGCCCCAGTCCTCAATCCGTTCAACTGCCCTGGGATGTTCTACAATCCCATGAACATGGGCACCCCAACAAACACAATGAATATGGTCAGTCCAATGAACATGCCAAGCTCCTTGAACGTGCCGGCCCCCTCAGTTCCGTCCCAAGGATCAAGCTCCCTCAACGCCCCAAGGACCCCGACCCCACCAAACAATACTAGTACGATTGAAGACTTCCTCCGATTTGCACATGTTGATCCGAATTCCCCCGGAGTCCAAGAGGGAATGACCGCCCTTGGGACCACACATTGGACAATGTTCAAGTGGTTTGACGCACAGGAGCTCCACAATAAAGGCATCCCCGAAGGTCCGGCCCGATCCATTGCATTCTCAGCCAAAAAGTATGCTCATCACTTGATGAGAGCGTCTAGAACCCAGTGAGTATAACAGCATTATAGTAGTTTTTCCACCAATCAAGTCTCAAGTCTCCCCTTTTTTCATCGGTATCTTTTCTTTTCATTTTCAATCATGTTTAACCCACTTTTTTTTGTTTCCCCAAGTCATTCTTTCCTCATGTATTATTTTTATTATTTAAAGTTGAATTGGAATTACACTCATTTGCATTCCTCACCGAGTAATTTGGCACACCATGAGCAGTAATTCATATTGGAAGGCAAAAATTGAGTGACGACTTGGCGCACAAGCAACTCAGTAATTTCTCAACTTGATTGTTTCATTTTTTTTATTTAATTTCACCGGGGAAGAGAGACAAAAATACAACATATTTTTTTGATTGATGTCATGTTGGAAAACAAGTGAGGGGAAGAGAGACAAAAATACAACTATTCCAGATGAGAGACAAGATCAAGAGGGGGAAAGTCTATCAGTCAGTGTATCCTGAGCCTTGGAATAGGCTTTGCATGAGCTTGGGGGTGAAGGTAATCCTAGTAAAAGCCTCAATCTGCTTGCCATCTGTTTTGCCGCCGTCAAGTTCACCATATCGTCTTAAATTGGCCTTTAAGACACTGAAAGCCTTTTCGATTGGGTTCATGTTGGGTGAGTAGGCGGGAAGATAGACCAGATGACAGCCACGATCCTGGACAAGCTCCTCAATTCGGCCATTGTGATGGATTTGTGTATTATCCATCACTATTACACTACGGGGTCCTGGGAATGAGTTCATGTTGGGAAGCTTCAAAAGGAAGGTCATCAGAATGAGAGCGAGATGAGATGAGATGAGGAGGAAAAAAACTTACTAAAACATGCTCTAAGTAATGCTCAAAATCGACACGCTTGATGGTTTCTGACTGAATCACATTTGCAACCAGACCGCTGAGGGCCACAGCAGGAATCAAGTTGAACCGGTGTGTGGCCCGAGCCACCGGAAGTCTTGAAGTCCTCTCGCCAACTGGAGCCCAACTGCGGGCACGAATGACACCGTCCAGACACACACCACTTTCATCTGTCAGGGAGAATCTTTTGTAAGCCAACGGCCAAAGCTTGGATAAAAGGGAGAACAGAAGGAACATACCAGTGAAGACAAGGCATTCAGGGTCGTAATCGGCCATCAGGAGAATGTAATGAGCTCGCTGGATTGGGTCTTGATGAGGGTTCACCTTCCTCATTGTCTTTTGACTCATGCGGAGACAATGGTGAAGCTCGTTCAATATTGTTTGTAAAGACACTTGAGTATTGCGTTCCTCAAGTAACACCTCCTGGATTTCTTCTAGGTAGATGGTTGGGTTGTCAGTGACCATCCCAAATAGAAATGCACGTTCTTCACCATCAAGAGCTAAGGGTCAACCAATGGTTTGATAGGTTGCCGGATAGGTGACAACAGCCCGGGTTGTTTCATATAATGCACACCAGCGCCGCAGAGAATCAGAGCTGATGTCTGATCCATTCGAGAGATTGATTTCAGCTAATGTCTTCCCCACAAGGGCGGCCCAAACCACGGCGTATTTGAAAGATGCCGTATACGGGACAAACATTGAACCTAGAGAAGACAATTACTGTCAGTGATGGGGTACTTGAGAAGATAAGATTAATCTGGTGGTGATGAAGGTGGCACACGTGTTTTAGATAGGTCGGATTCGGCCAATGGGATCGACTCAATGCTGCGCTGGATGGATCATTCCAATTGTTGTCAGCTATCTGTTCCTTTTCGGAAATATCATGATGAAATTGTAACCGCAATAGCTTGCATGCCGTCCCATCCGCATATGCTTGATTGGGTCCGCCATACAAGCCGTGAACAGCATAACAATTGAGTTGGGGCCAGTGTGAATTGGACTTACCAGGGGTTGCGACCCGGTTATGATTCAGAGCAAGCAAAAATGGAAGCGAGACCGGCAACCAATCGTTCCAATCGCCGGGCGGGATCAATTTTTCTGGTTCCAATCACAGTCGTGGTGGCCTTGACGTTGGTGTTGGCGGTGGTGGGTAATGGGTGTAGTGGGTAGTGGGTTGAGGGCGGTGGTCGGCCGTCGGATGGATTGGTGGCAAGCTACCCCGGGATCCCCCGAGCACGGTCCGCGCGCACGGCCGATATCAGCTGCGCAAAGTTTGGCAACTGCGGCCAAAAGTTTCAAGTTTGCGGCAAAAGTAGCAAGCCTTTTTGGGCCTGCTGTAGTTGTCCTGTACGTTTGTTGGGCCTGTCCATTTGCACACAAACGGACACCACGGGTGCACTAAAAGTTTTCGGATGCAGTCTGAAAATAATCTGCTGGTTTGTGGAAATATTATGAGAAAAATTGGGAAAGATATTTTTGAAGCCCCTTTGTAAATATTTCTGCCCATTTTTATTTGTAATCAAACTTTTCCTCTGATTTCTGTGGGAAACCAAATATTTCCTGGAACTTTTCCAAAGAGGTTCCACAAAATATTTACTTTCCTTGAAAAGTTCAAGGAAATATTTCCTTTCACCAATATTTTGGTGTACTGTCCCAGTGATATCCCACCGAGTTGAAACACCGCGGTTCACACAGCCCTTGCCAAACTCCGACCGACTGGAGAATCATGGTCCATCGCACAAGCTCGCACAGGTCTCTGTCTTGATCTGCCTGATTTCCCTTTCTCCCAACTCGTACTCGCAAGTTTTGCATCCTCAACTGGCTCCTCTCCTAAACACTCCCTTGCCACTATACATACATTGGCTCCTCTCCTAAACACTCCCTCGCCACTCTACATACATTGATCTTGAGACTGAAACATCATGTCATCACGACCGTGAAGGTGTCATCGAGGCTAGGTTGGACTGATTGGGCGGGTGGATGGTGAAGTGTTCAGCCAAAAAATCTGTAAGTTTTCTTCTTTCTAAATCATGTAACTGCATCAGCTTCAGATGCTTGACCGCTGACGTCTTGATCTATCTTCTTTCCTTCCCAGCTTTCTCCTTGCAATTGCACAATGAAAGCTTGGAGGATAGATTCACTGTTTTGGAAGGAAATGAGGAGCGTCTGTCGGAGGACTTGCCGTTTCCGGGCTCAGATACTTACAACCACGCGATTGAAGTTGCTCCATAAGTTCAAGCGGAAGCGGACCAAGCAGCAGGAGGCCCAGATGGTTGCCTGCATCGCCAAGTGGTACTACCCCAACACCGTCTTCGAGAACCCATGCACCAGAGCTAGTGTTCAAATGCTCATTTCTTCTCTTTTATTTTAGTCTCATGCTTGTTTGTCTGTTGTTTTTATGATTTTTGTGCTTACAATAAAAATAACCGGGCATCCATTTGGACGATGCCCAGAAATGTTTTTGGAAATATTATATGTGGTTATCAGAATATTGTGCACAATAAAAATGGTTTATCAGAATATTTTGTGTGATAAAATTTGATTAACAAAATATTTTGCTGGACATATGGTGGGATTGGAGATATTTCCCCAAATATTTTGGATTTATCATCAAGAATATCTTTGAAAAAATTGTAAAAACCACTCTGAGTGGTTTCTGAGATATTTTCAAAATATTTGGGGGGAAATATCCTGGAAAATATTTCCTAAATTTATGCAAAATATTTCAGAAACCACTGAGAGTGGTTCCTGAGATATTCTGAAAATATCACAAACGCGGATGCTGTGACTCGTTCCTGGCAACGTCCGTTCTGAATGAACTGGAAAATATTTCCAAGCCGGATTCAATCCGGCTTTGGAATATCTTTTTGCACCTGTGGTGGACAGGATGGTTTTCATCCCTATGTATATACATAATATACATAGGTATGCCATATGTATATACATAATATGCATATGTGCAATACAAGAATCTGGCTGCGTGGGCAGGACAAGTGTTTGGCGGGTACTTGGCGCGGGTACCCGCCATTTTTTTACCCCAGAATCTGGACACCCGCACCCGCCGGCAAGTACCCGCCAAACCTTGACAAGTACCCGCAAACAGGTGCCAGGTACCTTGTGCCATCTTTAGTGCTGGCAAGATCTCGAAAAACAACGATGTACTTAACGCCATTGAATCCTTCAACAAATGGCCCAAGGACGTCCGAAACAATGGTGTCCATTGGGCAGAGTGGTGAGTCGTCGGAGAGCCTTTGACCTCTGTTGCGCTTACTCTTGCTGAATAGACAGTCCTCACAAACAAAATCCTTGTTTGTTAGTTTGTCAGGTAATCCGGCCAACTCCCCAGCACACATATTTGGATGATCCGCTTAAGGCTAATGTGGCCGAGTCAACAATGCCACATAAGGGCATCCAAATTCTTAATTGAAATGTTGCAAGCAGTAATTTCATTGGAGGATACAAGTGAAGACAAGACCTCCTTAGGAGCGGGGGGTACAATGATAAAAGGGGAAGGTGAAGTGTGGATAAACACTGGTACCTGCCACCAACGGTGTAAGACTCAAAAGGTTTTGTGAGACCCTTTTGCTGAATGGCGAAAGGTATGGATGATGTGCAAGCTCTGCCTTTCTGTATATCAGAGAACAAGACCACCAAGGTAAGCTTGGCAATTTATTTTGTGATAGGATATGTTCAAAGATGAGATATATAAGAGGATTGTTGTTGATGTCCGAGGTTGATGGGGTTACTGATGTGTGAGATAGGTGACGGTGACTTGATGTCTCAAGTGGGGCTTGAACCTAGGTCCTTGGCCTGGGGGTATATAAGTTCAGAAAGTGAGGAGTGATGAGGATGAGAGGGAGCTAAGCTCAACCAGGAGTGGGACCGGGGACTGGTTACTGGTGAAAGGTGTGTGACTGAGCGGTGATATGAATTTCAAATAAAGCGTGAAAGGTATGTGAAACTGAGTGGTGATAACTGTGATATGGATAGAGGATAATATGAGCAATGAGTGAGTAGGGAATCTAGACTGCCAGATTGCATGAGGAGGGAACAACTGGCAGGCAGAGGCCTCCTTATATAGACAATGATGAGGGAATTTAGCTCCAGGGGAACAGCTTTGAGGTAATTTGGTTGGTGAGAAAGTACAACTGAGGGAATTTAGCTAGACTATCTACAATGCATCCCTTTGATATGCAAACAGGATCATATATATTCATACAAGGATTTTCCAAGATCAAAGATATGCAAATGGGAAACAAACATATGCAAGGGGAAATAGGAGGTGAGGCCTGATAAAAGGAAGGATGAAAAGTAATTCATGTGCCGTATTCATTATGCCAAGTATGGTAGCCAAGAGTTGAGTCTGTGTGTGAACCCGCTCGGACTGGTGCGTGAAAGGGATGATTAGCGTATCTTCTGATCCGGTAGAGATATGAGAGTGGTTTCAGTGGGTGACTAGGGGTTATTTTGGTCCTAGATTCCATTTCTGATGTCCATTTGGCCGTATCTTGAGGCGTTTTGTGAGTACACATAAAAGTTTGAATTTTTCCTGTTGTGTTACCGGGAGCGCAGCGGGAGGTGGGTGGAGTCCATAGAGACCGCCTAGCCAACCCCTGTACACGCCAAGCCGCCGAACACTTAAGATGAGGCAATTTATCTTGACACATGCTTCAGCCCAAAGGCAGGCGCTTACAGGGCGGTATAGGAGGTCGAGCTCCAAGCATGCTCCTTGGGAACTTCCCTCAAGGAGCTCTCTTCCTCAGACTCGTCCATTCCTCCCCAGCCAAGCCGCCTCGGAAGCTCATCCTCTCCTTCCTTGCCAGTGTCTCTCCTAACCTGGCCTCTTTCTCCATCTCCAACAAGAATCTTTCTTTCTTTGCCAGCGCTCCTACTGACATGGCCCCTTTCAGCAGCCCCAGCAGAGACCGTTCCTTTTCTCCAAACATTTGGCACCTTCCTTCACCGGCTCTTGATCCTATCCCTAATTCATCTCCAAATTCCCGCTGGATTCTACGATCTTTCTGCCAATCCCAAGTAGTGTATAGTTGCCCATCCAGTCATAAGCAACCACACACCATCCTACATAATACTTGAATGCTACGCTCTCCCTCCATGTCTCGACAAGGAACGGTCGCCTCGGCGCCGCGACCAGAACAGAGTACAAGTTAAATTATCCCATGGCTAAGATCCAACCAAGATCCAACGAACCCAAAACCTCCAAGTCCCAACAAGGAACGGTCGCCTCGGCGCCGTGACCAAACAGGGCATAAGTTAGAATCATCTCACAGCTGAGATCGAACCAAGATCCAACAGCCCAATGTTCTCCCTCCACGTCTCAACAAGGAACGGTCGCCTCGGCACCGCGACCAAAACAGAGTACGAGTTAAATTATCCCCTGAGCATAAGTTAACTCATCTTATAGCTGAGTCCAATGGCACCAAAGACCTCTAACTCCCAACAAGGAACGGTTGCTTTGGCTCCGCGACCAAAACAGAGCTTAAGTCAAATCACCTCAGAGTTGAGAATAGATCCAACCAAGATCCATCAGCCCAAGCCTCTATATGAGTATAGACAAGGAATGGTCGCCTCGGCGCCAAGACCAAGGTTGAGCACAAGTTAGAATCCACACATTGCTGAGAACCAACCAGGATCTAACAGCCCAAATCTATCAGTCTCGACAAGAGATCATTGCTTTGGTAACACAACCAAACACAGTACATGTTTAAATCATCCCATTGCCAGGATCCAACCAAGATCCAATGGCCTAAACCTTTAAGTCCCAACAAGGAACGTTTGCTTTGGCCCCGTGACCAAACAGAGCGCAAACCAAATGTTCCAAGTCTTGCCACAGAACCTCAGTGTCCCCAAATTCAAATCAACATAGCCTTGAGGTTGTTAGCCAAAGGCCCAATGGACGGCAACCCAGACTCCATAGCCTAAACGGTGGCAAAGGCACCATGAAATTTGAAATTCTCCTGGTTTCATTCCAACTTCTATGTAGACAGAATTGTCTTTCAAAGGCACCTCCATATCTCTCTCTTCAGTTCATATCCCTTGCACCCCCCTCATTTTTTTTTTTTTTTTTTTTTTTTTTTCCCTCGCTCTCTTAAGGTAACTGGAATTCTCATAATTTATCCTCTTCTCATATCCCCACTCCGTCCTCACCCTGAAGACCCTTCTTGCCCTCTTCCTGATCTCCACCACATCCCTTCTCTAATCCAACACACAGTGTTTGGTCATGTGCGCACTGCAGGACATTCGTATCTCCGTACATAGTTGCAGCATTGGAAAATGCCCAAATACTTACTTCCCAATTACACAACACACCAAAGGAAAGACGTGCCAACAGTGTACCCTCCAAGTGTGCGAACCAGGTCAAGTTATCATCAGAGTATCCCTTATACCGGTGGTCACCCAGATTGCTAGTTACCATAACCCTCAATTGCAAATACCATAGATAACACTCAGTTTACCCAAGATTTATGAATAGTACTCTTGTAAAACCAAAAGTGAATCCAGTGCAATGACATGAACAAATTCAGAGCCAAACACAAAAAGAGACACTTTACTTCTCTGAAGGAACCTGGCCCTGGTAAGGTAAAACCTGAGGTACCCAGAGGAAAGATTGTCCCAAAAGAGCAGTCAATAACGAGCAATAACACCATTTGAGGCTCAAGTAGATGGGCCAATATCTCTCGCAATCAAATGCCACACACATATACAAGACAAAGCACCAAATGGAATCACATCCATCCAAAAGCAACACATACCAAAATTGGGGGATGGGTGTTATCGCCGATAGGCCCAATTTTGGCCCTGTGCAAGGTAAGATGCACGTAGTTGCAAATTCATTCCCATCAATTTTGACGGGCATCCCTAGGAAACAAAGAACAAACACCTGGTTGCGAGACCACTCCTGCACTAGACATGTCTTCCAAAGAGAAATGACATATGTACTAGACCATCTTGGAAGCCCTCAGTCCAACGCCAATATGTACCGAATACGTGCTCTCCCACTGTGGAGGGCTCACTGGTCTCTAGCCAAATCTACTCGACTCGTCCATCCTCCGACGGTGACCTCCAGACTTCCATCCACCTACAGAGTCGTCGCAATCAGTTTCTAACCCCCCTACTTGGCTTGACCGCACCAGTCC
This sequence comes from Puccinia triticina, assembly GCF_026914185.1. Lineage (NCBI taxonomy): Eukaryota > Fungi > Basidiomycota > Pucciniomycetes > Pucciniales > Pucciniaceae > Puccinia > Puccinia triticina. The sequence continues at coordinate 7,472,139 of NC_070563.1, forward strand.
TTGGGCCGTTCAACTTCCTATCCGTCTCTGACCCTTTTTGACCTCGCACACTCGCTTCAAAGGCCTGGATTGAATGATGATAATCTCGGGCTAAGAAAGGTACCCCCAATACTTGCAGTCGTAGACTTCAAAGGGCAACCCCCCCTCACGAACAAACAGACTTAAGTAGGCACTGCTATTAAGCTGCTACATCAGCCCTACATCTCCCAAATCGCTCAGTGGAGAACAAAGGGGAAAGGCTTTGAGATCTCATCCTGGAGCCTCATGGATTTCACCAGCGCGCTGTTTGACGAGGTCTCCTTTGGAGCAGCACATTGACAACATGAAATCATCTGCTTCCCATTCTTGATGCAGCAATGAGAGATTGGCGCTGTTAGGCATGAAGCTTGAACAAGACTTGTACCCTCGACAAGATCTGTTTAAACTATTATGGTGATGAGGGCTGCTTAAGTACGACGACAGTAGGTGGGGAGAAGTGTTATCGCATAACAGCCTTCCTCCAAGTCCGACCAAGAGCCCATCCAGACTCCGCTCAAGTGTGTCAAGTGATCCGGTGTGGGTCGCCAACATTTGGTTCCGAGACTCACCCGAACTTCTGCCCTCCTGGTAACCGCCAAGGCCATGTAGAATAAAATAACCGTTAAAATCTGGTTCATACAGAAACTCAAATGCTGCAGCTAGCCTACTGGCGGGTAGAACATCATTCTGAGGAAAGCCAACCACCCGAGGCCCTTGACCCTATGACCAACGAGTTGAGCCTGAGGACTTCCTAATATCCAAAGCTGCAGAAATGCAAGGCAGCTCAGAATTGCTGTTTGCATATGTGAGACACAATGTAGCATAGAAGGCACACCCAGGCGTCTACAAAAGATCGTCGATCACTTTGGGATCGACACTCTTGATGCGAAAGAATTGGACCTAAGGAGTCTTTCGAAACACTGCTTCTCAGCCCCGAGACGCGGGCGGGAACTAACAGATTACCAATCCCCAGTGATCGGAAGCGAAGGCCTGGCAACTGCCAATAGAAGAGACAGCAGGGTCCTTCTACCTCTGACCTGTCTCAAAGATCATCTGCTGATCCGTTGCCCTACTCATCTCATATTTCAATCAGAACAGACCGTGCCGAGAAATCATCACGCCAGCTATGTCCCAAGAAGACTAATAACTCAGCTCTAGGTGATGAATATGTAGTACACCAGCTAGATGCTAGCGTAGGCGTTAGACGCTTCGAACCAAACCACCTGGAGACACCCCCAGTTGTGTTTCACAACCACTCAGATCCTAGGCCCGCGTCGGCGGGGAACGATCTGTGAAACAATCTCAAGGCCAAGAGATATCACTTCTTGACTCAGCCATGGTAAACCAACCAACAAGCGTCTACCAAACATGTATGCTGGCTCAGACGTTGGACCAAAGTGATACCGAGGAGAATACTCTAGAGAGACAAGGGGGCCCTCTCCCTCCCCCAAGGACTCCCATAAATCCCATTCCCTTAGGCTCGGGAGAGCGGCAGGATGGGCTCTGGCGCCCGGCTCCGACCTGCCCTGGTCGGAGTTATGGGTCTAGCGCCTTTGCCCTCACACCCTTGGGTGTCTGTCTGCTCCGGGAGGATCCGCTCCGCTGTCCTCTCCTCCCTCGGGAGCTTCTCGCAGACATGTCTTCCCTCCCGGAAGACTCTGTGCTAGGGAAGCTTAAAGAGAGACAAGTACAGTGGATCGGAGATTAAACCTCCCCCCGACCCGCACACGAGAGTCTTGGGAAACCACTCTCTGGTTTTCGGGGCTCTCAAAATGTGAGCAGCCAGTTGAGTGAGCCAATAAGCTAAACAGGCTAATGTGCATAGCGACATGCTAGCCACAACTGTGCCCTGCGTTCCACGCCTTCCTATGAGCTAGGCGACATCAAGCACGGTACAACAGTACCCTGCGCTCCGCAGCTCTTGAGGGCGACAGCGGTTGTCCGTACCCCTCAGAGTCTTCAGCGAGACCTCCCCGCGGCATCTAGGTTAGAATGGATCCTACAAACACAGGAATAATGACCACAACGGTTGACCAGAAAAGACCTAAAACTGAAACCATTAAGGAAATGAACAGACGCAATGCCATGATCCAAAATACGCAAACGGCCACTGCCAAGTCGTAGAGTCTCCGCAGATAGTAGTGTACACGTTGCGGTGGGGCTGTAATAGACATTGTTGAGTGTTACTGACCCTGATTTGTTCTTAAGCGTCATCCACCCAACTGTTGTAACAAAAGATTGTGACCCGTGAGGGGCCACTATCAGAGGGATGGGAGGGAGTAGGAAGGGGGTTGCAATTGGAAATCAACAAAAGATTGTTGGTGAAAGTGTGGGATGCCCACAAATCAAGGCCAAACAAACGGCCACCCTGTTTGATGATGTAGTCAATTTCCTCCTGCGTCACCTTGGGTTAAAGGAGTCCATCGTGACAGATTGGAGGATGGGGGATTCAGCTTGCTTGGTGTGCGAAGGCGGTTCAATAGCCTCCGCAGTGTTGGCTTGGATCCCAGTTTGAGGTGGGGCCATTGAGCTGCGGAAAGGATTGCTGGAAGTGGTCCCGCCACCCCTGAAAGTATTTTAGGAATTGCCCCCAGTAGATGCACTGGTTGATTGCGTACACTCAGAGGTAGAATGAGTGTTTCTTTTGCAACAATGACACCATTTGTTGGTTCCGGGGTGGCCAGGCTTGGACTGGGTAGGAGGATCTGATTGCCCTGGTCATCCACCGCAATCGTTTTGTTTGTCTGCAGAAGACTTGCGGTTTTGACAGAAGAGAGTGAGATTGGTCTTTGCGAGGCGAACCAGCTCAGTATTCTTGATCATACCCTTGTCGCGATCCATGTGTTGGTCGATCTGTCTTGCAAAATTGACAAATGGAAAGGAATCGAGGTTTGGAAGGGAGAGGTGGAACAAAAGCCCTATGAAGGACTCCTTGTTCAAGGTGAAGCCCGATTGAAACAGCTGATTTGCCTTGTTTTCTATTTGACGGAAGTGAGCGTCCAGGTCAGCTGATCAATCATGATGATTGAACTTTGAATCAAGTAGGTCCTTGTATATGGCAATATGCGCAGTACGGCTCCTCAAGGTGAAGGTTTCAGACCTGCCAAACCAGAAGATTCCTCCGCAACACTGATCTTGATGTTGTCATTGACAGACGCAAGGATGGCAGTCTTGAGCAGCATGTCCTTGCTGTTGACAAGGACAAGGTCGGTGTCGTTGAGTTCAATCTTCCTGCCCACCATTCCCTGAATAGCCTGCCGGAGCATCACCAGCCACGTCTGATAGTTCCTGCCATTGACTTCAAGTTTAGGCCCCATAGGAAGCCCAAACGGTCATCAAGGGTGTACGCCACTCAATGACTGGTTGGTCATTGAGTGGTGTGTGTACTCCACTCAATGTCCAGTCATCAAGCTTGGGGTGTGCCTTGCTTGATGGCTATGTGCTTTGGGCACTCCAAAAAAAAGGAGACTTGGATTGCACCCAAATGCACCCCATTTGGTATTTGGCAGCTGGAGTGCAAAGCCAAAATCCTTCACTGAAAAGGTGGAGTGCTTGGGCTTGCACTCCATTTTTTTGGAGTGCATCTAGCTGCACTCCCCTATTTTGGTCAATTTTGGAGTATCCAGTTGTGCACTCCAACAAACATGGAGTGCCCATCTGAGGACTTCATGTTTGGGGAGTACAAAATCAAGGCACTCCAACTTTTTTGGAGTGCTGGCCCCCCAAGGCCAAAAATGTGGAGTGCACAAAGTAAAAGTTTGGAGTGACCCTTCTTTTTTTGTTATCTTTCCTTGTAATTGTGGATAGAACTAACAAGAGAACCCTGGATAATAATCTCTCTGAAGACATTAGAAATAAATCACCTGATCTGTTGGAGCTAGAACCTCTAGGCTTATTGCCTGAAGTTGAACCCCATGCCCCTTATTCAGTGAAGTCCCTTATTTATGACCCTTAGATTCATACATTTAGGTTACCCACCTACTTTTTGGGTTTCCAGGTTCCTGAGACAACCTCCAAGCACTTTTCTGTCACACAAGCTAGCAGAATCTTTCTTTCCAAAAGCCTAAAGGACCCCTTGAATTTTGCTATTTGTATTTGATATTTTACTCATGAATTTTGATATGGATAAATTTTAATACTTATCACACTTGATTATGGAACAAACTAACAGGGATAAAGTGAATGATAAGGGCCAGCAAGGTTAGTTTTTTGGCTAGTAAGTGTGGATGGAAATTCATTGAATTTATAATTGGAGAGGAAAGATTTTTTATGACACATTCTATCTTGTATGTATGTAATAGAATCTGGAAGGGTGTGTATAGCCCAAATATCAGGTAATATGGAAATCCTTAATTTGTTGTTCAAAATAGTCATGTAATTTGGAACCAAGAGATAGAGTAAGATATATAAAGATCAATCAGGCTAAAAATAAAAGATGGATGAAATAAGTTTCTGAAGAAATAGGGAAACAAAGTATATTGGCGGGATTGTTGGGTTGCAACTTTATATGCAGTGAACATCAATTTTGGCACTTGATTGATTTCTGATTTCTGATGGGGTTTTGAACACTTCTTTGGCCTGGAGGGAAATCAAGAGGTGATAAATTCTTCTATGATAAAAATTAACATTTATGAGAATCATTATTTTTATGTAGTAGTCAACCTACAATTAAGTTCAATAGGTAGCTTACCTTTTTCTTTCTTTTTTTGTGGACTTTCATTCTCCACTTCAGCTATGTTTTCTGTGTTTTTTCCAGCATGAAAGATTCAATTCAAATAGTGGTGAAATTGACATGAAAGGACTGAATTGGATACATACTACGTTTGGTATCTGATCTATTGTTTGGGTCTTGAGATGATGATCCTATTCCATTATGATTTTGAGGAGCTTTTTCTGAAAATCCAAAGATGAAATCTGGGTTTCTAGATTTTAGGCCCATCAAATCTGTTGGGTGGGTTTTTTCCTCTTCTTTAGTATCATCCAATGTTCTTTTTCTAAGATTACCTACTTTGGATGTAAAAAAATCAAGTTAGTTTTCCTGTCACTTTACAAATTTGAAAAATTAGGAGATTTAAGGTGAGATATCAAGAGTAAGAGAAATGGGCCCCAAGCCAATGGCCCAGTTTTTTGGATATTTGAGCAGCATCCTAAGCTGGTTGAATCACTCATTGAACTTTTTTTATTGATTCTTAGGATCTTCTCCCTGTGGTTATTGTGTCTATGCCTTGTAGCATGGGGAGCCAATGAGGTGTATCTCATGTTGACCTGGAACAAGGTATACTGGCCGCTGAATATGAAAACACATTGTTTTCCCTCTTTGCACTCTGGTAAATCCCATACCAGAACACATGAAAACAGTTAATATGTCCCTGTGGTGATCTATAAAGGATCTCCAAGGAATGTTCTTGCTTGAATATGGTCAGGGGTTTTTCCAGGAATTTGGAGGTTCTCTCTGCACAAGGCAGTGAAACAAATTTGAAAAAGTAGGAGAGAAAAACATGAGTACATGACAAAACCCATCTGGGGAGTCAAACAAGTTACAACCCAGGGTGTTGACCCCAAGTCTTTGTGACACAAACTTTGATCAACTGGAGTGTGGTTTGGTTGGCTGTTTTTTTATTTCCAGATATAAATTTCAAGCCAGCTTACAGGCAGAAATTAATTCTCTTTTGAGATAATTCATGATCATGGCTGTTTGGTTCAGTATATTTTCAGATGCAGACAAATCTGTAGATTCCAACTTGTTTTTTTGCTTCAAGAAGGAATTGTGTGTTTGTTTCCACCACTGCGAAGCCAGTGCAACCATGTTACTATGTGGTCCAAAGCTTTCTCTTACATCTTCTTCCTTGTCACACCAAGTTTGGAAAGCCTCTTCCCAATAATTGGCTTCTTTCTCCCCAAAATTTACTATTGGCCATCCAAGGTGTTTGGTTAGCTGTATTGTAGAGGATGATTGGGGGGATAGGTTTATTCTTTGGCAATATTCTGGATTCAATATAAACATGTATTTGTAAATATCTGGTGGGTCAAGAGGTTCATTATATCCATGCCAAAAGGTTCTTTTTTTTACCAGGAATAAATTTAATGTGGCAGAGACATTTTGGATAAATTCTTCAAGAAAAAGAACATATTGATACTCTTTGGAGGTCCTGAGAACTTCTTTCATTTCTCTTGATATATATTCAAGATCAGAATTTATCAGAAACTTTAGTATGTCATATAAGAGCTTGAAGTTCAAATAACCATGTTGTTTTCTGGTTACTTTGGTGTTAAAAAATTGAAGCCTTGATATATCCACAAACATCTTCTTGATGAGAGCCTCATACTTCATCTTTGATTCAATTCCGGGGGGCATGAATTTTGTTTCCCCAGATTCTGAGCAATTCATCTTGATTGATTTTCCCTTCAATTTTTCAATTGTTTCTTGGATATATGGAGATATGAACTCACATTTAGTTTTAAAAATAGTCAAGAGATAATCCAATTCTTCCATATGCCAAAATCCCTGATCCATGACTTTTGAGATCCAAAACAGACAAGATAGCAATCAAAATCAATTCAAGCTTTTCTTTTGGAATACTAAAGAATAAATGAAATACCTTCAAGTAGTGCCTGTAAGTTTCCATTTTATGAGCTCAGAAGGATTCTAGACTTAAAGTCAATAGTGAGGGAATGTATCCCCCTTTTTTCTTTCCCCAAAAATGTATTGTTTACATGGTTCAGAACTAAAATCTTTCCCCTTGTTCCATTTAGGAAAAATTGAATATCTTTCAAGTTGCAAACCTTATTCTTTATTGATTCAGTGAGAAATGAGATCATAATGTCTTCCATAAATCTGAAAAGAAAATAACTTGGAGATGGGAGTGATTCCAATTTGTTCCAAAGTGTGTTCCATTCTGTGATGAATTGATTTCCTGAAACTTCATGCCTAGGGATAGTGACACCAAAAATCTTTGTTGAAGATGGATCTGGTTTAAAAGTTTCTTCAAAGGCACAATTCATTAGATGGAAATGCTCCCGCAATTCAACTGGGAAATGATGTCCATTCTTTGACACAAAAATTGATTTCATTTTATTCTCAAGGCCACAAATCCGCTTCCTCACTAAGCTTGCTGATTTTTGAATTGGGAGGACTGAAATGTTTCATTTTTTGCTTAATATTACAGCCTGTAGTTACAGAACATTTTAGAATAGGATGACTAACCTCCATGACATTCTTGGCCCAATCTATTGCTTGCTGGAGAAGGTAAAGAATTTCATGAATTTTATTTTCCCAGAAAGGTTGAACTTAGTCTTCCTTTGTTGCATAGGAATAATCATTGCTTAATAAAAAAAGGTATAAACTAACATTTTGCATATTCTGCATCTCTCTCAGAGCCTTGTAACAAAGGAGGATCTGGGTTGAATTTTGGGCCTTCAACATAGACATATGTGATCAGAAGGTAATGGTCAACATGAAAATCTTCCAGCATAGAATAAAGATGGATTGAATAAAATAGAGAATTTGGAAAAAGAATCAGCCCAAGTGGCTACTGAGCTATAGTTTCCCTACCTCCAGAAGAACCTCCAATAAAAAAAGAATCAATACTGAGTTTTTCCATCATCCCTTCACTTGCTTTCACATAGAGAGGGCTGTTTGCAACCAATAATTCCCACATAACTGTCTGCAATATGATATGCAACTGGCCAAAAAGTTGGGTATTCATGTTGATACTGCAAGAGCTGAGAGAGCAATTTTAGTACACCAATCTGCAGAAAATCTTTATTTTCTTCCTACCCAATCACAGTAAAGGAAATTTAGCCCAAAGTGTTGCCCATGGGATAAGAAGATCAGGGAATCATTACCTTGAACAATGAAGCTTGAGTAAGGTTTTTTGATGAGGAAATGATATGTGTGGGGGGAACATATCTTATCTTGACAGTTCCACTGCAAAATCTTGTTGGCATTTGCTGATACAGGTTTGATTGAGAAGCAGCAGCATTACTTGAAACAGTGATCGGAATTCACTGTGTCAAACAAACTGGTGAGACTCTTTGTCATTTGCTTTCCTAATTGTATGGTCAAGCTGGGGGTGTTTGAATTCGAAATCATCAAATCATAACACTTTTGAGTGATAATGTTTCATGTAACGTTTTAGAATTTTTGCTCTACTTTGAGTGTTTGGGTGGTAAATATTTCTGGAGGGTTAGAAAAAAAAATAGAGGCTAGCAAAGGGCCTTTCTTAGTTGGTAAAAACAATTGAAATATTTGCTTTATCTACTCCTGCAAGTCTGCTGAAAAAAGCTGTAAGGATTGAATCCCTTCACTGGAGCTGGAGACGGAGGAGCAATGGCACGGGCACGGAGGAGGAGTTCCAGGACCAATGTCAGGGGGCTTTGATTGCTATGACTGGCTCAGAGAGAAGGCTGTCAGTTCTCTACCAAACTGAGAGAAGAGAGGAAACAACAAGAGAGAAAGAAAGAGCTTACCTGGCTCACAGAGAAGGGTGTCAGTTCTCTACTGAGCCAGGGAAGAAATAGGACCAGGCTATTTGCCAAGACAGGCCCAAATCTCAAAAACTGGTCCTGTGGTGTGGGAGGTGGTCAACTTTGGTGTGAATTGCCCCCACAGTTCAAATCGCGGTTCTGAGAATACTGGTGCTCCGGAGCGTCTCTTGCAAATTGCCCCAGTTTTTGTCTGTTCGCCGGCGCACACTGTTGCGCAGGTGGCGTCGCGGTCCAGAGCTCCTTGGGCAGAATTTTTTTGGAAACTCCCACGTGCAAGTCCCAGAAGAATGGACATCCAGAACATCATTGGACCCGAACAACCGAATCTAACCCAGAACAGTGGCCATCGCTCAACGTCTGCCTCCGCTGGAACTACGAAGTCTGACGATTCAACAGAAACCGGCTCGTATCAGCTTCCGCCTCACATTAGCAAAGTCTTAGACGAACTAGAAAAAGAGGAAGAACTAGAGCTCCAGAACAGACCCACAGAGGAGACCGAACCAAGAGAATCAGACGATGAACCCACTACCGAAGAATTCATCACGCCCGAGGATATCGGCCAAGAATTAGACAAGGCACTCAATCTCGCTGAGCGCGAGTCGTACTGCTCCAAACAAGATGATCAAGACTTGAAAGAGTGGGGCAAGACCGGGCTTGATGGGCTCAAGAATATTTTCAAGAGGTCGTCGCCGTCGCTGTCAATTCCATCAACTTCTCAGAAAGTTGGCCAGTCGTCGGCTGACCTCAATCCTCCAGCTTGCCCCACTCCGCCTACCAGCATCATGGCTACAAGTACCCGGACCGATAAACTGAGCTCACAGGACGAGACAGGATCTTCTGCAAAGCCGCCCCCGAAGAAGTCGGTCACCTTTGCCCCTGAAACTTATTTGAACCCTCCCAAATCACCCCCCACATCTTCATCCCCCGCCCCTCCAAACCCACCCCGTCCATCTCCTGGGATCATGCTGTCCGACATCGTCGAACGCCCCATCGCTCAGCCCGGCATCATTTCCCCAATAAAACCTACCCAGCCTAGCAAGATTGAAGTCAACGGGAAAAATGCATATCTCAACCCACGCCTAGCCTCCCTTTTGCCGCGCGCTCTGAAATCTAAACCCGAAGATCCTGGATCTCAACAGGAAGAAGAAGAAGAAGAAGAAGAAAGTGCTGAAGAGGATGATCCAGATGATTCGGATGATGATGAGGCAAACGACGGCTCATCAGTATGGTCGGTCGACGATGAAGAGGCAGAAGGGGGGTCGAGCTGGCCCCCGGAAGACCAGCACATTGAAACGGCACTAGACCTCAGACAAGCTGCGATAGAATACCATACCAAACGGCAAGGGTTAGGGCTTGGTCGAGGGACCGGGCCATTAGGAGGCGACCGAGCGCCGGGCTCAGATGAGGAGGCCGAATGGGTACCGCTCGACGCCCGGGCCCAAGCACCAGGTGTGCCCCGACGATCCAACGGCCAGAGCAGATTCAAGACTGGACGGCCGTTGCATCTCTTGGATCCGGATGCTCTAGGAGAGCACAAGGTGGTCGACGGGAAGCTGTTTGGGGCTGCGCCGATCATCGAGGGCCCCGCGCCGACGATGGGCGCGGCCGTCCACCAGCTCCCGGGCCGGCCGGCAGACTTCTCGGAGCTGGACGACGAACTGACGGCCGAGGAAGTCGAACTGCTCCGGTCACGATTAGAGGCTCTCGGGATGGATGAAGAACGCCGGATCGCGGCTGAGAGGGCCGGGTCGGAGTTGATGGCTTGGATGGAGAAGGCTAGGTCTGGCCAAATCAACCTGGAAGATGAAGATTATGGTCCTCAGCCACCCCTAGATACTGCTCCTCAACACGCCCACGATCTTCTGCCTGAAGAACCATCCGTCGAAAGGGCATCCCGGAACGAAGGACCACCCGAAATCAAGACTGCTCCCAAGACTTCTGCACTGAAATCTAGAGCCGCAATCTCAAAGAATCCCTCTCCGACCACTGTCCAACCAGACGCACAAACCACGTCAGTCTCTTCTCTTCTTTTCTTCATCGATTATCTTTGTACTGATCTCGATCTTGCGCGTTTTTCGCAGATCACAGCAGCAACCAAATTATTCGATTAAAAGTATTCATGAATCCACAGAATCGATCCCAGAAGACAGCCCACCGATTCCTAAGAAAGTGTCGCGTTTCAAAGCCTCTAAAATCTACCATAATCTGTAACCTGTTTCCTCTGCCTTCACATTGATACCATACCAGTTTTAGCATTCCCTGTTGCTTGATGTCGTGTTCTCGAAAGCAAACAATACACCACAGAAAGGGATGTTTCATACATACACTTTCAATAATCAACTTGATCCACCATCTCTCTCTCTCTTGGGTAGTACTTGATCCTCCTGAACGGAAAGCATACAATCCGACGACTTTCATGATCACTTTCGATTATGAGTTTGTTCATCTAGTTAATTGGTTTGAATTTCGAAAAATGCGCAATGCTTGTTTTGAGAGTGTGTGATCAAAAATATAAGGATGTGTTTGGCTGCCCGCCTTGACGTGATAGAAAGAGTTTGGTTTTTGATATGTATGATTCATTTGGATGAGTGGTGCCAGCCAAATGTAGCCAAAACAGACATCAACGACTTGAACACACAGCGGTCCATCCAACGCTCAGTTTTGAGAAACTTTGCAATCAATGAGTCAAGTAGGTGATCGCGACTGCAAACAAAGAGACATTTTTTGTTATCTTTTCTTCCCCAAGTTATTTATCAAGGAATGCTACAGAACAAAAAAAAGGCAACTATGCATGTGTAGGTAAAATTAAGGAAGACTTCAACTACTGATGATGATGATCCAGCTGTATGTTGTGAAAGGGGTATGGAAGTTAATGGTTTTCTACAGACAAGCGAACTGTGACTTCAAGATCTACTCTGGAATGAGAACTGTTTTTGTGGGAATGTGGGGTTGTTTTTTTTAACGGGGTACATAGACATCACAGATACTTGTATGAACTAGAGGTTATATAAAGAATTAGCAGGCCGCTCAAGAAAGAAAGAACAAGAGAAAGAACAGAGACGGGGGCCGGTTGTGAGCTCAGTACTCCAGAGGGTCGTCTTCGGTCAGATGGAGAGGATGGTCGAGCATGTTTTCTTTGCCTTGGTGGATGGTGTGAGACAGATATAGCGCAGAGGCGATATTGGTCTGGTTGAAGAGCTCGAAGTTATTCTTGGTCGAGGGTGGCTGATCTTTGATGGCGATCTGTTTTGATTTGAGGATGGGATGGGAGGGCTGGTTGGGGTGGATGGTGGAGAGAGGGCCTGAGGAGGAGGCGGCGATGAGGATCTCGAAGTTGGTGGCTGGTGAGGAGGTGGTGATCGTGTCTGGGGATGAGGAGGTGGTGGATGAGGATGATGAGGATGAGGATGAGGAAGTGGTTGTGGTTGTGGAGGAGGAGGAGGAGTCGTGGATGAGTTGGGAGGCGAGATGGAGGGGCGTGAGGTCGGGCTGGAAGGAGAGCAGCTTGATGGAGCATGATCGGCTGAGTCCCGCGTCGAGCCGCTTGGTTGCCGTCGTCGTCTGTGGCTTCCGGCCGGCCTCGGGAGTCGGATGGCCGGCGCTTTGGGGGATGAATCCGTTCCGCTGGTGGGTGGGTGATTGGGGACGAGGCGGTTTGGAGGCCTTTCCGGAGAGAGGGGGGGTGTTGATGAGCGGTTTTCGGGTGTGGAATGGGCTGGCCAGTTCGGAGGGTGGTGGCTGTGGGAGCGGGTGGCTCTCGAGATAGCGTGCGCAGTGGTGGGTGATGTTGTCCAAGAGAGAGCTGTAGGAGGAGGAGGTGGTGGACGAGGCCAGCGCGGTTGGTGCTGCAATCGGGGGGGTTTGGCCGGGCGGGTGCTCTGGCGAGGATGCGAGGGGCAGGCGGATGTCGGAGAGGCTCAAGAGGCTGATGTCGTCGGGGTTGCCGGACCTCTGGCGTGGCCGGCGCTCTGCCGGGCTCGTGCCGCCCGAGGAGGGCTGGTTGTGGTAGACGTTCCTGCGGCTCGGCCGGTTCCGGCGGAGCGTGCCTCTCGGGGGGAGCGGCAGGACCTTGCCGTCCACGGGCTCGTCTTCCTGGGAGGAGGTGGGCGAGTCGTAGGCCGGGTCGTCGCCGGAGAGGTCAAGAAAGGAGCAGTCGAGCTCGAGGGCTAGGTGCATGCTGGAGGGCGGGCAGATGTCAAGCGGAGGGAAGCAAGAAGCAAGAAAGATGATGATTAAAGAACGTAAAGGAAAGAAAGAAAGTAAAGCAAAGCAAAGCAAAGTAAATGGGGGACGAAGAAGATGGGCCGGATTGGGAACTGGGCCAAAGGCTGCAGCAGTGGGGGATGTATGTATTGGGCAGCAGCAGTTTACTGTTTAGGCGGGGCCAGTCCTGCCCATGCCACCACTCCAGCAGCCTGAGCATACATACAAGGCCATCGCCAGCCAAACAGGGGTTCATGGGCCAAACCAGCCGGCTGCTCGGAGCCGGCGCTCCGATCACACATATGTATCCCTCCAAGCTTGCATCCAGGAATAATCTGCTCGTTGCGATTGCGCTTCGATCTTTTAATCTGTACAGCGCCCCCTCTTGCACCTGCCAACCCTCGCCAGCGCCTCATGGGCTTGGACACCTTTCGAATATGACAACCAAGTCCGGAGCTCATGGCTGAGCCTGCGATCCTCCTGGAAAGCGCCCCTGTGGTATTATGTCCGGCAGAGTGTTAGGGCGCACTATGAGCAAGAAAACATTGGCTCATGGCTCCCACATGCATCCTCAGGAGCCCGCCCCCTCGCCTCCCCGCAGAAACACAAACTCATTATAATTATAGCTCCATGCTGGATGATTGTTTAGGTGGATTGGCCATACGTAATAATCATAGGGAAGAAGGAGGAAACAGGATATGGATATGAATATGAATTCCTTTGGATTTCGAATGGGTGACAACAGTTCAGCGCACAAAGGAAAGCACGGTCCTAATCCATCCTACGAGCTTGTATCATCATCCATGGCCGATATCGCCAAGCTCACCAAACAGCTTTCCAACTTGATATGTAGTCATATGTAACCTTTGAAATTCACTCATTTTGAGATAATAAATTCCACATCTGGGAAGGAATTGATCAGCTAGGAGGCAAATGAGCCATACTTGACATCATTTCATGAGAGAAATCAAGTAGCAATATGATATGAAAGTGCTTGATTTGATGTGTATGGAAAGCAACCAAGAAAAATAGAAGTAGGCCAAGATAAATCAAGCCAGAGAGAAAAGCCCTGTTTGGATGCCCTTGCGTGAGAACTGGGTGTTTAGCACATGCTACCCCCGGGGGTTCAACAAAGTTGGTGGAGACGGGGGGCAAACTTTGGGTTGTGCATGATTATGGGGTGCCAAATGGGGCCTTGACCATTTATCATGTAACACTGGTGCGTCCAAACAGGGCCTAAATCAAGAAGAAAAAAAATCAAATAAATCTCTGAAGAAAAAGAAGGGTATCAATATTGGTATGTAGATCCTATGGAGAGATCATGGAGCTATCAATATGTAATAATAGCAATCTTACAGGTACTCAATTGATCATTGAATATGTCTCATGACAGGGTTTGTAAAAACTTATGAAGGTTAGAAAGAAATCAATGGATGATGTCTTCTTCTGTGATATAAAGTAAAATTATTTATGATCAAAGAATCATCCAGATCTTGAATCAGTATTTGTTCAGCAGTAATCCAAAGATTAATTTTGATAGTTAACTCACCTTTTCCTTTCTTCTTTTGTGAACTATCATCATCCACACCAACCATGGTTTCTGTATTTTCAAGTGTGAAAGATGCCAGTCAAATACTTGTGAAATCAATCTAAAATATTTAAATGTGATAGTGTTACATACTGCGTTTATTTTCAAATCCATTGTTTGTATTTCTGGATGATGCACCTATTCCTTGGGGATTTTGAGGGTATTTTTCTTGAAATCCAGAGGTGACACTGGGGGTTTGAGATTTTGGTTTTATGGAAATCGTTGGGTAGTTTCTTTCATCTTGTTTCTTATGATCTGATATCCTTTTACTCATCCTGTCTACTTTTTAATATCAAGGGTTGCACATTAGTTTCTCTGTTTCACTCACTCACTGAATGCAAAACATAAAGAGATTGAAAGGGAATCTCAAGAGTAAGATGATCAAGCACTAAGCCAATTCTCTTGTTTCTTGAAAGTTTGGGTGACTTCCTGAGTTGGTTGACCCCCCAATGGGTATTTGTGTGTAATATTGGGGCTGATTTCCTGCCTTTCTGTGGGCTTTCTCTCTATGCCTTGTGCAGGGACACCAAGGAAGTGCAGCTTTTCCCCAGAAGTGGGATGGCGCTCCTCTGCACAAGGCAGAGAGGTTAAGCCCACAAAGGAGGGGTAAAATTAACAACTCCAATTTGGGAAGTCAACCAGCCCAGTGTCACCCAAACAACTGAGCAAAGACCAATTTGAGTGTGGCTTGTGTAAAGGTAAGACTCACATTGTGAAGTGAAGTCTCTGTAGACATATTGCAGGATTATGTTTGTTTGGCTCAATATCTTGTCAGATTCAGATAAATATATGGATTTCAACTTGTTTTTCTGTTCCCAATAGGAATTGCATGTTTCTTTCCACCACTGGTAAGCCAATAAAACTGTTTTACTTTCTGCTCCAAAACCCTTTCTTGCATCCTTCTGTTTCTCAGGGTGAGTTTGGAAAGCCTCTCCCCAATATTTAGCTTCTTTCTCCCACCAAGGTTCTGATGGCCCTTGTGAAAGAAAATTCATTTGTGTTGAAGATGATTCTTGACTCTGGGGGAATAATTTTATCTTTTGAGTATGCTCTGGATTCAATACAAACATTTCTTGGTAAATATCTGAGGGATTGGGGGATTCATTACATCCAAACTCCAAGGATTTCTTTTTTACCAAAAATAAATTTGATGTTACAGCAAAATGTCGGATGAATTCTTCAAGAAATAGCACATATTGATACTCTTTTGACTTCTGGATAACTCCTTTCATTTCTATTGATATATATTCAAGCTCAGAATTCAATAGCAATTTCAGTAGTTCATAAAAGATCTTGAAGTTCAGAAGACCATGTTGCTTTCTCATTGATTTTGTACTAAATAATTCAAGATGTGAAATATCCATAACCATATTATTGATGAGAGTGTCATATTTACTTCTTGGTTCAATTGCAGTGGGAATGAACTTGATCTCCCCAGAGTCAGAGCAATTCATCTTGATTGGTTTTCCTTTCAATGTTTCAATTATTTTCTTTATATATGGTGACACAAGCCCATCTCTCATCTTACAAATTGTTAAGAGATAATCTAACTCTGCCATATCCCAAAAGTATTCATCATCCATGACTTTTGAAATCCAAAAGAGACATAATAAGTTGTTTGAGCTGCTCATTCATAAATGATAAAGGAAAAGAATTACCTTTGATTAAGGCCTGTAAGCTTCCGTAAGATGAGCTCAAAAGAATCCTAGACTTGAAGTCAATAGTGAGGAGGTATATTCCCAAAATCTCTTCCTTCAAATGAACATTGTTCATGCCATTCAAGACAAGGAGTTTTCCCCGTGTGCCCCTGAGGAATAATTGGATACTTTTCAAGTTGCAAATCTTCTGATTTATTGATTGAGCAAGAAATGATCCCATGATGTCTTCCATTGTTCTAAACACAAGGTAGGTTTTTGGATTTGGAATTGGGGTTGATTCCATTTTGTTCCAAAGTTTGTTCCATTCTGTGATGAATTGATTTCCTGAAAATTCACGCCTAGGGATGGTGGCTCCAAAAATATTTGTTGAAGATGGATCTGTCTTAAAGGTTTCTTCAAAAGCAGACCTCATCATATAGAAATGCTGCTGCAGTTCAACCAATAAATCATGCTCATTCTTTGAAGAAAAAGTTGATTTTATGGTATTCTCAAACCTGCACAAATACTTCCCTACTTGGTTTGCTGACTGTTGAATTGGAGGGACTGCAATTTCACATGTTGTGTTTACTATTACAGCCTTCAAATACAGAGAGGCATAGTTCCATAGAAAAAGGAATTGCTAACCTCTGTGATTTTCTCTTCCCAGGGTATGGCTCTCTGTAGGGAGTAAACAATTTTTATTAATTATATATTCAGAGACTGTTTGCACTGCCTTGTTTGGCAGCAATATATTTTTGTGACACCTGGTGAAGTGTTGGCAGGCCTGATCAGATGTCAGGAAAGAATAATAAGATATTTCCTGCATCATTTTGCTGCCAAACAGGCCATGAATTATTCCTGCCTTGTATTGAAACAGGCACAAATAGCATAAATTAGGGAAATACTAACGTTGCCCATGTTCCAAATCTATCCCATCTGGGGAATTCTGAACCAAAAAATTACCTGTGTTGATTTTTATTTGCATTGCATATAGGTATGATATGTGAGAGGTCAATGGTCAATATGGATATGTATAACTAAGATACTTGCAAAAAGAGAGCAGTCCACAGGATCCTTTTTGTATGATATACCTACCTCCAACAATGCCTCTGTTAACAAAAGAATCCTGAGTCAGGTTTTCCACCATCCTTTCACTTGCTTTCACATAGAGAGGGCTGTTTGCAACCAATAATTCCCAAACAACTGGCTGCAATATGAAATGCACCTGTCCAAGAAAACAAGTACGCATGTTGGCAATGGTACCACAAGGATTTCAAGAAAAAGTCTTGTGTGAAAAAAATCTGCAATTTTGTTTATCCGTTTTTACCCAACAGGAAAGATTTAGTCAAGATGGGTTGACATGGAATAAGAAGTGGGGCATGATTACCTTGAAGGATGGAGCCGGGGAAGTTGTTTGGTGAGGAACCTACCACAAGAGCTTTGTGTCACTGGGAGGGAGGTCACTATCTTAACTTGACAATTCTGCTGCAAAAATATTGTATGCATTTGATGATGCAAGTTTGATTGAGAACCAGCAGGCCAGCACGACTTGAACCCGTGATTAAAATTAACTGCGTCAAACAACCTGGTGAAACTCTTGACCACTTACACGCGTATGCGCAGGCATTACATAAAACTAGTCCTTCATAAACTTGCTTCTTGATTGCACGTCTGAAGCCTTGGTATAACTATGGTACGGTATGAATGTACATCATTCAGCCGTCGTTATTGTTTTGTTTTGTGATTTCCAATCTGTGCATAAATCTAGTTACGTGCCTCTTACATTTTGCAGTTGCTTGGCCTACTGCGAACAACTACATACACCCATTTGCACCCCCAGGTGTTTTTCTTCCATGATTACAACTTGGAGCCGTTTTTAAGGTGTTCATGACCAACATTTCATCACATTTTCAAGTTTCCATGATGGCTCAAGCCTCAGCAAACGCTCAATCAGGGCAGCTCAAAAAAGGATACAATTTTGACCATAAACATCGTCAATAGGCCAAAATTTAAAGGTGGACCCTCTGAATAACTATTGCTGCGCTGTGGTTTGTTGATCCAAAGGCTAGTATGAGTCATAGTGCTAGGCCATCAATTTGTTCTCACTAAACCAGGTCCCTCCCAATTTAGAGGGGGTCCTTGACAAGTCATCGGTCGAAACTGCCGAGGGGATGCCGGCAACTTAAGAATTTGTTGGGCGTACCCGATGCACACATGATGCGCCCGAGGCAAAAATGGGTGAGACTCGCCCAAGGAGCCTTCCAAAAGGTTACGATGACTGAGGACCAGAATTGACAATTTTTCATTGATTACACAACTTGTCTTTGGGGTATCCTTGTGAGCAATCATGTCGGGAGTTGGTCGAATCTAGTATATCTCGTCGAATGGGCGAGTGTCGTTCCAACAACTACTCCAAACCTGGTCGACCACTTCCTCTGCCTGTTTAGACGCCAGTGCCGCCGAAGAGCTAGTCTCATCCCCATTACCAGGCTGTGGTGATCCCGCTGATATGTGTTGAGCAACTGAGAGAATGGCTCGCCGTCGTGCACAGATCTGACGCTGTCTTGCAAAGTTAAAGTTGTGTCGATCGACCTCTCGAGTCCATTTGCAGTCCCCTGATAGGGCGTTGGCACGGATCTAATATTCCCACGGATGGTTAAACTCCACGCAACACTGATGCACAAATCATGGCCATGGGGGGAGAGTGTTTAAGCGAGACAACACGCACTTCAGTACATGCTATATGCCGCAAATTCGTCCAATCAATGGCGAATCGTCTATGGTCGTATGCATGAATTAATTCATGAGACAAGACATCCTCGAGATGACCTTTTGAGGCGAGCGATTCTGCACATAGTTTGATCTGACCTCCAGTCGGGGTTGAAGGATTCAATTCGTTGGGTGAAAACAGACCGGCAGACCGGACTGGACTACAAATCCCACAATTGATTGGCAGTGATATCGAGGCAGACGGTTGAGAGGTTTCGCCGGACGACGGTTGCGAATCCGGGACAGGCAAGGTCGAAATGTGCTGCAAGAGGTATCGAACCACTGGGCCTGGGTTCAATCCCGAAAGGTTGAGCTTTGATACTCCAAAAACGGAGCTACAAGTAATGTAACATTCAATTGTGCACTCACTGGTCTCTACCAAATCATCTTTCCAACCCCGACAACGACTCAGGAGCCATCCCTGTCTTTCCTCGCTCGATTGCAGCCCGAGTCCAGTAGTCATCCGCAGCTTCCGATTCCAGCGATCGAATGCGGTTTCATTATCGGGTGAAGAGTTGATTCCCGTCCCAGATGTCGGCGGCGGCGGCGGCGGCGGCGTTGGGAGAGTCGTTGCAGACGATTCAGATGATGTGAGCTTGGAGTCAGCCATGGCTTGTCTGAGTCTCGGCGGAGTCTTCTAGCCGAACGGGCGGAGCAGGATACATAACACCGCCGCCATGCCATGCGCGGCATCTGCACAGTTTCTTCGGGTGCGCATCATCAGACTGCACCCGAGGCGACACCCGACATCGGCTGCTT
This sequence comes from Puccinia triticina, assembly GCF_026914185.1. Classification (NCBI taxonomy): domain Eukaryota; kingdom Fungi; phylum Basidiomycota; class Pucciniomycetes; order Pucciniales; family Pucciniaceae; genus Puccinia; species Puccinia triticina. The sequence continues at coordinate 7,491,600 of NC_070563.1, forward strand.
CAAGTCTCGGGTACTTCGGGAAACCCGTGCAATACGTCCCTCGACACAAACCATGGAGGCTAGCCTTACATTCAATCCCTTCGCGATCATGCTTCATCGACTCCTGATCAGTGTGGGCGGCATCCTGTTTTTCCACGGGGCGTACTCGGTTTACGTCGAACGAAGTCAGTAGCAAGACCGACATATAAACCCTGACGAGGCATGGACTGGTCGAGATACTGGAGTGACTGATCACGATTGCTGTTGCTTCTGAGTAGTTTTGTTGCACGGCGGGACAAGTTTGCAGTACATACCCTCGACATCGGTCAGTTGAAAATTTAGCGGTTTTTTGAGAGGGTTTTCACCTCCCCAAAAGAAACTACTGCCCATACTGATTGCAATGGATCTAATTTCGCACCCTTAGTTAATTAGTCAATTGGCGGTCTCGTTCCTCTTCCTGGTCATTGGTATCACGCTATCGGCACCGCCGTTAAAAAACATCTACTGGAAAGCTGAATTGAAACAAAGGTGACTTCATAGTAGATGGGACCCTCCTGATCGCCGCGGTATGAATTGCTGATACTATTGAAGAGAATTGGCAGATCGATCGACGGTTTCGATTCCAAGATGGGATTCATCAATCTCAACACTAATCTAGTTGCTCTCCGCAAAGACTGAGAACTTGGATGAAAAAGCATACAAAAAGGTGCATTTTTATTCAAGGGGAGTATTGTAATATTATTACTGAAGTTTCAACAGCTGCTACTTAATGCCATCTCGCTACCTATGGGCCTCAACTCTTTCCTGGTGAAAGTATCAAGATGTCACTTTGTCGGGGAAAGACTCCTTGTCCAAAAGGCAAGTACAATTTAAACAATGATGATCACGACCATTCAGAATTTTCCTTGGATTTGCCTTGTTTATCTTATTGGTGGCACCCAGGCACTACTAGCAGGGTTCATCATTTGGCTTTTGCATAATTTTCTTTTTGGAAATAAAACTGTTTGGCTAATCTCTGATAATGGATTTTGCTTGCAGTAGACAGAAGTTGCACGATTTAAGGTCTTGGTTGCCATCAGGGTCCAATGATTGGTCAGCTCCACCAATCAGCTACCAGTCCTTCCAATGGCCATGAAATGGGCAACCAAATGAGCCAAACATAAATTGCCTGGGACTCTTATCCATTTGCCTGTCATCCCATCACCACACCTCATCATTACAATCTAAACCAAAACATCCAACACATTCCCCCCTATTTCAATATGCAGCCAACTCCATTGCATCATGTACATGTTTTAAAGTTTGCCACAAATGCTCTAAACTTTGTAACACCATATCCCCCCTGAGTCTTGCCTGGGTGCCTTCCAACAAGATGCAAGCTTTTGAGTATTTAGCTTTTTGCAATCTTGGGCTTCTTCCCCTCCCGCTTCTCTTTGCCCATCTGTGCCACTGATATTTTTTAATTGTCTTTGTTTCCAACATTCCTTTTTTAAGTGAGTGATGCTTGTTGACACTGTGTGATGGGGGACACAAGATGAAAGACCTAAAGTTCACAGACTGACACTAATTTAACACTTTTACAAGTGAGAACAAAGGGCTGTGATTCACTAGTAAGGAGGAAATCACCAGAAGCAATCAGGTGTAGACCACATACATGATTTCTTGTGTTATGGTCAAAGCATACAATGTATGTGACACAAGCATGCCATCTCAACACACTGTTAAAATGCCTGCTTGCCTTCCAGAAAGAAAAAACCTTTTGAGTACTAACCTAAACTCTTACCATCCTGGGCTTCTGCCACTGATATTGTGTACTAGTCTTTGCCACTAGCAGTATTTTGTGAAGTGAGTGATGCTTGTAGACACCATCAAGAAACAAATCTGTGCAGTTGTTACTGACAAGACACTTGGCAAGGGCACTGGCCAAAGTCAGTCCTTTTTCTCCCTTCCATGGTTTCTTTCATCCAATACACCTCAATTATCTTCTCATCTATCCTCCCTCTCCACTTTGTGCTATCTAATCAGGTTTACTTTCAGGTTGGTCAAACATGTAGCAAACAAAGCAAGAAAAAGGCTAAACAATACAAACCCAAAGCAAAGAAAATAAAGTAAAATTGAAATTAAACAATATGAAATTGCTCTGTTATGCAAAATTTGAAGACTTCCCTTTGATCTGGAAACCCATATTTTCTCAGATTTTTCAGCAAAATCTAGGCAGATCTAGGCTTTGAGATGATCTAGCCTAGATTTTGCTGCAGGATCTTGAAAAATCTGGGTTCCCAGATTGACAGGAAGTTGTATAATGATGAGCCTTGTGATCTGCCAGAATAGAAAGTGTGGGTATGATTATGTGATGCCACTCAAAAAGTATTAAGAATTAAAGAATTTATGATTTATGCAGGCATGAACCAAGATCACCTTGAAATTTGGGATGCATAAATGTATACCGTGAACCCACCATATAAGCATAAGGATGGTGGGCACAAATCCTATGCTTACCTGGTGGCATGCTTCCTATTGAAGTAAGCCTATGACAGCCTATATAAGCATAGGGGTAATTTGTAGAGATTTACTGGTATTTTATGCAATAGATGTCACAGTCCCTTTGTAGCTGGGGAATATCTATCCTCATTTCACATGCATAGTCATACATCAGTATTTTTATTTATTTATTTCCCCCTCAATCTTGATGCATTATGGCAATACACTATGCTTGAAAATTATTCAAATTTGTGGTAACCAAAAATGGTGGACATGAATTCTATGCTTATACTGAGTTAAGCTTACAATGTATATGCTTACTAATACATGGCAGGGTCCCTGTGATTGCTTCAATCACACTGTCATGACCTCAATTTGCAGGCAAACTTGAATTTCAATTTTTCAATTGCCTGAAAATTGAGTTTATGAATATGAAAGTGAGAATTTAAGCATTTATGAATTTATGCAGTCCAAATTTGAACACCATCAATTGTGGAAATACAATTGATTTTCTATCTAACCAGTACAAGCTGATAGACCCTGGGCTCTTGGAAGAATTATACAGAGTTGAAATGTGGAGATTTTCACAAATTTTGATCAAAAAGTCAAGGATTCTTTGTAAAACCATCTAGTCTTGCATGTTGTATCTTGGAAAATTAAGATGTGCACCTGGATCAAGTTGCTGTCAAGGTCTGGTCTATGGAGAGGAAGAGGGAGTCTGGGGTCTGGGGCTCTGGAGGTTCTGGTGCCAATACGGTAGATTGCAGGATGATGAAGGAGCTTGTATATCCAGCCTCTCAAATAGGCATGGCAATTGGGCAGGTTGGATGGCAGGCCACCCAAACCTGGCTGAGTTTGGCTTGGCATTTTGGGGAAATTTGGTAAGTCCACCCAACCCAACAGACTCACAACTGAAACCAGGTGGGTTTAGGCAGCCCACTGGGCACCCTTTGGGCCATCCCCAGTCTGCCCTGGCGGCCCCCCGTTCAGGGGTTGGGCATGAAGGGCTGAGTTTTTGACCTTGTAACACCATCTGGCATCCATGTTTTGACTTCAACATCTTTTGCCCCCTGTTGAGAAGGCACTTTACAATGTCGTGGATATATTGACATTGACATTAATCCTCATACAGGGTTGCAGAAATCCAAACTGTTTTACTGTATTGGTTGTTTGGCTGAGACCCGCGGGCTGCCCACGGGCTAATCTGGTTCAGAGGCCCGCGGGCTGTCCGAACGGGTTTGGGGTGGGCGGCAATTTGAGACAAATTGACCCGGCCCGACCCGCCCGTTTCTGCGGCCCGACGCGGGCAGCCTGCAAGCAGCCCAGACCCGCCTGATTGCCATGCCTAGATATAGCTGTACATAGCTCTACATATAAGGATACTGAGTGTTTGGATGAAGACCCATTCTTCCGGGGACTTTTTATGATTTGTTTTGGCTGATCTGGCTCAGCATTAGGCGGAGTAAACTGTCAAGGAGGAATGGGCCAAGACTTCCTGAGTAAAGCTCAGGATTCAGTGAATCCTGCGCTTTTCTCTCTAGAGTGTGAGTGGAAGACTTCCTGTTGCCTAATGGGCTTGATTTGGAGGAGTCCGCTAAACCTTGTTTGCTGGTACAAACCCAATCTCAGTCAATTTTCACCAGCCAGTAAAGTTTAGCCTGTCCCTCTAGATCAAGCAACTTATGTAGTCCACGGGAAGTCCTCCCGTGTTGAGGTTCGACCGAGTCAGCCTGAGTCCGCATAAACCGATCTTTAGTTGGTTTCAAACCCGCTGACTCCATGGAGAGCTTTCAAACTGAAGAGATGGGGGGTGTATGATTGGAATGGCATGGCCAGCTTATAGACACGCTTTCGGCCTCTGTCGTTTTGCCTCAGGAAGTGGTTTCAATGGCACAGCAAAACATCCGTCCAGTTATCCATTTGATTTGGCTCCGGCCAGGCGACACATAACTATGTAGCCGAGAGCAGTATCCGTATAGTAATAATTGCCGCGTAGGACTATCAAGCGACAAAAAAGTTCTTGCTCGCGGTGTTTTCCCGGCCGTTAGAAATCATTATACCGGAGCTCCTACGAGGTTTGATGAAAGCTCATTTTAAACGCTGATCGACTGCAGTCGGAGGGAGATGAAGGATGGGTGGACATATGACTGTGGGCGCTGTATGATGAAGTTTTGAAACCTCAATCAAGGCTGGAACGTTTACGAGCATGTTCGAACACCTTTGTAATTGATCATTATAAATAGCCACAGAGGGTATCCAACTGTAAGGGATAAGGGATCGACAGTTTCTTTTTCTGATGCCCACGGTCTGTGTTGCCGAAGCACATGAAGCCTCTGGGAGCCGGCTCGTTTGTGTTCCAGTTTTTGTTTGAAGATTGGTAGGGCTGCCTTTGTCTTAGATACCATTTCTCAGAATCATAACCATGAAGCCAGGGTACGCTTGTGAGGGTGGTTTCCCACTGCGTCATGGGCCCAACAATATTTTGGTGGTTTGTGATGGGGGATATGGCTGTGATATGTAGATCTGACTCTTGGGAGTGTCTCCTACATGTCCAGAGTCGAGGCTGTTATGTAAATATGTGTACAGGTGTTGTGGGTGGTTGTGGGATTGCTGTTATGTGGGTGTGTGATGTTATGTACCCTGCAGCGTGGTGTTGTTATGTGTCCTCTGCGCCGCCTGCGTTCTCCTCCTCTCCCTCTGGCGCACTTCCTTCCTTCCTCGCCTTCATCCAGCATTCCTCCTCCCCTTGAGCTGCCCAGCCGTCGTCCCCCTTCTCCCGAGCCCCGCTGCCTCCTCTCATGTCGTCTACCCTGGCCCATCGCCAGCTGCACCAAGACCGGAAACCAGCCATGAGCCTCTCCACTTACAATACAAGGTCCTATCATCGAGCCCTGCCCCACCAGAACTCGTCCAAGAGCGCCTGGAAGCTGGATACCTTCGTCGACAAATCCAGTGGCCAAAGTCGGGAAATCATCGTTCTGGCTGATACTCCTAGTCCAAGTTAGTCTTCAAAAACCATGCATTCCTCTCTCCAGCCATCCCAGCATTCTGCCGCAACGAGCTATCCGCTCCCCCCCTCATTTCCCTGCCACCGTCTGAAAATCACAAGAGCCTTGTCGGCACCTGCTTGCATTAGTCATATTTTTAGTACTTGGTTGAGCTAGTCACCTGCTCGCCCATCGCCGCATTGCAACTGATTCTTCGGCATTCCAATCCTCACAATCTAGCACCCCACTCTGGCCCTTCGAAAACCAGCGGCTTCGCTCGTCCCATCGCCAACAACGGTAAGCCGACTTCTGTACCCTGTTGACCATGGTGGTTAGTTTTTGTTGACCGCATACTGACCCAGTTAATCTTTCAGTAAGCTAGCAGTTTACCCGCCGAGTCTGCTCGACCGAACCCTCGCTTGTACTCACGATTTGTCTCTCCAACTCAGGAACTGCAGCCTTTGGCCAAGAGCAAAAGGAAATACGAAAACTACTCTTCAGGACAACAACAGGTTTGCCGACATTGCATGCTCTCACCTCCCAAGGAGATCTCAAACCAGATTTGCCTCTTTTGTTTCGGCAGCAGCGAGAAGAAGCGCGCGAAGCAAAGCGCCATGAAGCGGAAAGATTGCCTATAGACGACAAAGAGGGCCACTACATCGTTCGCCAGGATGACCTGCTGGGGGACCATCGTTGTGAGTCAGTACCAGATATTCTGGCATCTGTCCAGCCACTGACTTCCCATCCATCCTGCTCAGACCAAGTCGTCAAACTCCTCGGACAAGGCACCTTTGGCAAAGTCGTTCAAGCCACAGACCTCCACGCCCCGATCGACCGCTCTGGCCGTCGGAGAGAGGTGGCTGTTAAAGTGATCCGTGCCGTACAAAAATGTCAGTCGCCTCCGTAGCTCCATCTGACTTCTCAGCTGACCCATTCGCCGCCTGTCTCTAGATCGAGATGCCAGTAAAATCGAAATCAAAGTGCTCAATCTTCTTCGGGAAAGAGATCCCGACAATGTCCAGTGAGCCCCCCTCCCGTCAAACTACTTGGGCCAACTTTCAGCTAACGATTGTTACCAAATGGCAGCAAATGCATTCATCTACTCGATGTGTTCGATTATTGCAACCATATTTGTATCGTGACAGAATTGCTCTCGCTTTCTGTTTTCGACTTCCTCAAAGACAATCAGTATAGCCCCTTCCCAGCCAGCCATATCCAAAGCTTTGCCAAACAGCTTCTGTCTAGTGTTGCATGTACGTGTTAAACTTGCCGAACTCTTACTTCAGTTCTCTAACTCGCCTTGCACCTTTTTTTACATTTAGTCCTTCACGAGCTTCGTCTAGTCCACACTGACCTTAAGCCAGAAAACATTCTGCTGCTTGATGCGTCGGCCAATCTGATAGCTGCCAAGGTAATTTACCTATCTCGAATTTGAAGTTTCATAGGGTTCTAACCCTGGCTTTATCCATTCAGCGAGGAGCCAATAAATCCAAAAAAGTCCTGCGGTGTTCCGACATCCGACTCATCGATTTTGGAAGCGCTACGTTCGAAGACGAGTATCACGCATCGGTCGTCTCGACCCGGCACTACCGAGCACCCGAAATTATTTTGAGTGAGTCGTTGCTCTGAAGCAACCCTTTTTTCCACCATGCTCACGCCGGGTTTTCCTTGCAGACATGCCGTGGTCATTTCCCTGCGATGTTTGGTCTATCGGCTGTATACTTGTTGAGTTTTTTACCGGGGAAGCTTTGTTCCAAACTCACGAAAACTTGGAGCACCTTGCCATGATGGAAGCGGTCTTTGGGCCGATGCCCGAAACATTTGCAAGGAGAGCCGCGTAAGCCTGCATTCTCCTTGTCACGATATTTCTGCTTGCTGACCTGGAATCGGCTTACAGGCGTAATCGCTCTGAATGGTTTACCAAGAACTACCGCCTCGACTATCCACAATCCAACACGACTCGGCAAAGTCGCAAGTTTGTCCGAGCAATGCGCCCTTTAGAGGTGAGCTTGCAATGCGCCCTTCGGGCAGTAGTTATATTTATTCACTAACCCAGATCCACCCTTTTAGGATATTATCCCACAAACATCCATTCAGAATGCCCGTTTCCGGGATTTGCTCAGCAAACTCCTTGAGTGGGAGCCTCACAAGCGTATCACAGTCAAGGAGGCTCTCAAGCACAGTTACTTCACACTCAAGATAGATGATGAAGGGACGATATACTAAATTATGACTACTACCCTACTAGATTATTCTCGTTTTGAACCGCATCAGGGCTGACATTACTCAAAAGTGGACCCCCGATCGGCCTGGCAAGTGCTGCCGGCCAGAAGATATATGTTTCCATACTGTACTATTTCTCTGCCTTCGTTGTGCCAATCTCCATTTCTCATCATTCATCTATTCGTCAAATATTATCATGATTCCTCACCCATTCTATCCACCCCTGCTCTGGTTTGTTTTCTACTCTCTTCCTGTGCTGTTTACGGCCAAGCCCAAAAATGGGGGTGCCGGTTCACATATATATGATCAGGCAAATGTTTGATACATTAATTCTACAAATCTCAAGATAGTGCAAGAAACACTCTTCCGTTGTCATGTTGTAGTCTACTGCTATGAGGATTCCCATTCCCATCTTCTCTTTGCGACTCTCAAGTTTTCCTGGCTGCTATTTATCATATCACTTGCAACTTGTCTTCAAAGTCTATACTGCATCCGTGTCATGTATTTATCGGAAAAACACACCATAAACCTCAGCACCTCTGTCAAGCACATTTGAAGGGCCCTTCTTGACATAACAATCTACTTTGCGCAACCCTCTCTGACCCCTAGGCTTGTGCAGACCCTCGAGGGCGCCTTCTTTGGCAGTCGGTGAAGCTTTTTCCATCTTTTTCCGCTCCAGGTCTACATAGAAGGTATACGTTAGCACTGTTCAATTGGAAAATCCAAAATCAGTTGACTGATCCTGATGTTGGATATTCCAATTGGGTACCAAAATCAGCCGTTGATAACTTTGTTAGACATCAATTTGTGCCATTTCGCATGTTGATGTGTAGCAAATTTATCAATAGCATTGTTAAATTGATGTTTAACATGAATTGAACTGTTGATCCTAACTTAACTAAGTCCCTCTCTTTGTGGAGGGGGGACGCCGTCCCGTTCGGAGGGTCCCTGCGGGACGGCGCCCCCCCTCCACAAAGAGAGGGACTTAGTTAAGTTAGGTTCGTCGCTTCGCTCCCCCGAGGAGGGAATTAGCTAAGTTAGCTGTTGAACCAACCAACACCATCTATTCCTGACTACATTTCTTTAATGCTGTGCTTTTCTCTTAAAATTACGGTTCCAAGACGTAATAAATTCCCAACCAACTAGCGACTTCCTAATTAGCAAATTAGCTCAACGTGATTGGTCAGTGGAGTGATACGTCCTAGTCTACATACAAGCTGTGTAATATTTGTGATGGGGCGCGTTTCGTATTTACTGCCTAGCTCATACTTAAATATAGCTCACCGCTGGGATTACATGCGAGAGCCAAACAAGCTCAGCGGGATACGGAATATCATGCACTGTTATAAAAAATTAAATCAAGATCGGTGTTTCACTCCTGCACCTCAACCGAGCTCTGTCGTCCAGACAACTGCTGTGTCGGAGCGTTGAAGCTTAATAACTCAATTCTGGCTTGAATTGGAGTACTCACAGCTGGAGGGGTAAGTTGAACATCAGCTACACCTAACTTGACACACCCCCCTGGTGGGAGGCTCGCTGTGGCTGGCCGCAAAGCTGCCCCTCCCGCAGGGAGGGACTTGTGCACAAAGTCAAAATTTTGGCTGAGAAAGAAATCACCAATGGCTGGAGGAATAATACTTAGCATCACCCAGCCTCCCCCTCAGCTCCTGTGGACCTGCCCCAACACTTCTCAATCTCAGCTTTCAAATGGCGCTGGTCTCATCTCCCCAATCCTTATCATTTTTGCTGTACTAATGTTTTAAAAATCAAAAAGCACAAAGAAATGTAAACCAAGGAATTACAACCATCATGCCTTGTGGATATTGGATTCATAAGCCTGCAGATATCTGCAGATCCTACACCTGTAGCCACCCAATTGTTGCAGATAGGATATTCAATTGTGCATATTATCAGAAAATCCAAAATTGGATCTTCAGTGCAATGGAATATCCTCCAGGATTCCTTTGACCTCCAAAACGGATTCCTTCAATCAGTTTTGGAGGTTATGCCTCAAAAACTTGGGGGAGGGTGCCCATCAGTACTGCCAAGAAAACTGTCTATTCAGTTTTTTTTGTACATATTTTGGTGAATTTTAAATTGTTTTTTTGTGTTTTTAGGATTGAAAATCCTTCCTTTGTCTGCCAGCCTGCAGACATTATTCATAAGCCTCTCCTACGGAGAGCCCTCCGGGCGGGGTCCCCCGGACCCTCCGTTTGAGAGGCTTAGTTAAGCTAGAGCTACACCCTAACTTAACACCAGTCCCCCCTGGTGAGAGGCTTGCTGTGGCTGGGCGGCCCCCCCCCCCCCCCCCCGCACAGAGGGCTCTCCGCAGGAGAGCCCTCCGGGCGGGGTCCCCCAGACCCTCCGTTTGAGAGACTTAGTTAAGCAAGAGCTACACCAAACCAAAGCAAAGCACAGGCTAAAATTAATGGAGATTTGAAGGGGGCCAAAAATTGGCCTGTTGTGGATACAACAAACATCAACCTCACAAAAATTAAAACAGGTATGTGAAAGTTGAAACAGGAGGGAGGAGCCAACCTATGAACACAAGGTTGTGAGGAAAACCTGTCAAGCAATTTTCCGGCCGTAATATGAAACCTGTGTCCTGAGCCTCCTGCTCCAATAACTATTGGGTTGACAGGAAAAGAGAAGATTTGAATGCCGCAAGACTAGAATATCACAAGCCTTTCCAGAGGATTTGGAAATTTTGCAAAGGCTCTTTGGGTCCCAGTCCCACTAAGGCCCCAATTATAAACCAATTTTTGAGTTTTATTTTGTAATTATTTGATAAGCGCCAAGATCAAAGCTGTATTGACAAGAGTTTTTTCCCGTGCCTCCACGGCCAAGGTCAGGATCATATTGCCCCTGGTGGTCCCGGATTTTCTGGGGAATTTGGTTTTCCTGCAGGTGATCGGGATTTTTGTAGTGACTGCAATCCAATCGTGGAACGTTGAGGCAATCAGGGTATATCGGCACTACAGCAGTAATTTTTTTCATGTGCCAGCCAACCCCCGCCCGGCGAACTCCGCCGACCCAATACAGCCATTATATGGGGGGGGGGGGGGGTCTGAGGCACCAGTTGCCTGGAAACCATACAGGCATACTGCCTGTTCAAAATTTTGATTTCAGAAATCTGGCTTTCTGAAATCTCAAACACCCCTCCCGGGTGTGTTTGAAGAGTTTTGAGATTATTTTGAAATGAAAAGAAGTCAAAACAAAGTTGGTTTTGATTTCAAAACAATTTCAAAATAATCTCAAAATAATCTCAAAATAGTGTTTATAATTGGGGCCTAACTCTCCCACCCCATTACCGTATGAGTGGCTCACTCATTTGCGTGGTGAATTCCAGACAAAGAGTACATAGAATGAAACAAGGTACAAGAACAACCCCGCTTTTGAGGGGTTGCAAAACCACAGCTGGCCGTGGCCAGATTCATGCAGGTTTGGATGCACTCAAGTGCTCCATGAGGTTGATTGTGTTGTCTTTTGGTGGCACATGTGGTTTGTTATTTCAGCTCATAAATCTTGCCATAAATATTTACTAGTAACCACCAGCTGCTAGATATATAGATGTAAATCTCTTATCACCCTTGCCCTTGGCCAATTTGCACATGTGTATGCGTTTGGCTGCAGAAATATTGCCAGCAGGTATTTGGTAAGTATGCCGCGGGTGCTGTGAGATGGACGCGACGGGTGTGAGGTTTGGTTTTCCTAGTCTGGAAAACTTCCAGCGCGCGATAAGGTTTAAATGATAATTTTTAAATAATTTTGATTGATGCAAGCGGGCAAATGTCCTCAGAGTACTGTGATTGCTGGTAAGGTTGATAGCTTTAGAGGTGAGAAGAAAAGAATTGACGGCTTCTCAGTCCCTGGATTTAGTTCAAAACTGTTAAATGTTAAACTGAAGGATGCATTTTATCAGAAAAAAGAAAACAAGGATCACAAAACAAAAAAGAAAAGGAAAGGTACCTGAAGGCAAACACGACAGAAAAGAAGAGCACGACAAAAGATTGGGATGATGAAGGAGGAAGAAAGAAGAGCAGACTAAAAAGGAAACAAATGTCAATCGGTGAACAAGGATAGAGAAACATAACACTACATACAACCGATGAGAAGTTATCGAGGGAGTACCGAAAGTCTTGAGGAGATTTGTGAGAGATTTTGAAGACCGAGAGTTTTGATGTCTTCTGGAGGAACAAAGTAGTCAGGAAGTTGAGACTGCTTGGATGATGCGATGAGAGTGTATCGAGCGAGTTCCCCGGAGGAAAAGAGGTGAGGAGCGAGAGTTGTCGAGTTTAAATATTCTGAGAGTGTTGAGTTTGCAGGAGAGAAAGTTTGAGTCGAAAAGATCGGGTTGTCCGAGTTGAGCGAGTCGGATGAGCTGTTGTTATGTTGGAGAGACAAATCGAGATTTACCAAAGTAGCGAGATTGAAGGACGAGCGTGAGGAATCTTGGAGACTAGAGGAATAGAGAAGTCGAAGTTCTTGTCATGTGACATCCACAGGACAGGGACATCAAGTTCAATTTAGGGCGCGGGTTTGACTCTCAACAAAAACCAGCTTTACAGGATCCTAAATTTGGTTCTGCAGGGCCATTGATTCTTAGAGGAGATGAGGATGGCGGCAGAATCAGGGAGTCTAGTCTTGCTTTCATGTAAATATATGAATGGCCATTAATGTATCCCCAGCTGTGATTTTGAAGATATGTGCTGAACATAAGGTGGAAGTCCATGAGGGTTTTATTCAAAGCTGAACTCCAATGGCTCCACGCGCCAGCACGACCTGACACTAAAGAGATATTGGGCTGGGTAGGATCCGGTCCCGACGGCAAAAGCAATGCCGGCTCTGATACAAACCAGTTTAGGAAAAAAAAAAAAACAAAGGGATTAGATGAAGTAACCCATTGGACTGGCCAAATTGAGAAATGCCCGCTACATACACCACGGGTTGTGCCGGATGTCCATGGGACACCTCTTTGGAGATGTCCCTGGACATCCGGCTCTTGCAGGGCAGGAAACATCCACAGGATGTTACTCTTCATGATGGATACAGATGTATCCCAACTGAGTATCCACCGGATGGTCTTGGAGCATCCACTGGATGTAACCCAATCATCCGCCGGATATCACAAACCATCCTCAGATGGGAAAAATATTTGTCCAGGTGCGCTGGCCAGCGCACTCCTGTAGTGCACACCAGGCCCCGTGACACGTGAGCCAAGAAGCAGGGGGGCAGAGGGCAGTGCGATTGGGTGCCGCGGGTGATTGGGCCCAGGTGTCATGTGGTCAATGAAACTGGGGGTTGAACACCCAACCTGCAGCATCAGAGGGCCTGGTGAAGGCAGCCCTTCCCCACTACGGCAGGGGGCATGTGTACTTGCCAGGAGCACACGCGGTTCATATCAAGTGCGCACTGGGTTGACATCCATTGGACACTCCAGCCAGAGTGTCCGATGGATATTGACTCTCAGGATGTCCAGCGGACACTCCAGCCAGAGTGTCCGATGGATGTGACCCTCAGTATGTCCAGATGATGTCTTTGAGGGCTGAACATCACTTGGAAGCATCCAAAAGCGTCCAAGTGATGCTCAGTGCACCTGGCATCTGCTGGATGCTCCCAGGACATCATGCGGACGCTTTTCAGCCCAAAGCATCTGCGGGATGTCAGCCTTTTCCAAAAAGGCGCCCTGTGGTGTAGTCTTTGTCGAGCGTGCGAGTTCCAAACAAATCAGGCCCCAATTATAAACACTTTTTTGAGATATTTTTGAAAAGTTTTTGAACTTGCCCAAAAAAGAAATTGATTTTTTTTCAAAATCTTTTTAATTTCAAAAATACTGCAGATGCACTCAAATACACCCAGGAGGTGTGTTTGAACCATTTTTGGAAGAAAAAGTGTTTTCATTTTGTTTTTAAATACTTTTCAGTTCATTTTCAAAAACTTTTCAAAAATATCTCAAAAAAGTGTTTATAATTGGGGCCTCAAACACCACGGGTTGATTCGACCTCCGGGTTCAACTTGTGAAATGTAATGATCTCGTGAAAATAAAAAACCAGAAGTCACGACGCTGGGTTTTTGGCGGGTAAGGGACCGCCTTGTTTTGGATGGGCACTGCAAGGATCGAGGTGAATGTACACAGTTTGCAAATCTTGCATTGGCCGCTCCTGGCGAGCAAGTCCTTTCGATTGGTTCAGGCCACAACCTTGTGGGGTGATGGACAACACCAGCGCGCATTACATGCAATGGCATCATTGTCCAAGGAATCAGGATGATTCATTTTACTATCCAACGTGGGAGTATCCAATGCTTATCATACCGATTGAACTGATTCCTCATACAACGGATCCGAATTCGCTGATTCATAATGGCCTTAGATCGATGGAAAGCTGATAAATGAAGAGTTTCTAGAAACGGCAGGGAGGAAAGACTGACTCAAGTCATTATCATTTCATGAATTCGAACTGAACATAACAATCTACGCGCCTACAAGGGCAGAAAACGATGCAAGATGTGGTTGGACTAAGGACTGAGAATCACAACACGATGGTACAATGAACGCTAAACGGATTTGGGGTCTTGTCTTGGATCAAATTGTTCGATCCGGGCGAGGGTATTATAAGGACTTGTCATTATCCATTGGTCATGTATTAGAGGATCGACAATGTGATGATATCGCTTGGGAATTTTGCCTAAGATACAGCAGACCAAGACGTCGAGCGGAATTTGAGGGTCGACTGAGTGGACTTCACGTAGGCTTTGGCGGCAGGCGTTGGTGAATGATTTGAGGTCGCCATCGAACGGAAGTCGCGTAAACTCGAGCCAAACCTTCGCTTTGATGGCCGCCGATTTCATCCCGAAATGAGAATTAATCTTCTGCCACATCAAGTAAGGGTTCACTTCGTTCTCAGTGTCGATCACTTCCATAAAACTCGAGCTGCTTAATCTTCCAGTGATAATATTGACCGCTTCATACATTTTCTTCTTGTAATCTGCATCGGGTGAGTGGGGTGGTGGGGTAGTGCAAATTCCGAGTAGTTCACAGTGTCGTAAATAGATCTTCATCCTTAAGACCCATTCCGGATAGTTCTCTTCGGTGAGGAGTGGGATTTGAACAAGGGATTCGTTGAATTCTTCCTCGTTGATTTTTGGCATACCACTGACTTCGAGCGCTCGGGAGTTCTTGCCGCGTTTGGAGGGAATTGTATGATTTATGATGCCTGGATTGATCATCTTGCGAACCAAGCGGAATCAGAAAAGCGGTAAGTACATCAATCGATACAAAAAATGATGTCAAAAACAGCTTACAGCTTACCGAGTCTGGGTTTTCGAATAGCTGCAAACGGTACAATCACTCACGATTTGGTACAAATGGCGCTGGACGCCAAGGAGAACACGGCCTGGATTTACATGCCAGACCGACACCGGGGTTGTCCTTCCCAGATTTGTCAAGCTGTCGGCTGGGTTGGGCTGGGCGGGGCTATGGAGAGTACACACATACTTTTTTATGTATTTATTTACATTTCACATGTGTATTACATAAGCTTGTTTCCTTGAGGCAAATTAATCTCAGCACTGTTATTTCTTGATCTCTTCAAGATCATATTGAATAATCACCAGTTGTTTCTAATTGGTCTTGGACGGGAAGGTCGCCTGAGGTTGGAAGATTGATGGTGTCCGTGGGAGCCGCAGAGCTTTTGTCGTGCCACAAGATCATTAACGACTCCAATAATTCTTCATCCGAATCGTTCTTCCGCTGGATTGCACCTCTTAGTGTGGCGCGTAGATCAGCTGGTTGGCCCGCGATTCCCTGGCTGGCCCTTTCCACAGCCGTGGGCTGTTCAGGACTTGTGCCGGGTGTCAATGACTCTGATTTGGTTTGATGCTTCGAGGCCGACTTGCTGAGTGGAGGGGCAACCGAGGCTGGGCGTGCGAATGTCGTTTGGGACGGAGTGTGCATTAATGTTGATCGATTACAACGATTTCCTGTGATTGTGGTTTTTCGGAATACCGGTTCAGGCATGGCACATCCCCCCGAATAAGTTTCGTTTGCCTCAGGATTAGGCCCATGCGGTGTCAGCATAAGACTGTTATATTGGGCTGAGACGCCAACCGCAGGGACCACCCAGCCGACACCTTGCTCATCAATAAAAATCGGCATGCCTTGCTCGTCGATGAAACTGCTGATGTGCTGAGGGGGCTGTGTCTGGAAGTCGGCAAAGTGACATCGAGCTAGGTTTCGTTGTTGGTGTGATGCGAATCCAAGCATGGGTTGCAAACTTGACAAGTTGGACTCGTGAAAGTCATTTCCAAAGTGAGAGCTTTTTACATCAATCTCGTCTGCAGTTTCATCCGCGCGATCCGAAAAGCCTTTGGCGTTCTGCACCAACAGAAAAAGACAAGCAGCAGGAAGTTCAGGCATCTTTAGGAAGTAATTCATGTCCGAAATGCGGCTTACCTCCAGGAACTGCCAAGCATCCCGATCATCGCTCCTTTGTTGCCTTTTATTGCGCCATCGTCTCAAAGCGCAGCTTAGAATAGCACACAGGACGCTGAAAATGGCGAACCCAACCACACAGGAAAAGAATATCACGCCTGGGCTGGAGCCAAGCCTTGCGGGTAATTGATGCGGGCCTTGAGTCTGCCGAGGCACAGGCGTCATTGAGCCTACGGATTTTGCTGCAGTAACTGAGCATGATGTTCCAGTGGAACATGAAGGTGGAGGAGGGCTAGGTTTTGAAACAGCGGCTGAGGTCGTGGCTTGGGATGCACTCGCCATCTGAATGACCGGAGTAGGTGTGATAAGATGAGGTGGTACAGATACGGCCGGTGACGTCGGGGTGACCAACAGAGGAGCAACCGACGGAGACATAGTGGGAGAGCTTTCTTTAGATGTCTGTGGGATGGTTGGAAGTGTCAGAGAAGCAGCTGGCGGTGGTGACAAAATCGTGTGGCTTTCTTCAGGTGGGCCCAGGTTAATCGGAGCCAAAGGCGTAGGACCAGGTGGAGCTGCGATCATATCATTAGTTTCACGATTTGAGCCATTGGGGCCTGTTTGAAGCTCCGGTCGTGACATGAGCTGCCTTGATGTGTGGCGACGGGTGGATCGGATCAATGAATGATTCTGCCGATGACTTGCGTGGAGAGGAGATATTTTTTCCATCAGGTGTAAGCGGCGAGACTGAGGCAGGTCTGATTTTCTGAGTGTGGATATTGAATCTGATGTTCAAGAAATGAGTTGGAGGTATAACGATTGGGTCTCTAGGACTGAGGTGTGACAGAATATGTTTGGCTAGCGCGTGCAATCTACCACCAGGGTAACACAATAAAATGAAGATTGGAAAAGTCGTCCCCAAACCTGGATGATTGTTTTCCCGATAAATACGACGAATGAAGAGAAGAGATAATGGTCTTTGGCAGAGGAAAGGTTTTGAAATCGACTGACTGTTACTCGAGACGTCATTCGCAGGATCTAACACGGATGAGGATCGGGCACCCTCAAAATTGAACGGAGGAGCCGGATACCACCTCAGATAGCTTGGTTGAACGATGGCCGTACGGATCAAACCAACAACTTCCATGTGCTAGCTACTTGGGTTCGCTGATGGCAATGGATGCTTCCTGAGCACAAAAATTGAGACCAACAAGAAAGCCGTTCTTCTCCTATAACCCGAAATGCAGACCGCCGATATCTTATACCTAAGTCACAACGCGTGCCGGCAGAAGAGGCACAAAGCATGACTTTCTGAATACCCTGTGGGACTGAGAATAATCTTGAATCGTATTATGCTGGAAATATCTTTCCAAGATTAAAGAAAAGAGGATTCATCGTACAACCAGTTTCTTTTTTTGTAAGATAAACCACGATGAGGAGAACTACTGTGGGGTATAAATATGAGATGATTGCTTTTTGCATGCAGATCAACCACTATTAGATACGTTGTAAGAGAAAACCAGTCCAAATTGAAGCAGGAACTAATAGACACGTTGTATGTAAGAGAAAACCAGTCCAAATTGAAGCAGGAGACGTGTACTGAGTTCTGCAAACTTGATTCTGTTGAGTAGAGCTTGAAAGCTTCATTCCTGCGGAGCAGTACTAATTACTTGAGATGAGTAGAATCGAGTGGGGGAAGGCATTTTTGAACCCAAGAAGTACAACGATGAGTTTCTATCTTGAGAATGGGGTGCTCGAACTGTACGCCATTTGAGAGACCACGCGGCTTCAAGCAAAATTGGGAAGTCAATTTGGGACCCGTCATTTCGGAGCATGAAAGTGAAGCCCACCCGGATAGTGCAAAACAATGCTGCCTAACGCGTTCAGGGGCAAGGTGGCTCGCAATAGGGTGGTTTTTTGTGGTGGCGGGAGCCAAATTGGGTATGGCTCTCGCGTGGTTCTCTGCGACTGCCAGGGCCAGAACCATCGCCTGGATCGTGTCCGTTTATGGGGGGCTGGGTTTGATTGTCGCCAGGAAGTCCGCCGTCGTCGCGGGTCGATCCACGAGGTGATAATGCATTGGCAGGAGTTGGAGAGGCACCAACGCGCAAGAAGACTATGAAAGCGTAGATAATAAGTGGCAGTTGCATCGTTGGAGCAAAGCTGCTTATGGATTTTGGAGTCAGCAGAGAAGTGATAGGGTTGCAAGCATCTCGCAGCGGAGAGGGACTGGAGATGCTCTAGTGTCACTGAAGTCTGTAGCCGTGCTAGAATTGTCACGGGCCACGGCAATGACCAGGATGGCCACACAAGTGGCTTATATGTACGACATTACGCATGAATGGGTTTCCTCCGGCGCCTACGGAAGACGGTGCATATGCAAGCTCATTCATGACGACTTCACATGTCAAACTTTTCTTCTTATGTAATATATTTCCTTATCTCCATTCACTCAGCAAGTCTGCTGGTTTTGTTTGGGACATACAGCCATGTTAGAAAAGCGTGCCGTCGGGTAGGCCCAACTTTTGGGCTGCTGATTTCAGCCTCAAAGCCTGTATGGCTCCTCTTTGTCAGGAATGCCATTGGAAGAAAAAATCCAGTTTCTTTGTTTTTAACTTTGGGGCTGAGAGTTGCACCATTGGAATCCTGGAGTGATTTTGCAGCAAAAGCGAAAAAGCTTGCGGGTGCGGGAGGCCGAAAATTGCCTGCTGCATTTCAGCCACACACCTTTACAGCGGAGCTGTACAGGATGTCACATCGCCTCCGGGCGACTGGTTGAGCTTGAATTGCGTGTCGGGCCGACTGTTGGGTGGGGGCGTTGGTCCTGGCAAAGCGGCCGATGGGGGTAAAATTGCACCAGGATTCCAATGGTGCAACTCTCAATACCCCAATGTTGATAATGAAGGAAATAGCATTTTTCTTCCAATGATATTCCTGTATGCAGCTTGACATATAGGACCTATACAGGCTTGAAGGGCAGTGGCTGAGATTCCAAAATTGGGCCTGCCGGACCGCAAGCTTTTTCGCTTTTGCTGTATGTCAATGGGGCCCTTCGCCGCACATCTCCCTGCCCCCATGGCCAGCCCAGCACCCTGCTTGAGCTGACCCAGCTGCCCGAAGGGGTTTCAACTGCCTGCACAGTTAAGCTGTACAGGCCTGTGGCTGAAATGCAGAAATCATTTTCAGCCACATGAGCCCGCAAGCTTTTCTAAAATGGCTGTAAATATGTTAGGAGTACACCACGGGTGAGGTTTTAAAGTTTCCATCAAGTAAATTTACTGGATGGTACAAAAAACTGAAAACCACCCGGAATCATTCTGGTAGGGTCAAAGGACCAAAAACCATTTGGAATGTGTCAGCCTGTAGGTAACTAACCGTGTCTGAGAGGGTTGTTACTAGCAAGATGATAGTGTAAGATGCCTAGGATGGGCCAATGGGTTCATGGTAAGACCTGTAAAAGGTTTCACTCTATCAGTAATCTTGACTGAGAGGCTTTCTCAATTGAGGCGCATCCAGATCAACAGAGGGTGTTAATAGGCATTGAAGGAATAACTCAACTTGGGTTCGTGGTTTTACCTATAGAAAGGTAAGGGTAATCAAGAGTTGATGTTATTTCTGAATTGAAAGATGGGTGAGAATGAAAGCACTGTTTAACTATAGTATGGGTTAAACTTTGCTGTAATAATATTCTGAGGGATAAACAGTCCTGGGGGGTGTGTTTATATAGAGGGGAAAAGAGCAGCAGGGAACATGAGGCGCTTGGAGGCGCTTCAGGACCAGGGGGGGGACTGGAAGCGCTCAAAGGAAGCAGATCCTCATGAGGATCAACATTGGAAATGATCAGGGCAGTGTAATGATCAGTACTGATCCTAGATCAGTAGCTGTGTACACTAGTTGATCATAACCACTCAAAAACATGTTTATTTTTATCACAAGTTTTTCAATAAATAGAAGGTCTTCTTGGTTGTTGTTATGGTCTAATCAATAGAGAGGAAGAGAGATTCAAGGGTCTGGGGTTCAGGGGTTCAGGATCTTGGGGCCTGTACCATGGGCTTCAATTTTTCAAAATTGCTACTTTGATTGTCCTCTACACAAAGATAAAACAAGAGGATGGTTCAAATGTTGAAATTCTTTACTTTTGGGCTTAAGAATGCATTTTGGTGATGTTCAGTTTTAGTTGGATAAACTAGAGGCCAAGGCGGCTTCGCCGCTGCAGGTTTATGCCACAACTCCTGGCTCCCACTGATGCAGTGGGTCAATAGTTCACAAATCTGTCAAACTGGAATTTCATCTTTATGGGCTAAACACACTTTGATGGCTCAGATCCAAACCAAACATATCCCACATGAATGAAACTTGATTTATAATAATGAAACTTTTTCTCTTGAAATGAATGGATGCAGAGACATGAATATTTAAGCTTGTTGTTGCTATGGAGATTTTTTCAACCCCACAGCCTTAGAGGATCAAGAAAATGACATTTTTAAACTTCCTGTAGCAGCATCATTTCCCATTGGGTGATTGGTATTTGGGGAAAAAAATACACACAGCATAAATCCTTCTATAATCTATAGAGGCCAAGGCGGCTTTTCCACTGTAAACAAAAGTTCAAAAGCCCTTGCTTGTCTCCATTGGAGCATTGGCATGTAGTAAAACTCCCCTCCTATGACCAAAACTACTACACATTAGTTTAACCTCCCATCACCAGGGGGGAATCTGTGGCACTCTCTAGAGAGTGCCAGATGGTAATTTCTTTCAGGAACCATGGGTGATGTCAACTGGCAGCCATGTGTATGTGACCTTGGAGACATGTTGAAGTTCTGAACAAGCTAAGCCAATCTCATGCATATCCCAATACTGTGGATCACTGTAAGTTCAATTCACCCCATGGGGAAGTCCAATACAACTCAAGTTGACAAACTTTCAATTTTAGTCTGGTGGCAACTTTTGATTCACCAGGCACCTGTCAGAAGCATTTAGATGACAAGTATGTGACCCTTGCAGGGTGTGACTGCTGATCCAAGGAGTCCCAGCCCCACATTATGACCCATGAGGTTATTTTGGGTAGTGCTCCAGCTGCTGGTGTAGAAAGTAAGGTGAGAGTGAACCACCCCAGATTGTACCACACACTCTGGGTGAAGAGGATGAGCATAGGTTCGATGCACTGCTTGTCATTTTTAAGAGGGTTCCCATGCCCACCTATGACATCAATCCATTTTAGGTTCAACAGTTGTGGCCAGGCAGGTGGGGAAAAATTCTTCTTGGCAGAAGTGTCACCTCTGGGACACTATCTCACCTTGCCTGCTGAATTGCTCAGGAAATTCAAATCACAGTTTTTCTTGCATGTATATGCATTCACCATCCTCCATTCGAGAAATGGAATTCAAGCTATCTTCTGGGGTGTGATACGTGAACCCGCCCATTGGCAAGGATTGGATGGAGTGGTGCTTGGTCTTACAATTGGCTTGGGCCAGAAATCTTGATGATCCAAGCTGGGGAGACAAAATCTGCATGGTTCTGTTGAAACAGTGTGATGTTGCTCGTCAAGAGGCACTTCATTCACAACCTGGATGATGCTGAGACAATGTATATATTTTGCCCCATGGACCAGCGACCACAGAAAGACTACCTCCCCTTACCCCGATCTACATCAGCCAGCCAGGTTTTGGGACTGGGATTTGTCTGTGCATCGGCTGTTTATTTGAGCATCAACCTATGTGAGGTGCACCTCACCGAACGTTGTGATTCACTCACTTTTATATCATGACATGCAGATCTTCAGCTCATACATGAAATGGGGTGCCGCCACCAACCTCTCACTGTAGACACCTTCAGATGATCCAGGTAGCATGGTGTGTGACAAAGAATGTTATCACACCTAAGATACCCGCATTGCGCATTGCACCGGTAGAGGGATACAATAGTGTAGAGGATGCTACCAACAGGGTGTTATCATATCAACCCAGCCATCCCAGAGAAAGTCCATGCCCCACATGATTGCAGATGACGAAATGAAATCTGCGCTGGTGTGGGCGGGAATTCAACTTCACCTAGGTCTCACACCCCATACATGTTGAGATTTAGTGGATGCCACTGGCACATCCCATGCAGCAGCACGACACAGGAACCCTGCAAATCAAGGAAGACCCCCTGGATTTTTCAATCACTGCCACAATGTTGAACTAGAAGTGGCCGGGGTGTTTTATTTGCTTACCCTGCATTGCTCAGACCTGGTGGTGCCACTTTTGAATGAGGCACTGGCCTAAGGGAGTACCCTGACCATTGTAAACCTCTGTGTATATATTACTCTTCTCGAGTCAGGCAGATGAGAGTGAAGATCCTCTAGCTCATTCCAAATTACACTGGTGCTGTGTGGATATTTTGAAGGATTTTTGCTGGCTGTGGGATGAAGTTATTGAGATGGTCCCTGTTGGCCCCTGCACCCTTTCGAGCTGTGGCATGAAATGTCAGTGGCTACTGTTTACTGATGGGTGTGTGCTGACCAAGTGGAATCCTTACGCACCAAAGGCTCTTTGGTCTATATACTTCAGGCTATCTATTCCCCTTCGGCACCACCATGAGGGAGCTGACAGTTTTGCAGCCTCTGCGGCCAGGATGCAGAGTGGTGAGGATTTATTTTTGCTTTGTTCAGCTTGTGTGCAAGCAGCCAGGTGACACACCACCATGGGCCTAAGTGTGGCCAGGAGAGCGGCACAAGGGTTGTCCCCAAGTATTACCAGTTTGGCCCTGGAACATGTGCCAGTTGGAAAACAAAGGGCCATACTTGCAAGCATTCCAAATGTCACATGGGGGAGGGGGGGGAGGGGGCTTGGAGTGGTCACTGCATTTGCAGTCGCGGGATCCCAGAGGGAGGGATGGCTGTTTAATTTTAATTACGGAATGACCTGAGGCGCCCGCAGCAGTAGGTTACGGGCGTTTTCAGTGTCAGCAGGTACACTGACAGTCCCAACCCACACATATTGGAGGGTTATCAGTTGGAACAAGACAAGCCAGAGGCATCGGCAAAGACACTTTGACTGTCCCTCTTTGTCACCCAAGAACCCCAAACCTCAAACTGCATCATCATGTGCCCAGATTATATCCAGTCATTGAGAGAAGAGAAGCAGTTTTATCGGCACGGAAGTTTGGAGACCATACTGGCCTGAAGCCCTTCGAGCTTTGTGTATGTTGGGGTACAATGAGTCCCAATCAATTGTAGCCCGGCCCTCTTGGGGCACCATTTGTAGATTTGTAGCGCTGTGAGAAAGCAGATGTGTTGTGTTGCAGTCTGAGCTATTGTGCAGATGCATCAGCCCTCTTGGCAAAGTTTGTGACTTTGGTGGGTGGGGGGCTAGCTAAACCAGTGCCCAAGTTCACAAATCAGGTTTCAGCAAGCAGTTCACAACACCATGGGGAAATACTGCCAGCTTGCCCTGCCCCTCACATCTATCAGCATGGACTGATTTTCAACAGCACGTGGGGGACAAGGCAAGACATATATTGTCCACCCGAATGAACGGCCGTACCATCCGGTGGACACTCCGACATGTTGGCAAAGGGAGAAATGTGTGTAAGCTCATGTATCTGAACGGGTGCGGGGCACATGAGAGAAGCCCCGCACCCCATATGCAGGTCTGATAGATCCGCATTATTATTCAAGAGGCGATGGGAGTTGGACCGGTGATGCACCCTGTTAATTGAAAGGGAAATACGGGAGGGCCAGGATACCCCCATGCAGAAGTTTTATAATTGCTGTTCAATGTCGTACGGAGATGAGAACCAAGCGGTACGTACTTTGCCTTTCTTGCCAGGTCAAAGGCATGAATTTGGCAAGGTTGGGGCATGTCTGCGCCATTTTCTGTGGCAAGCATTATAAAAGAGGGATGGGTGACCTCTCCCGGAACTTCATGGTGTGAAGCTCCTCCACACATCCCTGATCCTAGTCAAGATGATCGAAATCTCCGGGAATATTCACCTCTCCAACACCGATCCCACCCAGATAAGATGTGTCGGGGACGAACTTCACATACGCACTTGCATCTTGTCTCATCAGGTTGCTCCTCAGTCTGCATTATCCGACTATGCCGAGTATGACGTTGTGCTGAAGTCGTCAGGGGGAGTGGTTCCAGCAATATTGTACAACTTCTGTACCCAACTCTTTTTTAGCGGCCAACTTTTCGTTCATTCCGGATCCAGCCACCCGGTCATTCGCGTAGAGCGGTTCAACTGGCAAGTTCAC
This sequence comes from Puccinia triticina, assembly GCF_026914185.1. Lineage (NCBI taxonomy): Eukaryota > Fungi > Basidiomycota > Pucciniomycetes > Pucciniales > Pucciniaceae > Puccinia > Puccinia triticina. Next base: position 7,515,937 of record NC_070563.1, read on the forward strand.
CGGGGACACTTCCCTCTGGCTCAGGAATTCGAACAAACACACGCATTCGGCACAGTCTACGTCGTTAAGGTCCACAAGAATCCCGTGGTAGGCTGTGTAGGGTCGGTTGAAGTTGTGGATGGAGATATGAGTCAGGTCAGTTTTACTTGAGCAAGCCGAATGCTCAGGGCGACTTGTGAGCCCATGATTTGTACGTGCGCTGACACTGATTGGAACAGTCTAAGCTTGGTCGGATCATCCTTGCGGCAACGAACATCCAAGCCCACGATATCTTTCAGACTACTCAACGCGGTGATTACCTCAGGTTTGGCGGTTGGGCACCCCGAGAATCACACTCTGGAAGCAGGTTGCTTGCGTTGGGCGCATGTAGTTCAGTCGGCTCTTGCCAATGGTTCTAACCACTGATATGGTCTTTTTGGGCATGTGGAGCACGCTTCAAAGTTGCAACGGTACCAGAAGACCCCTTACAATCTCAGGCGCGAACCCAGGACACGTTTTAAACTCACGGTAAAGGATTGGCAGAAACCATCCAGGATCAAACGGCGGGGGGCAAAACATGCTTGGTAAGCTGTTGTTGTAGGTTTTACACGTGCACAATCTGCCACTGCCTGCGTCTGTACCGATTGTGTTGTTTCAATCATGTTGTTGTGTCACCATCTCTTATGGCTTAAGGACTTGTGGGCTATCCACATACTACAGTTTGACTTGCCTTTGTCCCATTCCCGCATCCCACGACCGAAATAACAATGCGATGTGTAGATGGTGACACAAATTTATAGTGGCGGGTCAATTTGGCAGATAGTAGCCAAAATCCCTGGAATGGGACATTTGGCCTAGTCACAAGGACAAGGCTAGCAAAGTGTGACTTGCCTCACAGTGAGGCATTTCACACATTCACCAACACCAACATGGCACTGAGAGGAGCGGAGGTAGATATAACAATGCAAAGTAGGTATGACAAGTATATGACAAGGCTTAAGAGCAGGGGAAGATGAACAGACGGAAAGTACACAACCCTTGGCCATTCATTTATCAATGATGGGCTCGGATGCTTGAGGGAGAAGGAAAGGGGAGGTGGGTTTCCAAGCCTGCCACTGGCTGAGGAAATCGTTGGCAATGACCTCCGCAAGCTCAAACCGTGTCGGCAGTTTTACAAGAGCGAGGGGGCATATTTGGTCTTGTGACTGAAATATTGGAGAGAAGATCTTGACTAGATATGCCGAGGTATTCTTCCATATAGGTTCTTCGGGGAGATGGATGGTTGTTGTTTTCTGTTTGATGATAGACATTGCTTGGATGAATGACATACATGCAGACGTTCCCGCAATCCGGTGGTCCCTGGATGTGATGAACAGCCCGCGAACTCCAGTGAGGACAAAGTAGACGAGTGGCTGAAAATTCTGCTTCCTTTGAAATTTCTGGAGATGATTACCGGGGTCATCCGGGAGCCGAGAGACGTCTGTACAGTTTTTCTGAAGGCTAGCACAGGTTGGTGTTGTGTTCATTGCGGGTCGATGAGCGCGAGTGTTTGCCTTCTTTTGAGCTGAGGTCAAGGGAGCATCACGCAGGAAGTGAGTTTGGAATATGATGTAAGCCATGATAACGTCGATGATGACATTGCGGAAGTGGTGCAAAACATTGACAGAGTGCAAGCGCGGCGTGCTCTGAGAAAAAGGTTCACTGCTGTCGCCTGACGGATCAAAGCTGGATGATGAGTTCTTAACCCTGTCGAGATACTCGAGGGCTTCTACAGCCTCGGTGACATGATCGGCAGAGGGATGGGAGCTGAATGAAGGTGGTTTGAAAAGGTTTTCCGCGATCAACTCGACAGAAGACGCAATAATCCTAGCCCATTCAATGTGCAGGTGTTGCGGCGGGTGGAGAAGACGGGTAAGGCATTGGACAAGGGTTGATTTGGGATGTTGGCTTTTGATGACCGTTGGGATGAATGAACCTTGCGGGAGGTTGTTGTCCTTGTCACCAAAGCTGGTGAGCTTGGGGAAGTCGATCAGGTCTGGGCAATACCATTGCTCATGCGGAGACGGCGCTAAAAACTGGTTGGCTGACCAGATTCCGAGCGCAAATTAACCATCTGTGAGATCCCAGCATCCCACTCGAATGTCAAATGAACTCACCCAGCGATGTAATAGTCTCAAGCCATGATGCGTACGAGCCACCGGTGCGTTGTAAGTGGAATTTTGGAGCGGGAGGACAACAAACCTGCATTGCACGTGCACAATGCTGAAGCAAGGGAGCGAGTGATTCCCAAGTGGTGCGGTATTTTGCCCAGGAAGGTTTAGAGCCTTCAAGAGTTTGGTGGATGTCAATCACCTGCGCACAAATTGTGTCCGACTTGATGATTGTAATCTGTCCAGAACCAGAGCCCGCAGTTGCATTGGGTGGCTGACCATTGTTAGCCTCTGTGGTTGAAGTTCTCGATTGCACTGGTTGCTCTGGGGGGAGAGGACTACCTTCACGACTCTCGCGGTTGAACAGAGGCGGAGATTTAGGTTGCTCGGGTTGATTGTCATGAGCTGGCCAAGGTGCAGGTTCGGCTGTTTGATCAGGCGCTGTCAGGCGTCCAATGCCCAAAGAGGTATCCCAGCTAGAGAGGTTTGGCCTAGGTGACGGCAGAGGAGACCAGGCCCTGATGGCAATGGCGCCGGCAGTTGACTCAGTGCGTGGTGTTGCACTGATGTTGGGAACCGGCAGTGGCGCGCTCGTCTGGGTGCACGCTTTCATGGCTAGCTGCTCTGCCACGCCAGATGCAGATGAGTCGCCTGTTGAGGTGGTGGGGGTCAGAAGTTTCGGAGCAAGATCTTTGGAATTCCCGGGGTCTGGATGGTCTGATAGGTTGTTGGGTGTTTTGGCAAGGAGGTCGACCGCTTTGCCGGACCCTGGCTTGCGTCGTACACGAGGAGCGCGTTTGCGAGATTTCGTAGCCGCGCTGGTGGTAGAGGGGGGGTGAGCTTTGGAGAGATCTGTAATTTTGATATCCTCTTCATCTGAAATAACACCTGTCGCATCAAATCCTAGGGTAGAGGTGCATCAGTCAAGACCCATGACTCAACTCCAAGGGAGAATGTGCAATAGCACATACGGTCTTTTCTGCTGAACAGCGATGATACAAGTTCCTTGGCCTTACGTTTACAACTCCGTGGAAGCTTGAGGGCGAGGATTTCTTGAGCAGAGCGGGTAGCAGCTTCAATACTACGAGTGAACTCTTCAGGAGAAATTTCTTGGATCTCGGTGCGTAATATGGATTGGTCGGGCATGAGGGGATTGGTACCTGCACAAAAGGCCGCGTGGAGCGCAAATTCGTGGAACGATGGGGCAGCGAGTGGCTTGGGTGGCAGGGGAAGGTTCTGCTCAACCTCATGTTCGGCTGTGGCAAATATAGCAACATTACATATACTAAGGAGTCAGTGACTGGCGGACGCGAGAACATAAACTACTCACTGGGAGATGATGTTGATGATGACGCCGAAGACGGTGCTTGAGGAGGTTCTTCTCCAGAAGATCCTGAGGTTTCTGGAACGTCCGGAGTGCGATCATCCATTGTTAGGTGTGATCGGCGAGTTGGGAGATCTGTTACTTTCAGGATGGGTGTGAGAGGAGAATAGGAGCGAGCGAAGGGAGGGTGGATTGTTTGAGGAAGGAGGCAGATTGGGTGTGGGGTGAGGGTTTATATACAGCACCATGCCTTTGTGATGTGCAGCCAGAAGAGGCCTTTGTGTGTAACGGAAATTCTACCTTTGCTGAGCGCTGCGGTCAGGACCACTCTAAGCGCGGTTGAAGCAATGGCACATCAGTTTGTTTGGTAGATATGAGAGGGAGTTTCCTGTCGTGAGTTGCTGACATAGGGCTTAGGCCATGTGCTGACGGCATGGATGAGCATCCCCAATTGCTGCCGTCATGGATGGGCATACTTGGGCGTCAGCAGAGGTCCCGCTTGTTTGCCAGCGTGGCATGGGCATTGCGGACTAGCGGCAATGGCCAGCTCCTGCCTGCCACCGCGCACACGGTTGTCATTGGGGCGACTCGATGGGAAGCAAAAGGGGGAATTTGCGTCTGGCTTGCTTGTCCACCGCAATGTACGGCCGTACCTCAGAGTGGACACCATGTGGGCTTGGCCCCCATCGGGGCCCCAGTTAGGGCCAGCGTCCCGTCTTGTCTGGCTATTGTGACATTGATCGGCTGGTGATTCATGGCCGCTTTAGCTCACGTCTTCCACACACCTGTGATGACTCCCACATCACAGGAGACACCAGTTCTAACCCCACCTCTGGCGCCCCTGCGAGGCAGGTGGATGCATGGCCGGTGCTCGGCCACAGTGCCTGCGGCGGATGCCAGGCGCGCACTGTCTGTCAGCTCTGCACCTGTCCACCGCATCGTTCGGCCAAACGTTGTGGTGGACATGTCCTCCCCAAGCAGACACAGTGAATGCCAGTCCTATTGGGTCCCCAGTAGCTGGTGTGCCCGTCTGCACAGTCACTCAGCCCGTGTGGACTCAGTACGACGGATGGCAGCAATGAGGCGCTGAAGGATCACACAGCTCACAGCACATCGGGCTCTGAGATTATAGATGTCATATTTGCAGAATACAATACCTGGTATGTAGCCAACACTTGGCCTGGTCGTCACATGTCCACCGTCACGTTCGGCCGAACGTTGCGGTGGACATCTGCCCGTGTGCAAGTCCGCACATATTCCTCATGAAGTCTCCCACAAGTGTGGAGCCAGAGATACGAGACCCCACACAGACCAAGATCTGAGCGTCGCGCAGTGCAGCAACATCATGATCATCATTGGCTCTTAATCTATGAGCTGATCGGTTGGGCATGGGCTCAGGGCTTCCATTGTCACAAGCCTACAAAAGATCAGGGAAAGTCGGCGGGATACAAGATCTCTCCTATCATAACAAGCACATGTATATGGCAGGCAGCGTTCAAAATGAAGGTGTCTTAATCAAGCGTCCACTTGCATTGATCCGCCCGGTGCTGCGCTTGAAGCTTCCGCGCCAGAACCGCTGGGGCCTGCATTCAATCGATCTGTAGTGTGAGGAGCCGGTCCAGGATTACTTGGGCCAGCTCGACGGTGACATTTTTCTTGCATACTTTTGGCAATAGCGTCGAGACCGATGTCTGGTACCTTGGAAATCGTGTCTTGCTCGAATGACCCCAGGCGATTCCAGTACATTTTGTTGTAGCAATTGAGAGGCAGACCGCGGGGGACACCAAGGAGCCCCGTAGTCGTTTTGAAGTTACGTGCGGAGCGGCGGTATAGTTTTTTGTTTGCGGAAATGGTTTGGTGATGTGCCGCGCGAGCAATGACCATCTTATCAAGGAGGTGAAGGATTGTAGTAAGGTTGTCACTGCGCCAGTCTGGTATGCGTCCTACCGGCGCGGCAGTCCCCGGGGCGTCCTCAATGTCTGAGACGCACTCCATCTGCTCGACAATGTGTCCGAGGAGGGTGTTCTTGGGGAAGACCTTCTCCACAATGGCGCATCGATTCTCCTTGATCTGGAAAGATGAGGCCCATTGAGAACATTCAACAGATTGTAAGACACAGGACAGTCCCAGTAAGTGAGGACTTACTTTCTTGCGCCATCGCCGGTATTGCTCCCGGGTTGACTTGGCGCTCTTCAATGACTTGTATGCCGCAACGTCCATGTTCTGAAATTCTGCCATCTCACGTGACTTAGTCACCAGCCATCGTCTGATAATAGCAGGTGCTTGACCGGCTTGGGTGTCGGTGATTGGTTCCGTGCGCCGCATCCATTCAACAGCCTTGGACGCCATGACTTCAATGACGGCCGAGTTCCACGGAGAAGTACCGTCCGCGTGGCCCATTTCCCACTGAAAGGTGAGTCTGGAGATACCCGCCAGCGCCAATGCCCTCTCGACATCAGATCTCATTTGAGGACTGATCGGACGACAGCCTTTCCCAGCACCTTTGGAGGAGGCAGGGGTGAAGGGCGGTGATTTAGTGTTGCGGCGAATTTCCTTTTTGGCAACCCCAACATGGAAGTCAACCTCGGCCGCCGGTCGGTCTGCCAGAGCTTCGCGCACCCGATTGAGCTGTTTCAAGATGATTTCACTCCTCTTCTCCACCCAATATTGATCCTCGAGTTCCTTTGGGGTGGGAGCTTGAGGATAGTCTTGGGGTTTGTCTGGTTGACCAAGAAAGAACTTCACAAAATTTTGGATCCCTCTGGAGAACTTGTCGTAATGCTCTGCCAGGGGTCCTTTCTGCGCAATCCCTCTTGCCTTCCGGGAGGATCTTTGCTCGTTCTTGCTCTCGAACTTTCCTGGCGTTTGCAACGACAAACTCGGGGGCCAACCGCGATGTGTCTTCGATGTCGGAGGGAACCTGAGGTACAGGAGCGGTTGAGGCAGGGTCTGCAACATCACCATGAATAGTCAGTGGCTTATTCTCTGCTTTTTTCACTGAATAACTGCACCTGCCTTGCCGATCGGTCTGCATAGCTGATTCATCAGCGGTAGCCGTTCTCTGAGCTTGAAATTGAGGGACCAGCCGGTCAACCAGGGCCGAAATCCAAGCCTCGTCATGCGCTGGAAGGGAGTCACCATTTGCATTGTCGCCTTGTTGCTCTTTGGCAGTGCCGCCATGTTGCTCAGCGGAAGTCGGCGTGTTGGAACTCATAGCGGAGTGCTCAAAAGGGGCAAGGATAAAGCTTTGTTCAGCGCAAAGTCGAGGGAATAATCAGATTGGTGTAGCAAAATAGGCAACCGGTAGATAATTCTAAGAGTACAATTCGTTTGGGGAGGCCAGTGCAGGGTAGCCAGATGGGTGATGTAGGTTCAAAATGGGTCTGAATCTTTCAACATATGGCGGATTCATACACACATCAAGCAGGCATGTGACCCAAATTGTAAGTACTTTGGCCGTCCATAGAGATAGTAAGGGTGGGGAAAAGGGGATCTTGTGAAGGAGGTCACAAAGGCCAGTGCAATACGCGTGCCTGCTCGGCCTACTCAAAGGCCACATCGGCCAACAAAGGCTTCATTGAGATTACTAATTGCCGAGACCCTCCCAACCCTAGCCCACCCAAAGTGTCACCAAGTAAGGAGCATCGGAGTTAACACAATGATGTTTGGCAGATTAATTGAGGGGGAGGACTTACTGAAGTGCCCAAACCCACCGCGCTGACGGTTTCAGTGGCCAGTCCGAATGTCCCCGCGCCGTGCCGCAGAATGGCGATGTGGCCAATGACAAGGTCACTATCTATCACCGCGCTCACCTCGTGGACAGCCTTGACTAGTCGACAGTTGAGATCCGGATAATCGCAGTATGGGTCCTGAGTCCTATGTAGTTCTTCAAATGGCTTTACCACCAACCATGTTTTGCGTGGTGTTTGGTCGGAGCGGAAGATAGTCTCAACCTCACCAAACCGTTGATGTTTGCCCAGATAGAACTCCACCAAAGAGTTCCCTTCGTGACCCTCCTTTGTAGTGACCACCTTCCTGTTGACTCGAATGCTTTTGACAGCCTCCACTGTGGGGACCAAATCTAGCTTGGCCGGTTCTATTCCTGGGCTAGTGCTGGCCGTCCTATGTCTAGCCACTGTCCGTTGCCATTTGACAAACAAGGACTTCTCCAGGTCAAAGGTAATGGGGAGTCCTAATTCTACCTCTGATGTCGCCAAAGAGCTTACATACGTGGGGTCTTGCTGGAGGGAACAGAGGTTGGAATGGAGGTGCCACTTCGTGATAAGGGTCTTAGGAATGTCTTCTGCGAGAAGATAAGATCATGTGGTCAGGATCACCGGTGGATAGTCAAGTCAGGGACTAATAGGAAAACTTACCAAGGTGGTGGTTGGTTGGTAACCGTTGTAACATGCCATTCACACGTTCCTGAGCCCATGCTGCCGTTGACCAAGGCGGACCAAACCTCCTGATAACCTCCGAGAAATGCTGGGTCACATGTAAGTTAGGTTTGCTTGATTTGGAGGGCCAACCACTGCGCAAACATTTCCGGTATTTGCATATCAAACTGTCAAGCTCTTCCAAGTCCTTCGCTCTAATGCTTGGCAGAGTGATGAAATGAGCCACCTGAGAGAGGGTGGTGGTTGATTCTAACATCAGAGAGACTCCATGTTTGCTTTCAGTGGTCGCAGAGCCTTGTAGTGCTTGGACCCACAGCGGTATTAGTGCAAGCGTGTAGTAGACCTTGTAAAGGATCAGCCACTCCGCTGCCTTCAAAGACCCGTGATTAGCAGACCCCAAGTTTTGGGGCACCCTGTCAATCCAAGTTGGCAAGACGGTGTGAAGGATAGTCCGTCGGACAACGTCCAATTCTTCTGGTAACAATCGGGGGAGGAGATTGTCATCGTCACAAGGCCTCTGTCGAGAGTTTCCTCGTACCGTGTCATTGCTTCCTCCAGCCTCATCATCTGATTCACTATCTTCATCCTCCGGGCACTCGTTGTACAGAGTCTTCTTCCTCAGACGCAGCGAGTAGGAATGGGTTGAGGATGTGTCTGACCTCGCTTCAGTGCAATCTGGCGATGCCCGAACTGCGGTTGATGAGATGTTCACTTTGCCCAGAAGCGCCTCATCGTGCCTGGTACGGGTCCTTTTGGTAGGTCTTTCAGGGACAGTTGTGTCAATGGATTCGTCGTTAACCTTCCTTTTCCCCTTTGAACGCTTTGCGGATCGCAGCTTCTCAGCAAAAGGCGGCTCCGAGTAACTTTTGTCATTCTGCCATGCTTGGTCTAGCTCTTGAGTTTTGTTCAGTTGCGCCCCAGCTGCAGGCAGGTTCAGGAACCGCATGCTGTGATCTTTCAGGTCACCCAGCACCGGAACGCGTGCATCAACTCGATTGAACAGAACTGAACCGGTCGCCAATACAGGAGGTCGTTGAGGACACTCCATCGGGCCCCGTTCTCCTTGGCAAATTCCTTCCTCTCGGTGAAGTTCTGGATTTTCAACCAAGCGGCGGCCATTTTGAGGTGGGATTCGTCTGTGCGTGGAGGGAATGTTCCCGGATCGAACTCGTCTAGGTTTTCTCTCTTGAGCAGACAAAACGAACAGAATAGATTGGCGGCATGACTTCCAAACCCGGCGGTTTTGCGCAGAGCAGGGAGGTCTGCAATAAGCGGAAAAATTGCGGCACGGACAGTCCTACCGGTTGCATGCAGGCAAGTTGATTCAAACCAGACCCCGGCCCAAAATTGCTGCAGCTCTTCTACGAGGGGGCGCAGAATGTGGTTGATCTGTTCTAGCTTTGGTTCCGACGGGCCTGGGATGATGCCAAACAGAAAGACATTTTCCAACCTGTATCGGTGCGTCGGAGGTAGGTTCAGGCAAACTAGAGTTATGGCACCAACTGTCGTGTGCTTTCCAAGGTTTGAGCTTCCTTCTGGTATGAACCAGTCGAGATACGGACTGAAAACAAGGTTCCCTGAGCGTTTGGTATATACTCCGGTCCCGTCATCTGACTCTGGGAATTCTTGCCAAACCCTCCCATGCCACACATCGCTCATTGGGTTCTCGTCGGGCCAGTCATTCGCGCTCAAACATGCATCCAACAAGGATTCAAATGGAGGCTGTAGAAGGCGGCTCTTCAGCCATGATTGCAGTGAAACATAGGTGAATGTCCGCACAGGGACAACGACTTGGCTGTTGTTGAGCTTGTAGAGCGCTTCATCACATTTTGGGGCAATTTTTTCTGACTTCGTCCACTTGCAAAATCCTTGCTTAGGGGAAAGGAAGGGCTGAGTGCAGCGGGGCGGAGTGACCCCAGGCCCAGGCGTTGGAGTTTTTGAGTACAGTGCGAAGCATTTCTTGCAGCAAAGCCGTGTTGTCAGGATCGAATCCAAGCCCAGTCGATGGAACACGGCTTCTTGAGTCTTAGGGATCTGCTCAACGATTGTGTGTGGATTGATCTCGGTCGCAGTTTCTCCACTCCAGATTTTGGCTAGAAGTATCACATTTTCCCGGGCAGCCTTTAAGAAATGCACTGCTCCATCCTTACTGAGCTTGTTCGCGAAAACCGTGGACGCCAATTGTATCATCACCTGCTGGCAAAAAGCTTCATGCAGAAAAATTGTTGTGGTTTCCACGCCAGCCAGTTCCAAGGAACCAGGCCCGCGTGCAACAGGAAGTCGCTGCTCAGAGGGTGGGTCAGCATGTCACTGTGACCAGGAGCGCTGGAATCTTCACACTCACAGTGCTTTCATTCGAGGGTCCACCTTGCCTTGGGGGCAAACCAGTGGGCTGGGCTTGCTCCGCAGAGAGTTTTTTCTGATGTGTTTGAAATACCCGATATGACAAAACCCGGCCAGGCACGATGCCTCGTCCGTCTTCTTCATGCTGAGTGTTATTGCAGCCGTAATGGGTGCAGAGACAGACGTACATAGGTTTTTGTCTCATTGGATCCTTTGGTATCTTTGATCAGGCTTTGCTTGCTTCTAGGGGGCGTCTCTGGGCGGGCTGATGGACGTGTAACTAACAAAGGCTCTGATTGCAAAATGATAGCAGGTCTGGAAGCGGCGAGGAATCTGCTTGTGCAGCAATAACAATTCATGGTTCTTGGAACATGTGTCCTGCATTTCTTAATTCTGTCCATGCGTGGACGGTCAGGCTGGCCACACGTGCAACGCCCGTGCCTCCTGCTCAGCCGTCGTCATTACATCTACACTTGTAACACTACTCTGCTCCTTCTATGGCAGAATTTCACAGCATCTCTACAAGATGTTGATGCAGGCAGCTCCTGGCTGCATTGCATGGAAATGTCTGATGACCAGCCCCCGCTTTAACCCCAGTGGCCACCCAGCTTTAAATTAATTATGCACACAATCCGATTGGAAGGATTGAGCAATCGTAAGCCAGATTTCTGACCCACATCACGTCGGGATAATCGTGAGTTCCGATTCCCCCTTTAAGAATACCCTCGATCTGAGCATTTCCCATCATCCTGTCATCACGACACCACCTCACCTTCCAGCTTCCACATCATGCAGGGCCACCGCAATTTTACTCTGTTACAACTGCAATGGCTCCAAGAGAAACAAACCCTGGTGGATGCCGAAATGCGACGTATTGTTGACCACCCAGATCCTCTGGTCAACGAGGGGACCTATCTCAACATGGCGTCCCGGTTTCAAGGGAAGTTGTTTGCCGATGCCCATGACATGAAAATCCCACGATGGGCCGTACCAGATGTTCTTGCCACCTGGAACGCTATCAGGAATCGTGAGGGCAAAGGTATGTCTTACTCATACTCGTGAAGGACGTCATCATGGCTCAGTTGCCACCATCGCTTGCAACCCACAGGTCCGGTGAACAGTCAGATCAGGGCAGCTGAGAGTAGCAACAGCGCACATGGGGGGCTTTCTCAGCCTTCATCTGTGGTTGACGGCTGAATTTAATGTGAGGGATGCTCCTGTCTCTTGCAAGTCACTGGCCCATTGACGATGTGGAGCTCCGCTCGGTGCTAGGCCGGCGGCAGCGCTGGGAGGGGAAAAGGTGTTGAGTGACTGCCCTCACGGATGGTCCGGATGAGTCGTAAGGATTCGAAGTGATAGCTGGGGGGGGGGAAGTGGTTTTGGGGGTACAATGAAGGTTGGATCTTCGTTGGCGGTTGTATCGCGCTCAGAATCGGAAAAAATGGATTGGAAAAGAATTGAGGATTGGATAGATTTCTTGATAGCCGCCTTGGATCAGAGCAGATGCTATGGCCTCCTATCCTCCAAGTTCGCCCGGAACTTGGATTCCTGGAGGCCTGTCACAGACATGTCATCATCTCCTCGCGCGCCATGCGCGCGCACACAACACAGACAAAGGAGAAAAGAAAAGAAACAGACAACACAAAGAGAAAAAGAAGCAGAGAAATAGAACAAAGAGATAAAACATGAAACCAACAAGAAACATAAGAAATAAGAGAGGAACCAGGAGAAATGGAGATAAACATGACAAAAGACAAGGAAGAAACAAAAACCAGAACAAGACAACAACTAGGAATAAACCCACAGACAGATCTGTGTTAGGACCAAGAAAGAGCAAAAGTGAGAAAGAGGAGAGTGGGGAAAAGGGAGAAGGAGGATCTGAGAGAATCTTGAGCCTTGAGGGTGGTTTTCTTGAGGGCTGATCTTGAAGTTTGGATCTGAAGCTGACTACCATTTAGACCACCACAACGACTGGTTCTCACCCTGCTCCAACAGTCCCATCAAGCACAAACTTCGACTTCCCTCCTCCCCCCCAGTATGGATATATCTCTCCTAGTATGAGCTCTCACACAGCCATCTTTCAGTTGTAGCCCGTGAGCTTCCCCGCACTTGTTGCATCACACCCAATCACAAATAGAAATGGGAGGCTGTGTGTACCTGGTCAGTTACAGATCTGGTGACTTCCAACACGCATATCTGATTTCTACCCACACATTTGCCTCGGGAGGGTGCCTTATGGCCCAATCTCCTGCATGTCCAGTGACATGTGTGCGAGTACCCTTACTGGGTTGGGAATCCCGCTGGGCCAGTTGATTTGGAGCTTGGGCATTAGGCTTCGAAGGGATCCTACTGCCTCTGCCCTCATCAGGCTGATCGCCACCTGAGCGGCAGCGGGGCAATTGATAGCAGTAGGCGGCCCCCAGGCTTTTGCCTTCACCGCTGTTAGACGGTGGCATCGGTGAAAACAGCCTGCCTCCTGGATGAGCTCAACTGACCACCAATCTACATGAAGGCCCCAATCCCGCTTATGCCATGCAGGAGCAGCTCAAGCGGGAGCAAAGCCTTGGTGAGATAGAATGTCTTCATCCGTGGTCAGAGTGGTCACTGTCCACCCTGACGTTCGGCCAAACATCACGGTGGACAAGCCCTACTTGGCATACAGGCCCGTGCCCGCTCCCCCAGCAATGACACCATTGAGCGGCCCAAGGTCAGTCCTTTTGTGACACCTCAACAACACATGATTGTTGTCCACCCTGATGTTCGGCCGAAAGTCACGGTGGACATTATTTCCGTGGTGTCTTCTGCCCGGCTACGAGGAAGTTCTAGCAGGCCAAATAGACTTGCTTGGAATCCCCTTGTCCTGTGCTCACGTTACGTCCCTTTCAGATGAGTGCCCACACATCTCCTTTGTCCCCCACAACTTCACAGATTCGTCTCCAATACTTAAGGTGTGCCCCTGCTCTTCATCCCCCAATCAGGACCTCCTCCCATCGTCCTTGGCCAATTATGTCCTCATCCATTGCGACATTTCGGGATGGCCAACCGCCATCCAGTTCAGCAAAGATCAATGCTATCTACTCCGCATTTCTCCCAAACTCCAACTCACCTTGCGCACGGAGCATGGCAGCCTTTGTCCGAACTCTTCTTCATATGGTGACTTCGCCCAAGAAAGCCACTTCGGATACATGGAAGATCCGACCGGCTGCCCACAACCTCCATGTTGGTTCGAACTTGCCTGACTCCATCCTGAACCACTCCATAGATGCTGTTCCTCCAGAAGCACTGCTTGGGAAAACTCAAATCATTCACCCAAAATTCAGAGAGCTGTTTCTTCAAGACCTTCTGCGCTCTAGTTTCCCAGGTCAGACGTTTGCATGGGATCATCCGTGGGACGCCCACTGGAACCAACTGTTTGCAAAGTTTATTATCAAGCACTGGTGGAATGCGTATAGGGCCGGAGATTTCAAATTTTTCTTTATCGATCCCGTGGAGGCTAGTGACTCTTCAATCCAACTTGGTTTGCTCCACCGCTGGTTCACCAGAAAGCGGGAAGGTCTTCAATTGGGCCGGTTTTTGCGCGAGTGGCAATGTAAGAAGAAAAAAGGTGAAAGCAAAACCAAGATCCGCATGCAGGTATGTTTTCTTTCTCCACATGCATGTAAGTGCAATTGCACACTCAGTTTGTTCCTGCTCAACACCAGGTTCAGCAACACCGTCAAGAAACCCTTTCCACACTTCCGGTCTCACCTGCGTGCTGCACACTTTTTGACAACATCAAAGCTACATCTGAGACTGAAGCCACGCCTCCCCGCTCTCTCTCTAAGTTGCCGTTGTCTTGGAGATCCTCCGAGTTCACCCGGTTTGCTCAACAGTTGGATACCATCTACACGCAGAAGATCAAGATCAACACCAATGGACGGCTCTTTGTCCAAGAGTCCATTCTCGAGGCGCGCAGAGTTTCTTCACAGGTACCAACATCGAACAACTTCAAAAACGTGCCGCGTAACTTACCGGTTAACTGCTACGCTGAGAATTATCTGTCAACCCTTTCGAATTCACAGCGGGAACTGCTACACCCATCACAAGCGGTTGTCTGGCCTAATCTTATTACATTGTCTTGAAGCTATGTAGATCAAGGTGCGGGTTCTGGAATTATACCAAGAGATTTGTCATCAACAGTTTGGCACACTCATATTGCTCGTTTCCTCCGGTAGGTACACTCAGCCTCCGCTCCCAATACAATACAATTAGCGTCCAAAAAGTTGTAACATAGAAAAAGAAGCAACTTACAATGCCAATTCGCATTTGCGTCTCTGCAATTGGAATATATTCATCTCTAAGCTGCCTTGTACGTAGTAGCGATACACCGAAATTGGGTGGGTCTGTCCCAGCCGGTAGAGTCGATCAATCGCCTGGTACTCTATTGCTGGGTTCCAACTCGGTTCCTGAGTTTTGTGATCAAGAGGTTGATGAGCGCCTGGTCTTTCCAGTCTGGAAGAGAGGAAATGAACATGCCATCAAGTACACATTTTGGGCACATCGCAAATCAATCCCTACCCCGGCTGCCTGTAAGGACGCCAACAGGACATGACAATGACTGACACCTCGAAACTTATTGAGATTCTTGTCACGCTGTCCAACACTTAAGTTCCCGGTTAGCCAAGTGAATTCCATGTGGCTTTCTTCGAGGGCGCGGCCAATGCTGTACATGGACAAGTCAGCTGAAGGGCTTGCGGAGAATTGAGATCATGGGATCAGCTTACATCTCCAAAAACCCAACAAAACTTGAGAACACCACTGCCTTTGGATGTTGAATCTCTCTGCCTCCGCCGACGAAGGCCAGTAGACTGTCTATCAGGTGGACAATCTTTGCAGAATCCTGCCATCGCCAGGAAACTTGTATGGGCAGTTCCTCACGGGAAAACATGGGATGATTGCAAAATTGGCGCAGCATTGTCAACTGGCGGAAGAATTCGGCGCCATCCCATTGCTCCTTTGATGTGCAAAGTCTGCCAAAATCTCGGATGAAACTTGCGTGCAACTCCCTTAAGTACTGTTCCCAGTGCGAGTTGTGTTGCACCACCACTGCGTGTTCGACCTTCTCTAGTAGGTTCAACAACACATCTTTTGTCCTTCTCAGGCAGACTGATTGCATCAGGTGGGCTAGACTTTTGATAGCTTCCGGTGCCCCAACGTTCATTCTTGGAATAAGGCACCTTTTCCAGATGAGATCGTTATCCCACGGCGGAATTCTCAATGTGGTGATTAAGCTTTGGAGGTCCGTCAAGCGATTTTGGACCGGCGTCCCAGTTAGACATAATAGAAACTGGCTCTTGAGTTGCTGAATGTTGAGGGTCCGGTGGGCTGTTGGATTCCTCATCAGGCTATCAAAATCATCAATAATCAGAACGTGTTTTGGGTGTGTGAGGTCAGAAAAATAAACATGACTCACTGTGCTTCATCCAGGACTATCCTGTACCAGCGGAGATTCAGGGATTCGATGGTGGACTGAGTTGGCAGTGTCTTGCCACTAGAAGCAATCATTTCATAAGTTGTAAGAACTATAAGCGCTGATTGGAGGTCCTGCCGAGTGAGTTGATTCCGCTGCGGTCCATGAAACACGTGGTAGGTGATTGCCCCATCCTCAAAGTGAACTCTGATCTCATTCTCCCAGTTGGTGAGTGTCGCGAGTGGGCAGATGACCAAGGTTGCAGATGAGCGGTCTGACCAACTCTCCCAACAAAACTCCACGGCGGAATCACTGGTGGCCAGAATCAAGGCTAGTGCTGTCAAAGTCTTCCCTAACCCCATATCATCTGCTAGGATTGATCCTCGTTTGATTGTTGATTTTGATTCAGCAGGCGGCTTGAAATCTGTCTGATCCAAGGACGTGCAAATCCAGGAGTTCGTAGGATGATTCCACAGGAGCATGGGATTTTGGTTGGCTACTTCATTCTGCCGGAGAAACGATAGGGCAGTCAGCTGATGGGGTTGCAACGTGGTGCGGCATCGTCGGAGAGTACTGGTGACCCAAGCATCATGGGCTGTTTCGTCGTGCGCTTGTGGTCGTGCAAAGGCAATCTGCGGGATTTCAAAGAACACAGCGGGATTGTAGTTCCATATTGGGGTGAGCTCTACGTCGGCAGCGGCAAAACCCATCTGTACAGATTCTATATGTTCGGATCGGCTGAAGACACAACCTCGCAACTCAGGTGAAACGCCGCGCCTGGTCACTACAAAGGCGCGCACCTTCATGAGAGCGTGATCACTAGGTGAAACTTCGCGACTGGTAACCGGGGTCGAACATGATGAAATTGGTCCGAGCAGCGGACCGAGGTGCTCACTTGCGGCAGGGCTGAGGGATCCAATCTTCCGCCGGGGCACACAATACACATGCACTTCTTGGCGACCTCGTTGTAGGAAGCCCACTTGCGGCCCATCGAGGGCGGCACAGGGCAGAGAGGGTGAAACTGAGATGATGAATTGTCCAAGACAATACGTGGTTCTCATTGCATCGGAGTTGAGGGTGGAGACAGTGGTTTGAATGGCCGTGTCTGGAAGTTCGCCGGCGGTCGGATTGGTTGTTGTTGGCAGATGTGATTTCGCTACCTTGGCCGGGTGTGGGGAATGGGGTGGAAAATCGCATGAACTGTGTGGGTTTGTGACCACACAACCTCCAACTTGCCCAGACTGCAGGCCCATCAAGCAAACAAATCTTATGTATTATGATGAGTCACCTTTGGCCAAAGGCACCTACATCCTAATACATCAAAGCAGCAATGTAAGCATACAAGCGGCATGCTTTTGTATTTTGTGGTCACATTGGTGGTTTTCTCATCTTGTAGTAGCTACAGAATTTGTAGTGTGCCCAGGGTCTCCCCTGCTTGGGTAGGGTGCTGAATGGTTCAGCATTACAGGTATTATAGATGGTTACTGGTTTGGCGGCACTAACCCCAACTGCAAGTGGGGGGACGCAACTGCTTAACAGGAGATCCTTCCAATATGATCTTCACCTCCTCCTTCTAGGGCCCATTCGACCTGAAACCATCAATGCACCAGAGATCCCAGAGGCAAACATTCATTCCCCAAATCCACAATATGGATGAGCTGCAACACAGTGTCTTGGGGTTGGCAAATCCAATTGTCCCTGGTTGAGTAAATTACACTCAGGCTGGATGGGGTGCTGCTCCCTGAAACATGACAGGGACTACCTTCACACTGGCCATCAATCAACAATCATGGCATATTAATGGTGCAACTGTTTATACGTTGTGGTGCTCCATTCCAAACCATAAGTAGTATTTTATTGCTTTCCTTTACATATATTCATCATTACATTGCCTATTACCCCATCACCCCTTCACAAAAACCTCATTATTATTGCATATTCAGATTCTACGCCAAATTTCACCTATAGTCACTTATACATAGTACCCCCTTATATTCAATGGTTCAATAGTTATAGAGGATATAAGACTTACAGAAACCCTTTAGTCTTCATTAGTTACAATAATCATTTCATTAGTAACCTACTTGAATCATTACAGTACATTCCTTTTACATAGTTATTCTCACATACTAAATCCTTTACATACATTGCTCATCATGTACTATGCCTATTGTACACATTACATCATTGGATCTGTGCTTACCCTTTTCAGTAGTGCTCATCATTACAAGTTGTTACTATGTTCTCATCACTCTTCCCCATTAGTACATTCTTTTATTCCCATAACCAACATTCCCCTTTCAGCATTGCTCATCATTACATACTGTTACTATGTTCTCATCACTCTTCCCCATTTGTACATTCCTTTATTCCCATAGTCAGAATGCCTCCACTGTCTGTGCTCATCCTTTCTTCATATAAGAACTGTCCTTCCCCCCTCACTTGTACCCTATGCAGAGAACTATATGCAGAATTTATAGATAATTTTAGATACAGAAATTATAAGTGCCCATTCTCATCAACCCCTTGCCATTAAACCTTGCCATTGCATTCCCCACTCTCATCACTCCTCCAACTCTCTTACCCTCAGTAGTCAGTAGTTAAAGCTCATAGTACTAGCTCCTAAGATCAAGCAGAAATCAGCCACACCTTTTTCTTCTTTTTCTTAGTGTTACTCTCATCCCCTCAGCATTAGTCAGGAAGGCAGCCTCATCAGCACCCTTGCATAGCTTACATTAGTACTAGTGTTGCTATCCATTTCCCTTCCAAGCTCTATTCTCCCCCTTGAGTAGTTCCACAAGTGGTGTCCCAACAGTGGCCTTTCTATACTTCAGATATCTTCAGCTCTAGTAACACTCTTACCATCAGCTACATACTACTTCACCTACACTCCTCATACTCCTTTCTTTACAAATCAACTCCCTGCTTTTAGAATCAACTTCAACCAACAGTAACACTATCAGCATCTCCACTATCAACCTTCAACACCCTTCAGATTTAGAGTCAACTTATCTGCTTCAATCATGTCTGCCCAAGGATCTCCCAACACCAATGTTGCTCCCAGTCTTTACCCTCCAGTGGATCCATCCAGTAATGCTGCAGTTCAGGACTCCACCACTTCCAACACTGGTCAGACTCAGGTTCCTCCCAATGGTCCAGGTTATCAACCTTCTTCCAATGCTCCAGATCCCCAGGGTTCTTCTACTCCACAAGTCAACTCCAGTTCTTACAGACCTCCACCTGGACCTCAGACTTCCAGTATCCCTAGATACACAGGATATAGAGATACCAATCAGCTTTCAGAAGATTCAGAAGATTTAAATGCACCACCACCCCGCTTTCCCAGGTTCCAGCGCCAAAGGGATGACTCAACACACTCTACCAGGTCCAACACTCACTTTTTAAATAGGGAACCAGCTATGCCTAGGTATGAGGATCCTGTCAGCAGAGGAGTAAAGATCAAACCCATGGACAAAGAGCTCTTCTTTGATGGAACCAACATGCCTGTGGAGAAGTTCATTAGAAGGTATGAAAGTGCTGGAAGAGATGATGGTGCTAATTCTAAGGAACTGGCTGGACAAATCATTGCTTTTATCAAAGGGTTGGACCTTAAGGATGAAGTGGAAGACATGTCAGGCCATGAAAACTTGGATTGGGAAACCCTGAAGAAACAGTTACTCACCAGATTTGGAACTTCTCAGCCATTGGTCAGATATACCAGGGAGGATCTCAGGAAACTAGTCTACAAATCTGCCCAGGATGGAGGAATCAGCACCTTGGAAACCTTCAACACATTCAGAAACAAGTTTGAAACCATCACTCACTACTTGGTAACAGTACCAGCCTGGAGGAATTCAGACACCTTCTTTTGGAAACTCTTCACAAGGATCTGGATCAAAGAGTTACTAGGAGCTTGATGAGGGACAATCAAATGCTAGCCTCAAAGGATGGAGGTGATATCTTGCCAGACACTGAAACTCTTCTTACCTACATTCACCAGGAAGTTTACTCAAGATCAGTGGTCAACAGAAGGACTGAATGGAGGGCAGAAGAGAAATTCACTTTGGACAACTCACCTAGGACCTTCAAACCCACACCTGCTACTCAGGGAACTGCTCCTACTGCTTCTATTTCTCTGGACAAACAAGTGGAACTCCTTACCAAACAACTTGCATCCCTCACTGCTGGCAAAGGACTACCTCCCCACATGGACAAACCTGCTAGGACCTGGCCATTCAAATGCTATTATTGTCATCAGGAAACCCATGGAACCAACAGCTGCTCTCAACTTGCCCAGGACATGTCTAGTGGTGCTGTTATCAAGGATGGCAGAGATTACAGACTTCCAGACAAATCAGTTATTCCCTGGATTCCAAGCAGACCAATCAGAACCCCAGTAGAAGAGTACTCTAAAACTAAGCTCACATCTTCTTTTGGCCAACTAGAGGAGGACCCAGCCTATTATCAAACCCACAGTTATGAAGCAGACCTTGGAAAGAGGACCAGAAACAACTCTAAGGATCAGGATGAGGAGGAACCAGCCAAGTCAGACAAAAGGATCAGGAAGGAGAAACAGGACCTAATGGACATGGATACAGAGGAATTACTTCACATGACACAGCCCCCTACTCCTAGTGCTTCCAAATCCCCTACTTCAAAAGGCTCCCCTCAAGTCAGATTCCAGGATAAGGACAAGGATTCAACCACTGCACCTAAGTACAAACCAGTTAAGAAGACCTATTTGGAAAAGACTTTGGCCAAGGAGTACCCAGGAATTGAGGAGGAAGTGGCTAGTAGGATGTTGACTGCAGGAAAGATGGAGTTGGCCTTTGGAGAAATCTTTGCTATATCACCAGGAGTTACTGACTGTATCAGGAAGAAGATAACCAACAGAAGGGTCCCATTGGAAGGTGTCAAATCAGCAAACTTCACAGACATGGAGGATGAAGAAGAACCAGCACAGGAGCCACCCACTACTCACTATTCCTGTCCCCTTGGATACATCACCATCACTATTGGAGGAGAGAAACATCAAGCACTCTTGGATACTGGATCTATGGTCAACATTATTCCTGAAACTCTTGCACACAAACTTGGATTAGTACTCACTGCTAAATCTATGAAGCTCAAAGGGATTGGAGGCCACCTTACTGATATTCCTGGGATTGCTGAAGATGTGGAGGTAACCATTGGAAAAGTAGTCAGGACTGTTCATTTCTGGGTAGCCAAAGGACCAGTTCAGATGATTATTGGAAAGCCTTTCTTGATGGATGTCTCAGCCAACATCAACTACAATGGAGCCAGAGGAGAAGCACTTTCAATCATGGATTCAGCTGGTCAGACTTTCTTGGTACCAATCATACTTCCCAGTAATCAGAAGTGGGAAACCAGCATACCTTCCAATTCTGGTCTGGTAAATTTTTTAGATTGAGACCAGGTTTTCAGTTCCCTTCCCTTACAACTGCAACCCTGGAAAACAACCAAAAGCAACAAACTGTAGTCACTCATTCAGCAAAATATAAATCAACTCTAAAAAAAATAAAACCAGTAAACCAACCAATGCTATTATCTCTCAACCCTCCATTATCAAGGCCACCACTCTCCAGAGATCCTTACCTCACTCCTTTGAACCCTTTCCCTCCACCATTCACTCCTACCTCCAAGATTACTCAAGAAAGGCTGGACCTCATCAACTTTGGACCTCCTGGATGGCTCTCTCCTCAAGAATATCTCCTGCTGGTATGGGTAATTGTGATTAGACAAGGTGCTTTGGCTTTTGTAGAAACAGAAAGAGGCCTTCTTAAACACACCTATGGACAGCCTTATATCATTCCAGTCATTCCCCATGAACCTTGGCAACAGAAACCAATTCCAATCCCTGCACCCATCAAAGACCAGGTTATAGAATTGGTAAGAGAAAGACTCAGCACTGGCCTCTATGAACAATCCTTTTCCAGTTATTCCAGCCCTATATTTTGTGTAAAGAAGCAGGATGGTAAGCTCAGAATTGTACATGACCTTCAGAAACTCAACAAAGTCACCATTAAGGACGCTGGACTACCACCAAAGACAGAGGAACTCATTGAATCATTCACTGGAAGGGCTTGCTATGGACTAGGTGATATTATGGGAGGATATGATGAAAGAGAATTAGCTCCAGAATCCAGACCTTTGACCACCTTTGAAACACCCCTTGGAAGATTTCAACTTACCAGATTACCCCAAGGAGCCACCAATTCAGTTGCAGTTTACCAGGCCCAAATGATGTGGATACTCCAGGATGAATTACCTCAACATATGGGAATCTTTGTGGATGATGGAGGTATAAAAGGACCAACCTCTGACTACAATGAAGAAACTCTAAAGGACAACCCCCAGATCAGAAGATTTATCTATGAATATGCCATTACTCTGGAAAGGATTCTTTTCAGGATTGAAGAAGCTGGACTCACCATCTCTGGGAAGAAATTTGCTTGCTGTGTACCTGCTCTGGATCTGGTTGGCCATGTGGTTTGTAAGGAAGGCAGAAGGATATCCATCAAGAAGCTCAACAAAATTGAAACCTGGCCAACTCCCACCACTCCTTCAGATGTCAGAGGATTCCTAGGTATCTGTGTATATGTTAGAATGTTCATTAAAAATTACTCAACCATTACTGCTCCACTCAGAAGACTCATCAGGAAGGACTCCTCTTGGGATTGGACTGAAGATTGCCAGGATGCCTTTGAGGACCTTAAAAGGATTGTTGGAACTGATATCACCCTAAAGAAATTGGACTATGGACCTGATGCTGGCTTAATCAAACTCTCAGTGGACTCCAGTGTTATTGCTGCAGGTGCTGTTCTTACTCAACAGGATTCTGATGGATTGGATAGGCCTGTGTTATATGAGTCAGTAGTCTTTTCACCCAGGGAATCAAAGTACTCACAATCCAAATTAGAACTCTGTGGTGTTGCCAAGATCCTCAAGAAACTTCAAACCAAACTGTGGGGTCAACATTTTCAACTCAGAGTGGATGCCCAGTGCCTTATTGGAATGATCAACAACCCTTCACTTCCCAATGCCCCTATGAACAGATGGATTGGATTTATTCAGTTATTCTCCTATGACCTTGTTCACACTCCTGGAAAAACTTTCACCTTACCTGATGGACTTTCAAGAAGACCCCCTGATTCTGATGAAGATGATTGTCCTAGCTTTGATGAAGATGAAACCTGGATCAAACCTCACCCTGGATTTGGAACTAAACATTCTTCTTTTGGCCTGCTTCTGGGGACATCAGCTCAGTTGGGGGAGGGGGTAAGTAACTTGCAGCAAGGAATTTGGAAGCATCTCCAGGAATACCTTTCAACCATGAACAAACCTCCAGGATGCAGCAGCCTGGAATTCAAGCAAATTTTGCACAAATCAGCCAACTTTTTCCTTTCCAATGGAGTCTTGCACAGGATCAACAAACCATTCTCCCAGATAGTAGTCACCTCTCCTTCAGCTCAGAAATCCATCCTCAATTCCCTTCATGAATCCTTAGGCCACAGAGGTATTGCTGAAACCTACAGAAGAATTAAACTCAGATTTTGGTGGCCAGGTCTCAAGAGAGGTGTTACCAAGTGGGTCCAGTCTTGTGAAGCTTGCCAGAAGAAGAGTTCAAAATTGCCAATGGAACCCAAGAAACCTACAGGAGCAGCAACCATCTTTGGAAGAGTCAGTTTGGATACAGTTCACATCAAAGCTGGCAAATGGAAATACCTGGTAATTGCAAGAGATGACCTTTCTGGATGGGTAGAAGCAGTTGGACTAGAAAAGATTCAAGCAAAGAAAATCTCTCAGTGGTTCTTGGACAACTGGATCTACAGATATGGAGCCCCTTGGTCAGTCACTGTGGATGGAGGCTCTGAATTTGGACAACAATTTCAAAAATCCCTTCTGGAATCTGGAATCAAAATCAAAGTCACCACCCCTTATTATCCTGAAGCAAATGGTATGGTAGAAAGAGGACATCAGGCAATTAAGGATACCTTGGTCAAGCTCTGTGGAAAAGAAGGCAAGAAGTGGAGGAATTATTTACCTTTAGTTTTATTTGCAGACAGAATTTCCACCAAAAGATCAACTGGTTACTCACCTTATGAACTAGTTCTTGGACAGCCTCCCATCTTACCCATTGACCTAGAATTGGAAACCTTCTTTGGAGTGGATTGGTCAAAGGTAGAATCAACTCAGGATCTTTTATTGGCTAGGACTCAGCAGCTTGAAAACAGGGATACCATCTTGCAGCAAGCACACCATCAGCTTATGGATTCCAGGAAGAACTCTGTGGATTATTGGAACAAAAAGAAAACATCAAGGCAGCCACTAAAGAAAGGTCAATTAGTAGTAGTGTATAACAAATCTCTGGACTCTCAATTTGGCAAGCTCTTTGAAAATAAATGGAATGGTCCTTACAGAATCAAAGCTCAAAACCCAGGAGGATCTTACATCTTGGAAGAATTGGATGGCACAGAATTGGCCAGAAGGTTTGCTGCAACTCATGTCAAGGAATACCACTCCAGGTGAAAACAATAAATAAGGAATAATCAATTCATTTCTCTTCTCTTTTCTCTTTCTCATCTTCTTACACAATAACATAAAAACAAAATAAAATCAAATCTATAAACAAATCAGAAATAAAATCAATAAAAATCATTTTCAAACACTCTCAAATAAAATAACCAATTATAAAATCAAAAGCTCACCTCTTCTTCTTTTATCACTACATCACCCTCTTCCATTTCACTTCCCTCCTTCTCCTTCTCCTTCTCTTTTCCCTTCTCCTTATCTAAAAATAAAAAAAATAAAAATCAAAAGACATAAAAAGAAAATTAAAGCATAATATTAGTAAAAGTCTTCAATAAAGAATAAAAAGAAAAAAAAAAAAAAAAAAGAATATATTAGAACTTACCCTCAGCCCTTATCCCCCCATTTCTGCTTCTACTCTCCAACCATCTTCCTCCTCTTCCACTCGGTCCCTCATCCTTAATAATTCCAGGGCATTCCTCTCCTCAGTTTCCTCTATCATGGCATCTATTATGGAATGAGTATCCATCTAAAAATCAAAATAGAAACAGGGAAAAAAATATCAGTATTATAATCAATCTTCTTTCTTTTCAAATTCTTATTCATATACATACGGAATCCATTCGACATACATGTGTAAAAGCGTTGTGGAACCGGCTATACAATTTAAGGCGTGCGTTTCGTGCGGCAACCGGGTCGTCGAGGTCCTCACGAGCGAAGGCGAGGAGTCCTTGTTGGATATAGTGGCGCAAGGCATCGACTTCTTCAGGTTTAAAAGAATCTCTCATACCGGCGTTGTACGTGTGAATGTTGTCGACGAACGAGTGCGCTCTGCGAATAGAAAAGGGTATTTTGTAGGAAGGTCTAATGACGGCCTCTTCGTCAAGCTGCGAAGATGATATGGACGTATTGGACGAAGAATCTATCGAGTTTTCAATGATACCTTTCGGCGATGAGGGCGTGGAAGTGGCGTTGAAGAATAACATTACGGATAATGATGGATAACGGAACTTTCCGTTGGCCGATGACCAGGGCCTTATATTTACGTTCTCCTCTTCATTCTATGACGTCACTATGGACGCCTTCACATTTCAGAAGCATTTGGCGCGGTTTTTCTTTCATTTCTTTATTATTGACTCTGGTGTTCGACCCAGTTTAATTAATCCTTGGATCACTTTTGGATCGCCTACACGTCATTCATTATTCCTAAAATCTTTTTCAGTCGAATGGCCAGCTTCAGGAGTCCATTTGGACAGTTTCTCGGCGGTACCTTTGGCTTATTTCATTATGTATTCCTTTAATTTCAACTCCCTTGCGGCGGAAACCGCGGAAATCATAATGAAACTTTGAACCATTCCAATAACGATTCGGCCCACCTCAAAATTAACATTAATCTTTCCAGTTTTCATCTTCCCGATCTCACCTTTCGTTTGAACTCGGTTTCAGCCGATTCTATCGAGCGGTTTCGGAATTATACGCGCTCAAAGTCACCCTAGTGTTTCCACGGGCTCATTCACAACTTTCATTCAGTGTTCACGGCGACCTATCGGTCGAATTAATTCTAAATATACCGTAATCCTTAATTCATCTTCTCTTTCCGTTCTTTCAAACGAATCCGGAATTAGACAATTCCATCGACTGAAAGCTGAGTTATATCCGAAAACAGTTTGCCTTATATTGACGCGGTGTTACTACTACGCGCACCCGCGGATCTCGCTTGGATCTTTAACCGGCCCTACACAATCGATACTCAACCCTTAAAAATAATTGATATATACCGTTTTAATCTAGAGAATCGTATCTTTCGAATGAACTCGGTTTCAAGAAATTTCATCGAGCCGTTCCGAAGATACAGGTCGACCATTTCCTACTTTTCTTTTCGTCAGTCCGCATGCGCGCCTCCCGCACGGAGCCCCTGCTCAGACATCAGGACCCCTCTTGCGACAGCACACGCGCATGGACCCAGGTTCCATTCCTCATCTGGACAAAATTCAAGGCTTTTTTTTCGTAGAAATGTTGAAATAAAAGACCATTATCAATGATTCCTCCTGGGAGGAGAGGAGGGATTTTTTCCCCTCCATCATCAGAAAGAAAAGAAGAAATCATTCATTCATTCCTCCTTGACAATTATCAATCATCCAATCATCCATCATCATTCCTTACCATCCCATAGCAATTACTGGACATCCAACCACCTCAATACTGGAATTTCCTCATCATCTTCACCATGTATTCTAAGAATTATTGAACCATCAATTCAAACAGTCATTCATTCACCATTATAATCAATTTCTTCCAACACATGGCAGCTCAGAAACCACTCAATTTGAGCAAGAATATTCTTTGGACAACTTATCAACTTCTCTGGACTTCAACTTCTCTTCACAGAACTCTACAATATATATTCAGATACTCAGAAATTCAGTCATTCAACTTCAAATCATTCACAACCTTCAGAAATTACAATTATCAACCCCATCAATCAATCATCATCAATCATTGCATTCTTCCATTTGCCTCAGTTAGGCAGGAAAATTAGTGTATTCTTCAGAATGGAATCTAGTCTAATATGTGTCTGTCTCAAGGATATTGCCTTCAGCAGAGTTAGATCTTCTTAAACATTCACCCCTCATTGATAATTGGACCTTCTTTTGGATACTGGACTCTTTGGATTGGATACTGGACTATGGATACTTTGGATACATAGGACTATTGGACTTTGGATTGGACTTGGATACCTTGGACTCAGATATACTGGACTTGGATTATTCTTGGATTCTATTGGCTTTGGACACTGGACTTTGGATTTGGACTGCTACTCAGGATTTTGGACTTCACCTTTTGGAGGAAGAACACTGGACTTTGGACTTTGGACTCTTGGACTCAACATTCTTCAACTCTTTCTGGATCACCCTTCTCTTTGGTGCATTGCCTGGGGACAGACAATAAGTTGGGGGAGGATGTGGTGCTCCATTCCAAACCATAAGTAGTATTTTATTGCTTTCCTTTACATATATTCATCATTACATTGCCTATTACCCCATCACCCCTTCACAAAAACCTCATTATTATTGCATATTCAGATTCTACGCCAAATTTCACCTATAGTCACTTATACATAGTACCCCCTTATATTCAATGGTTCAATAGTTATAGAGGATATAAGACTTACAGAAACCCTTTAGTCTTCATTAGTTACAATAATCATTTCATTAGTAACCTACTTGAATCATTACAGTACATTCCTTTTACATAGTTATTCTCACATACTAAATCCTTTACATACATTGCTCATCATGTACTATGCCTATTGTACACATTACATCATTGGATCTGTGCTTACCCTTTTCAGTAGTGCTCATCATTACAAGTTGTTACTATGTTCTCATCACTCTTCCCCATTAGTACATTCTTTTATTCCCATAACCAACATTCCCCTTTCAGCATTGCTCATCATTACATACTGTTACTATGTTCTCATCACTCTTCCCCATTTGTACATTCCTTTATTCCCATAGTCAGAATGCCTCCACTGTCTGTGCTCATCCTTTCTTCATATAAGAACTGTCCTTCCCCCCTCACTTGTACCCTATGCAGAGAACTATATGCAGAATTTATAGATAATTTTAGATACAGAAATTATAAGTGCCCATTCTCATCAACCCCTTGCCATTAAACCTTGCCATTGCATTCCCCACTCTCATCACTCCTCCAACTCTCTTACCCTCAGTAGTCAGTAGTTAAAGCTCATAGTACTAGCTCCTAAGATCAAGCAGAAATCAGCCACACCTTTTTCTTCTTTTTCTTAGTGTTACTCTCATCCCCTCAGCATTAGTCAGGAAGGCAGCCTCATCAGCACCCTTGCATAGCTTACATTAGTACTAGTGTTGCTATCCATTTCCCTTCCAAGCTCTATTCTCCCCCTTGAGTAGTTCCACAACGTGATCTACATACAGGTCAATCGAAGGCACGTAGGCTAATGAAGGTGTAGTTTGGCATGGCAGCCAGACAACACCTGCCAAGGCCCCTTCACCCAGGTGGCCTATTCTAAATATACATAGTCATGTCCTCAAAAACCCCAAGGGGAAGTGGTCAATCATCGTCTCCAGATGTCAATATCCCAAACCGCATTGTATGGAACAAGCCCACCCACACCCACACCACCCAAGTCCAAGGCGCAGCAGGGTTGTTTGGCCTTGATTTGTTGAATGAGGAAAAGGTGAAATCCACTTACTATGGTGTTGGGCTGCAATTAAACCCCACTTCAACATAACTGCTTCAGGACTTCAGATTGCCACAACATCAACACATACTCAAGCTGCCCCTGAAATTGGCAATACTTGGCCATGCTGGGAGATATTACTTGTTGTTCAGATGAGGCAGACATTCATCTTGCTTCAGACAGGACGACTCATAAAATTACGGTCTGGCACTCTCTAGAGAGTGCAACACATTCCCCCCTGGTGCATGCAATGAATTTTTTGGCTTGATCACTAGGGGAGAAAGTGTGGCACTCTCTAGAGAGTGCCAGGCCGTAATTTTATCATGATGCTGGTCTGAAGTGAGTTAAATGTCAGTGTTCACCTCTTGTTTAATTTCTTTTTATAACTCATTAGGAATTATTGCATGTGAGTATGATGATTTTATGCATGTTGGATAGTTCAACTCATGAGTCACTCCTCATGAATTGCTGTTCAACTTTAGTATATCTTGCTCATAAGATTAGATTTATTCATCTTTCATATTCTGATTTGGCAGGACATGCAAATGACTGATCCTCAATTCCCTTGCCATAGGCATCAAAGTTTTTCTGTCAACAGAGAGCATCTGTGATAAGTATCTTCAGATGGGTGTGTCATGTGTAGGCCGATTGGTGATCACTCATCCAAGCCAACTTGGCATGGGGGTATATACAGTTGTATGAAGGCTTATGATATTGTCTTCTCTCCCTTTTTCTGGCAGGATTGGTTTCCTCTAGCGAGTTGCTGCAAAGTCCATGTGTACAGTGCTTCCCAGAAAGCAAGTTTTCTGGGACCACTCACATTTGCAATATTCTTTTTCATGTCACCAGATTATGATGCCTTGCATCCTCAGTGTACACATGGCTGTATAGGATGTGAAATGAATGCTGGGGCACTACTGGAGCAACTGCCACCTGCCCGCACTCAGGCTGGGTGCACCGGACTACTCCGAGTCCTGTGATTATGAGATGGCAATGCCACTGGACCCTACAAAGTGAGAGGATTTGTATGCTCCAGCTCTCAAGCCATGAATCTCAAAATTGTAGAAGTTAAAAAAATCCCCAATGGCTGTAGCCACACCAGGTTGAATACATGATGATGAGGCATAAGTGGTCGCTCAACAAGATAAAAGACTCAAAATTGACCCCTCCCTCAGAGCAAGCTTTTTAAGAAGTGCTGTAGTTTGAGGCACCAGAACAAGGCTGATGGGAAGTAAAATCTCCTCCCAATGACCTTTCTGTACCAGTTTTTGAGGGGAGTAACAACTACTCTGGAAGACCAATCTGTACCGGCAATTGGGAGGAGTTGTTCACACCTTGATAACTGGTGCAGGCGGAGTAACAACTGCTCCTGATAACTGGTCTTTACCATTCTTTGGGAGGAGTTGTTACTCCCCTGAATGCTCAGTACAGGTGGTCATCGAGGGGAGCAACAACTCCTGAAGACGGGTCTGTACCGTTCATTGGGGGGAGTTGTAACTACCCTCAATGACCAATACTGACCAGCCATTGAGGGG
The DNA here is from genome assembly GCF_026914185.1 of Puccinia triticina. Taxonomy (NCBI): domain Eukaryota; kingdom Fungi; phylum Basidiomycota; class Pucciniomycetes; order Pucciniales; family Pucciniaceae; genus Puccinia; species Puccinia triticina. Next base: position 7,545,886 of record NC_070563.1, read on the forward strand.
AGTTACAACTCCCGATGACTGATGGCAGCTGGTCATCGAGGACTTGTGACTCCCTTCGATGGCCGGTCAGTACTGGTCATCAAGGGGAGTAACAACTCCCCTTGATGACTGGTCTGGGATGGCCATCGAGTGGAGTTACATCTCCTCTCAATGACGGGTACAGACCGGTCACCGAGCGGAGTAGCAACTCCTCTCAATGGCCAGCCTGTACTGGTCATTGAGAGGAGTAAGTTTCCCCTTGATGACTGGCACAGGCTGGTCATCGAGGGGAGTGACAGCCTTGACAACCACCTGTACTGGTCATCGAGGGGAGTAACGACTCCTCCCAATAACCAGTACAGCTGTTCATCAAGAGGAGCTGTAACTCCCCTCAATGACCCGCACGTCAGGTCATCGAGGGGAGTTACAACTCTTCCCTAAAAGTGGTCATCACAAGGAGTTGTGACTCCCTTCAATGAACTCCCGTACGAGTCATCGAGGGGATTTACAGCTCCTCTCGATGAACAGCTGTACTGGTTATTGGGAGGAGTCGTTACTCCCCTTGATGACCAGTACAGGTGGTCGTCAAGGCTGTCACTCCCCTCGATGACCAGCCTGTGCGAGTCATCAAGGGTAAACTTACTCCTCTCGATGACCAGTACAGGCTGGCCATTGAGAGGAGTTGCTACTCCGCTTGGTGACCGGTCTGTACGGCGGGTGGCAAACCTGCATCAAAGCCATGAATTTGCCTCTTGGGAACTATCCTATTTGAAATTTGGAAGCAGGATACCACCCCACCTTTGTGAGTATCACACATATCCATTTATGGTTTTCAAAGTTGGTTTGCATAATTTTACGCATGCATAAATCATAAAATCATAAAATCTTTTTTGCAGGGGATATGACTGTCTGATTATGTAATACAAAATTTCCTCACCAAAATCTTTTTATGATTTTATGATTTATGCATGCATAAAAATATGCAAACCAACTTTGAACACCATCATTGTGATCCTCCCTCCACCTCCCCTGACATTAAACCTATACCGCCCAATTCACAACCATAAGCAGCCAATTATGACAGCTTGCAGTGCTAAGCTCACCCATTACACGGCGCTAAAACTGTGCTCCGGTCACTGGACTCAAGGATTTGGAAGCATCATTTAGATCCTGTGGTGGAGATGCTAATCCCCACCACATGTCCCCATTGACAATTACCGGACTGAGCCCAGGTCTAATGTGGACCATGAATCAACACTGAGAAGAAGATGTAGCTCCTGTGTGAGTATGGCTCAGAGGGGCTGGTGAGAAAGCAAGGACCGAGAAACTCATACATGCTCCGCAGCTGCAAGTTCCACCATCATACTTCACAGATCCACCTGGCTCCAGGCAGGATGCACCATTGAGCCTACTCTAACCACCTCAGAGGTCTTGAGATTCTGCTAAAGAGAAATTATAAAATATTGGGCTCTATGAGGTTTGATTCAACCTCCCTGAAATTATAATCTATGTGCTGGGACAGACAGATTTATGATCCAGCCTACTGCTGCCTTTATGTAGCTATAATTTAGAATCATACCTCATGAGATCCCACAAAAGAATCATGGTTTTTGCATCTTAAATTTGTGAAAGTAGCCCATGACCTGAGCCCAGAGCCTACTAAGCCTTCAAATACAATTCAAGTTGATTTGCACTGGATTTATGCATTGGCCAAGGTGAAAATCTGTTTTTCTGCCATATTGAGTTACCAATGATATCAGATTTAGTTTGAAACAACATCAACATTTTCTGGCGCTTGATTCACACATACACAAACTGTTGAAATCTGACACAGTTCCCTGAGGAACATACGGTCTGGCACTCTCTAGAGAGTGCCACAAATTCCCCCCTGGTGGATGTTTTGGCAATTTCTCTAATATCCCATTATTGTTCACAGCTCAAATTAGTCTTCAAACTTTTCTCAGATTTATTTCTACCAATCTTGCCATCAAAGTGTCTCTGGAAGGCCCTTGGCTTCATATGAATTTCAAAATTAGAATTAAACTTTTATCAAGAATGTTCAATCACAAATAAACCCATGCTTGAACCAACTCTGTAACTTAATTTTGACAAGTATTAATGTGACAAGTATCAACCATGAGCATCTTTGTTCAAGCTAACAAGAACCCAAGGTTAATTTCTTACAAGGGTCAATCTAAATGCACACCACTTTTTGACTAGATGCACGCCAAAAAAGTGGTGTGCACGCCTGTACGCCAAAATAAATGGTGTACAGGAGCAGTGCACGCCATTTTTTTGGCGTGCATAGCCCTGAACGCCAAAAATACTCCTTTTTGGAAGAATTTTGGTGTGCACAAACCCTCCACGCCATTTTTTTTGGCGTACAGGCGTTGCACGCCACTTTTTTGGCGTGCATATAGTCAAAAGTTGGTGTGCACCGTTTTACATGCAGTTTTTTTGGCGGCACAGTTGGCCACTGCGCCCCAACGGCATGATGAATAGTGCCTCTGCCACTATGAATAGTGCCAGGATGAATAGTTTTCATAGTGGCCGAGCTTGGCGGAGTCACTATTTATAGTGGCGGGGCTTGGCAAAGGCACTATTCATAGTGGTGGAGCTTGGCGGAGGCACTATTCATAGTGGTGGAGCTTGGCGGAGGCACTATTCATAGTGGTGGAGCTTGGCGGAGGCACTATTCATAGTGGTGGAGCTTGGCGGAGGCACTATTCATAGTGGTGGAGCTTGGCGGAGGCACTATTCATAGTGGTGGAGCTTGGCGGAGGCACTATTCATAGTGGTGGAGCTTGGCGGAGGCACTATTCATAGTGGTGGAGCTTGGCGGAGGCACTATTCATAGTGGTGGAGCTTGGCGGAGGCACTATTCATAGTGGTGGAGCTTGGCGGAGGCACTATTCATAGTGGTGGAGCTTGGCGGAGGCACTATTCATAGTGGTGGAGCTTGGCGGAGGCACTATTCATAGTGGTGGAGCTTGGCGGAGGCACTATTCATAGTGGTGGAGCTTGGCGGAGGCACTATTCATAGTGGTGGAGCTTGGCGGAGGCACTATTCATAGTGGTGGAGCTTGGCGGAGGCACTATTCATAGTGGTGGAGCTTGGCGGAGGCACTATTCATAGTGGTGGAGCTTGGCGGAGGCACTATTCATAGTGGTGGAGCTTGGCGGAGGCACTATTCATAGTGGTGGAGCTTGGCGGAGGCACTATTCATAGTGGTGGAGCTTGGCGGAGGCACTATTCATAGTGGTGGAGCTTGGCAGAAGCACTATTCATTGGCAGAGCTTGGCAGAGGCACTATTCATAGTGTGGAGCTTGGCGGAGGCACTATGAATAGTACATGAAATATGTCATAGTGCGGAGTTTGGCGGAGGCACTATGAATAGTACATGAAATATGTCATAGTGCGGAGCTTGGCGGAGGCACTATGAATAGTACATGAAATATGTCATTGGGCCGCAGTGGTCACACCCTATTTTGTTGTGCGCAACTGTTCCTGCCAAAAAAAATTGCATTCAACATGGTGCACACCACTTTTTGACTAGATGTACGCCAAAAAAGTGGCGTACAAAGCCTGTATGCCAAAAAGAATGGCGTGGAGGGTTTGTGCATGCCAAAATTCTTCCAAAAAAGAGTATTTTTGGCGTGCAGGGCTACGCACGCCAAACAAATGGCGTGCACTGCTCCTGTACGCCTTTTATTTTGGCGTACAGGCGTGCACGCCACTTTTTTGGTGTGCATCTAGTCAAAAAGTGGTGTGCATTTAGATTTACCCTTCTTACAATGCAATCACTCAAAACAGATACATCGCAATTTGACACAGATTTATAGGAAAGCTGGTGGGCTGGTGGGATCACCTTGATTTTGGGTATGATGAACTTGCCATGAAAGCTTTGAATGTGCTTGAAGCTTCATTTGCCTTTGGGCTTGACCTTAGACTTGGCAAATTTTATACTTCCCACCAAAGGGACAAAGATTTCTTTAGCAGGCACTTCACCTTACCACCGACCAACTTCTCATGGTCTTGCTGAATGTTAACTTGTTCAATAAAATTGTCTCTGGCGCGCGCTATGATGATACTCTCCATGAGCGCTTGCTGGACTTCCACCTCAAAGGCTCAAGTGTATGGTGACGCCCCACAAGCGCGGCGTGGACAGGGGCGTCCATGGGGCACCCAAGCTGGTACATACTCCAATTGGGGGGTGAGGTCTGGCTTGACAGTTCAGACAAAAAGACGAGGGCGGGGTCGAACTCCCGTCGCAGTTGAGCATTGCAAGCTGTGTCCCTGCTGACTATGCCAAGGAAGATCTCCGTGCCAACAGTACAATGGGCTATGTGGTATAAACCTCATAACTTTGCAACTTGACGGTCCTAGGAATCAGTTTTACGTCAAACTCCTTAGTTTTCTCGTGAGCACGTGTGGGTAGAGTGCACTGGAGGAGAACACGCGCCGCATGAACACATCACATCGCCTCCAACTACCTTCTTGGTTTGTTTGACAGAGTCAGCATGGATCCCAAGCCTCTGTTCACACATCCCTCTGGAGGAGGTGAAGATCGAGGGACATTGAAAACCCATGTTTCCCGCCAGAATTCAACTGAAACTGCAGTAGTGCGGTCAGTACAGAGTGCAGCTGAGAAAGCCTGGCCAAGCCGTGTGTTTGACCCTGCACGCAGTCAGTTAATTCTTTTGCAAGGGGCGGCAATACTTTCCTCCCCGGTTGTTGGACATAAGGCGACGCATGTGGGGCGTCACCCCACTTGCCACATGGGCGTATAGCGAGCGCCCGTGGAGGGTATGGTCACAGCGTGCCACTGAGGCATACACCGCGGGGCGGTCGAGTTGCCCCAGAAACCATCAGTGGGGCGCCCCCGTGACCCAGCCATCAGGCGGCGACCCTGGTTCAACCCTAGGAACACCGCCCCACAGGCGCCCCCAAAGACGACCTTGGGACCGTCAGGGAGGTCCCAGGGGCCTCCCCGAGGCCGCTGCACTCCAAAAGGGCGGACTTGGGTTGCCCCGCCGGTTCGGCCATGGGATGCCCCTGTCCCATGGTCAACGCGTTGTGGGTTGCATAAAAAGGCAATTTGAGGGGCGGCGCAATTGCGCAACAGGGTGGCACCCATGTCGACAAGACTTGGCGACTGCGCGGCCCCAAAGGGGCGGGTTGTGAGCGTCTCGTGAGACGTATCCGGGGCCTCCACCTGAGGGCCCAACCGGTCGGCCATAATCCACATAACTGACAGGCAAGCTGGACGACGGGGCGGGCGTGCCGGAGGCGTACAACAGTCGGTTCACCTATTGGCCCAATGTGACAGCAGGCGCGGCGCTCAGACGAGCAGGGGACGCTCACTTGGGGGCACGAGGCAGGGAAGAATAGATCCCGGTGGGCTTGTGGCCCCAGTTGGGGCAGGCATCATGGGTCGGCCGCATACAAGATTCATGGGTATTTGGTCTTATTCATTTAGGGTGTTCAAAGTTGACTTGCATAAAATCATAAAACCATAAAATCTTAAAATTCTAAGCTGAAAAAATATGTTGCACCCAAGCACTCAAATTAGAGCAACATTTCTAGAATGGTACATATGAAATCATCACTTGAAAGTTTTATGATTTTATGATTTTATGCATTGAAAATTTTATGATTTCAACTTTGAACACCCTTATTGCATGTTAATAATAATAACAGAACTGGGGAACAACAGGCCCCTGGCCGATGCCAGGGGGGAATGCCCTTTAGAGGTGGGAAAATGAGGGGGGGAGGGGGGGCTCTGCAGAGCATCCTGTTTCATCCTGGGGGTGTAGCAGGATGAAACATGATGGATGTGTTGTCCCAAGAACCTGAGGGCATGTCCTTCTGACATGGCCCAAGGCCAAGCCGGGGCTTGGCCATGAGATGCAGGCCTGAGCAACGTAAGGGCAGCATGGAGGCCCCCAAGGGACAAACCAGCCCTCCCCCCCTTGGGGCGTAGTGGTCTCAAGACTCATGGCTGGCGATCCAACAAATGGCGCGAGGGGGAGGAACCCGGGCCAGTCATTAGGATGCCCAGGCAAGCGAGGGTCCCGAGGGCCTCCTGTTGGCGGCTCTGAGACTTGTACCAACCCAGTGTTGGTCATGGGGGCAGTGGCTCTTGTATGGGCCACGCTGTGGCAATTATGGGTCACAAGGGGCGCCGATTTGGCGTGGCTGTTTTTTCAAAGTTGGTGGCGCCCCGCCCCCTCTCGATTGGCCCCGCGGTGTAGTTTCCCATGCGGGGTCAATGGGGTGCCACGGTCGCCGCCAATTTGACGCCCCACTCATCCCGCGGTCTATTGTGCCGTGGTTGGAGGTGACAACCAATGTGAAAGTGTGGGGGCAAATGCAGCGTGTCTGAGGTGACAAAGATTTGGATACAAGGATGGCTGTATTGGGGGAGAGCCTGTACGCCTCGTCATACCTCTGTTGAATGTTTGGGAGGTGGCGTCAGTTGGGGTGGCTTCGGGCATTGTATTGGGGACGGTGTGGCGGGATGGGTTGCGGTTGTGTACACTTGTTGCTTGGATATGGCGTGGTCTTTGGGTTGCATTGAGCTTGGCGGGGTGGAATGCCTATAAGAAGGGCGGTGAGTTTGAGGTGTGAGTTCCTCAGGCGACTCACGGGCTGTAATTCCAGCTCGGGGGTTGCCTCACCCCCTTCCGCTGTTGCATTTGCGCAGTCTCAACGGTGGGCCAGCTACGCTAACCGTAGCGTTAGCGTGGCGTAGCGTAGTGGAATTCCGCTAAATTTTAGCGTAGGGTTAGCGAATTGCGCCTTCTCTGCGCTAACGCTACGCGCAAAGGGTGCGCAGCTAATTTAGCTGTTAGCGTAGCGTTAGCGCAGATGCGCGTGATTGCGCTAACGCTACACACGCAGGGCGCAAAAGAGCGCGCGCTACGGTGCGCCACAGTGCTTTTAGCTGAAAAAAAGGCCTTGTTTTCCGCTAAAAGCGCTGTAGCGCAGCGTAGCGTAGCGTAGTGACTGTAGCAGCGCGCTAATACTAACAAACAATTGGCGCGCTGTTAGCGCCGCTGAAAATTAGCGCAGCGTAGCGGCCCTAACAGCGCGCTAACACTACTCAAAAATGGGCGGGCGCTTTTTGCCGCTACGCTAACGCTAAGTGGCCCTGTAGCGTAGTGTAGCGTAGCGGCCCACCATTGGCAGTCTGGTGGGGGATATTTGTGGGCCCCCCTTGTGCTTTAGGGCTGGGGGCCTTCCTCCCAACGCTTTTTAACCCTGCTAGACAGGGATGGGCGTTGGGCCACAGTGTGTCAGCTTGCTGCGCTGGGTGGCAGGGAGCGGGGTTTTTTTTTCTCTTGTTTTTGGTTATTTGAATTTTATTTTTAGCTTTTTTTTTGTGTGTTGTGCGTGAATTGTGAGGTCAATTAGAGCCTGTATTTGCTTGTTTTTTAAAATGGGAAACCATGGCAATTTTTTTTTGTAATTGCTTCATGTATAGGGGAAACCCTTGATTTTTGTATCCCAAAGCACACTCTGTAATAGGAGTGTTCCAAAGCACACTCTGTAATAGGAGTTTTTCAAAGGACACTCGTCCTCTGGTTGAGCTGCAATCAGAGTTGTAACATTGTCAATTTCAGATTCTGTACAGTGCACAATGTGGAATATACAATGACGGGGACAGCTTTCAGTCACAAAAAAGGATTTCATGGGGCACCTAAGGCCCCAAAACATTTGTAAAATATGTAGAAAGGAACTTCATGATTCTGTGAAAAATTTTTTCTCCCAGAGATTATTACCTGGTGAAAAATGGTGCGTGCAGAAAGGATTGAAAAACATCATTTTTCTAATTCTCTACTGCCACAGGGCCGACACAAACTTAACTAAGTCCTGCCTGAGGCTTCGCTGGAGGGACTTATGCCCTATCAGGAATTCTTGCGTGAAACTTTTGGATATTTGATCTGTGAAAACGTTATATTCCTTGTCACTCCTGCAGATCTCATCCTCTGTTCTTGCTAGCTTAACAAAGCCTCTCAGGCGGTGTGGTGCTCCATTCCAAACCATAAGTAGTATTTTATTGCTTTCCTTTACATATATTCATCATTACATTACCCATTTCCCCATAACCCTTCACAAATACCTCATTATTATTGCATATTCAGATTCTACGTCAAATTTCACCTATAGTCACTCATACATAGTACCCCCTTATCTTCAATGGTTCAGTAGTTATAGAGGATATAAGACTTACAGAAAACCTGCAGTCTTCATTAGTTACAATACTCATTTCATTAGTAACTTACTTGAATCATTACATTACATTCCTTTTACATATATATTCTCACATACTAAACCCCTTACATACATTACTCATTATGTACTATACCTATTGTAGACATTACATCATTGGATCTGTGCTTACCTCTTTCAGTAGTGCTCATCTTTACAAGTTGTTACTATGCTCTCATCACTCTTCCCCAATAGTACATTCTTTTATTCCCATAACCAGCATTCCCCTTTCAGCATTGCTCATCATTACATACAGTTACTATGTTCACATCACTCTTCCCCATTTGTACATTCCTTTATTCCCATAGCCAGAATGCCTCCACTGTCTGTGCTCATCCCTCCTTCATATAAGAGCTGTCCTTCCCCCTCACTTGTACCCCATGCAGAGAGATATATGGAAGATTTATGCAGAATTCTAGATACAGAAATTATAGTTAGAAATTACTCATCACCCATTGATATCAGTGCAGTTGCTCCTGAACCCATTGCTATTGAAACTTGCCATTACATTCCCCTCTCTCATCATTCCTCCAACCCTCTCACCCTCAGTAGACAGTAGTCAGCTCATAGTACTAGCTCCTAAGATCAAGTAGAAATCAGCCACACCTTTTCTTCTTTTTCTTAGTGTTACTCTCATCCCCTCAGCATTAGTCAGGAAGGCAGCCTCATCAGCACCCTTGCATAGCTTACATTATTACTAGTGTTGCTATCCATTTCCCTTCCAAGCTCTATTCTGCCCTTTGAGTAGTTCCACAGCGGAGGGTCCGGGGGACCCCGCCCAGAGGGCTCTCTGCAGGAGAGGCTTATGAGTTATGTCTTGATTTAAGCAGGAGCAGAAAGGATCTGCTACACTACAAATCCCAACTAATATAAAAAAACTGAATACACAGAGTTTTAGGTTCTGTTCTTGCAATGAATTTGTGCCACTCATCTATCTTGCAGCCAGAAAAACAACTCCTGGAGTATCAAACAAGTAGAGCCTTGTTTGGAAGACGTGTGCATTTTTGATCTTTTGAAAAGGTCAACAGATTATGATAGAAAAAATATGAGTAGACCAAATTGTAGAGAAAGAAAAGTAGTATAGGGTACAGATAGGGCATATTGGTGGAGAGGCTGGGGGAGGAGCTATGAAATTTTTAAAAACCTCTCAGCCAAATGAACTTTCTACTCCCGTGTAAAATTTGGGATAATGCACAAGTCCCTCCCTGCGGGAGGGGCGGCTTCACCGCCAGCCACAGCGAACCTCCCGCCAGGGGGACTTGTGTTAAGTTAGCTGTTCTTGAAACTCATTATTCCTGATGTGCTTCCTTGTCCGCTTATTTTCTATATTTTTTCCATTGCTTGTATCCTTGCTCCAATTTTTTTATAAAAATATTTGTAAAATGTTGAATAAAAGGAAAATAACTATCATATCCCAGCATACCACCAGGATTTATGAGCACAGACCAACCTATTACTTAGCGCCAAAAACACAACCATTTCAAGTATTGATCAAGGCTAGCAAGCCTGATCAAACATGAAAAAAGAAGGGTGCACATACTCATATCACATTGTATCAGAAATGATGATTGCACATGGACTTGTTGTTTTGTGATCTGCTCCAAGCCTGGGGAAATCACCTTTTTTGAAGTTTTTGAGAAATAAAATCAGCACAAAGATGAACAGGAGAGGGTCCCAAATTGTATCAGAAGAAAGACACAATGTAGGCCTATCATGCATTAAATTATTGAATTGCTAGCTGATCATGTAGGTTGAGTTCTGGGCACTCAAAGTTGAGCACCACCAAAACTCAGAATATTGTACAAGAATTCCTGATAGGGCGTAAGTCCCTCCGGCAAAGCCTCAGGCGGGGGAGGGACTTAGTTAAGTTTGGGGTTGACATAGCGCATAAGTCCCTCCTTTGGAGGGTCCCTGCGGGACAGCATCCCCCCTCCAATAGAGGGACTTGTTTAAGTTAGGTTACAGCTGTATTTGCTTGTCTGCAACCAGGGGTTGTTTGTCCTTGTGTTTCTGTTTGAGGTGCCCTTGCAAGGCATCCTCTCTCTTGTAGGGGGGCCTTTTCCCCCAGTCCCTTTTCATATTCAGGCCATTCGCCAGTTTCCTCTCATCTTGTGCGCGTGTCTATCCCGCTGAGTCTCTGCATCCTGAAGAGCCCCGCTTGAGATCCAGAAATATCCGCCCATATCCGCAGGTTTCGGAACCTCGGGTTTCAGATATCTGGCTTGATCCGCGGTCCCTCGAAGCCTCTCGATCGGAGGGTCGGGGCCCGACCCCGCGTCCCGAGGGGACGCTCTCCGTAGGAGCAATTAAGGGACTTGAGTTGAGTTCGGCTCCCTCGACAGATATCCCGGGTTATATACCCGGGATACTGGCTGGGTTGAAGTGAGTGCCGACTGCTATTTCCTGACCGCAACTCGTCAGTTCCCCATCCACATGGCACTTCCTTCTCAGACCAGATCGACTGTGCTTAGACTCACAACCCAGCAGTTTCGTTGTCGCCCCGCTTCCGTCTTCTCTTGTCGGCAATTTCCCCGGTGGTATTCATCCCGACCCCATCCATCAGCAACCGGTCCGAACCTGTCAAACAACCAGTCGCTGCCTCATCGTCATCCCAGGCTCCTCAAGAACACTCTTTGGAAGAAACAGAGCGTCCGAAACCACCTCCTTACCTTCCCCGTCCCCTGGGTGTCGAGGATCCACCTAGTACACGCCCCCCAACTGAAGAAGAAAAATTAGCTAAATTGGTCGATGAGCAGGCGAGGCTGCAAGAACGTAAACACCTGTTAATCATGGGCTTTATCTGTTTTTTTTTTTCCCAAATATCTCAGAATCGACCATCTCATCATAAGACGTATTAAATCTGATCATTCATTCTTGTACATTTGAGGTTGTACAGGATCTCAGAGGTATCGAGGGGGTATTACCATGACTGGAATCAACTTAGACATAATGGAAACAAATTGTGGACGGCTCCACCCAGTTTGATCCAAGACCAGGTGAGCATTTTTCCTTATTTTTTCTACATGGCCCCACTGGCCGTAGACCAACGAACTACGAACCATATTGATGACCTTTGTGGATGCCTTGCTAATGTAGCGGGCCTTATATTTCCCGAATATTAGTGGGATCGCACTTTCCAATAAAGAGACAAAACATACCACTGATATCTTCACAGATAAAGTCTCGATCTTGGCTGTCGAGAGTACCAGGATGTCCGAGGTAAATCGGAATCCCCCACACCTCCCCGCCCTCCTAAAGTTGAATTCGAGACTAAATTCAAAACTACGGGTATTTGTAGGAACATACGAGGTCATTTTACGGAGAGCCTCTACGAATGATGGCCGAAGAAAGGAACCTGCAGCTAGTCAGAGTAAGTTACACGACCTTAGAGTTTATTTGTCTGCCAAGTGTTGGGCTTGAGAAATTGATATCTTATACTTAACCAGTTAAACGTTCAAGAAAATCCACTGAAATCGTGGCTGGTCAGCTTATTCATCAACAACCTACGAAAGACGATACCCACAAAACAGCATTCAGGATATATTCTAACAAATCAAAGCTTTGAGTATGTACGAGAGCCGTTAGGGATGGTAAACAAGCTACTGGGATATGTGTACTTGGTCGATTGGAATAAAAAGGTTCGATGGGCCGGCTGTGGGTTCTCTAATGCTGACGAAGTTAGTGCATTGTTTTCCGGTACTAGAGCGTTGTTAAAACGATTTGAAGACAATAATAAATGAACTCCCAATACCCGCAACTGATCCTGAGGACACATAGGAAGACGCGAGCAAAATATGAACTTCCTACTACAAATCAAGTGTAAGATTTGTCTTATTATTTTGCCTATCAACGGAGCCAACAAGTCCAGACGCGCAAATATCACAACATGAAAGCCATGATAGTGTGGATGAGAAAAGAAAAGAAAGCAAAACAAACAATACAACAAAAGTATAGTCTTACGTAATCCCTTAACCCAAGACATGAGACAATAACATAAAAAAGGATAAACACAACTAGTTCATGTAAGGAGATAAAGGTGGGCAAGTAAAAAACAGAAAGTTATGTAAAAAGCAAATTGAAACTGAATCTTCATGAACCAATCTCTATGTGCATGTGACTTCCTGTTGCATCCGCAACCCTTGCGGACGTCAATTTAGACACATAAAGTGTAATCTTTTTGCACATAAATCAAGTCCTCAAGGCTCTCAATTAGATCACATTGGTTCCCAGATCTCGGCGGGAAGTTGTCCACTCTTGGTATTTTTTGGAGTTATTTATTGTCTTTTTCAAAAACCTTGGACACTTTTTTGTTTTTTTTTTGTATTGGTAGATCCTTGCAGATCCCATATTTTTCTTATATACTTCTTGACAGGTGTCAGGTGCGGCCCAAGGCTGAATCTCACTTCAGAGCCATCATCCTCCAGAAGAAATTCAAGGAGTTGACTTCAGTAAAAAGCGAGTTCATATTTGGAACCAGAGCCAAAAGAATACCCCTCCTGCCCCTCCTCATGGTGATCAACAGCTGCCCTCAGCCTGAACAGAGGGGCCAACGGAGCCCAGGATTGATACACCAGCTGCAAGGACAAGAAAGATGGGGGATAATTGAGCCCAAAGTTAATCTTGAATCTGAAAATAAACCCATACAATGAAACAAAAAAAAAGTGCCCAAGGTTTTTGAAAAAGACAATATCAGCACCAGGGGAGATTTTGACGCACTCTCCAGAGAGTGCCATACTGTACCCTTTTTCCGTAACTGTGCTGGATGCCTTTGATGAAAGTAGTGTAAGAATTAATGAAAAATTCTGGAACTAATCCACAAATGATCTGAAACGGATCCTGGATTCATGCATAAACCATTCAGAAGTCATGCAGAAGTAAACTGGAACACAACTGGAACGCGGTAGGAATACTTATCTCTCAATGAACGGGACTGTTCCAATCATCAAGAGGTGTGTTTACTCCTCTTGATAACCGGGACCGTTCCGGTCATCAAGAGGAATGCTTAATCCCCTCAATGACCGGTGATTTGCACTCCACATGCGTGCTGGCCGGTCATTGGGGGAGTGTGCATGTACTCCGCTCCGGGACCAGCCTGTGCCGGTCATCCACACGGCAAAGTCATGGGGTATGTACTTCTGCCCCTTGAACTCTGCTTTTGAGGGGCTGTCTACCCAATCCATGGCTTTTTAGCAGGTTGAAAATCCCCGGGGAGGTGCTCCCCTTATTTTTTGTATTTTTTATCATCCTTTTTTTATGTCATGCTGGGGGGTCCAAATACCCCAAGAAAATGGAGGAGGGCAAGAACAATCCCCTCTGCCAGCTGGCAGAAAAAAAATGGGAATTGCAAGCTTTTCATTTGCAGTGCGTGAAGCGTTTCAAGCTACAGCGCACTGTGGCCGGGCCGTTGAGTGGACACCCCCTGCAGTGCACAACAAGTTTTTTGCACTGCACAAAGTACATCTGATTCTTTTAATCAATATCTAACCACACCCAAATGTCAAACCTGTTGGGTGACTTCCACATGTCAACCCCAAAGTATAAGGCACCTTTGCATGCCTAATAACATATGAAAATTAGTTCATTTGTATCTGATTGCTCAAGAATGGAGAAAAAAGAGGCCCTGAACTTCAAAGGAGATTGGTAGCTATCTTGAATGGAAGGGTAAAGAAATTAAATATATTTCAAAACTGATTTTTTGGTTGGTAAATTATTGAGAACTGTCAGATGGAAGAGCTTTTGATTGCTAGCATCAACAAGTGCCAAAAAAGGCCAAGCAGCTTCAGCACACACAGTTGCGGAACCTGAGGGATATCAAAAATTAGAGTCCAATCTCAAAGGAAATAATCATAACCAACATACCTCTTTTGCCTCAATTATTGAGTCACATACCGGCGCGGCCTCCGGAGCTGTCCTTGCTGCGGACTTAGTGAGAGCGCAAACCTAATCATGATGTATATAGTTCAACTTTATTCCACCACGTTGTACTCTATTCGTCATTCCCATTTGCAACTACTCACTCCGCACATCTCCTCCCGGCTGTCCGCAGGTATGCGTCCTCACTTCTTTCTCTCATCTCCCCTTCTAGTGTCTCATTCTCACCTGTTGTGTCCCCAGGTGTGCTTCCACCATCAGTCGTCGTGTCCTTGTTTGTGTAGCTCACGGCACTTCCCGTGTCATCTCAGGTTGGTATTAGATTGTCATGTTTTCATCCATTCGTCATTCCCATTTGCAACTACTCACTCCGCACATCTCCTCCCGGCTGTCCGCAGGTGTGCTTCCACCATCAGTCGTCGTGTCCTTGTTCGTGTAGCTCACGGCACTTCCCGTGTCATCTCAGGTGTGCTTCCACCATCAGTCGTCGTGTCCTTGTTCGTGTAGCTCACGGCACTTCCCGTGTCATCTCAGGTTGCTTGCCTTCCTTGCCCTTTAGGTTATGAGCCCAGGAGCGTGAATCGATACACCGAGCAAAACTACCGAACAATCCTAACATCATGTCAGAACACAAGAATACGCTTCAGTCTCTCGACTCCGTTCCCTTCTCAACTTGGAAGGGACAAATGAAAGCGTATCTACAGGTTCAAGGACTCAAGATGTACATCGACGCACTTGTTCCAACTCCATCAGATGCCACCGCAGCAGCTCTTCACAACAAAGAGATGGGAAAAGCGGCGGGTATAGTCTCACTTTATCTCGGTCAGAAATACCGCACTCAGTTTGTCAAGACCGAAAATGAGAATAATCCACGAGCGATCTGGTTACTCGTCGAAGGACACTTTGAAGCTAAGACCGGCGAAAACCAAGCCAAAGTGGTACAAGACTTCTTTTCTATCACCTTCAAGAAGGACGACGTTGCTGGTTTCCTCACCGACCTACAAGAAAAACTCAGCAGCATCGCCGCGGTAGGAGTAGACATCATCAAAGCTCCCGAAAAATTCACCCTCCACGAGACGTGGATGGCCGAATTCTTGTTGTCTAGACTACCCTCGTCACTCAATCTATCCTAGACACCTACGGGTTCTCCGACTGCCGCGCAACGTCTACGCCGATGGTGCAGAACACACGTCTCGTCAGGTGCTCAGACGAGGAACACCAGTCCTTCTTGCAGCTAAAAGTCAACTACAGAGAGGCCCTAGGATTGCTCAACTACTTATCGGTGTCGACACGCCCAGACATTGCATTTACGGTGTCTCAATTATCTCAGCATCTAGAAAGACCAGGAATCACTCATTGGAAGGCCGTGCAACACTTGCTCAGATATTTATCAGGAACAAAGTCCCACGGGATCCTGCTGAAAGCGACTACCAAACTGGAAGACGTCTCAGTGTACACTGACGCGGACTTCGCCAACTGCTCAGACGACCGACGCTCCTACTCTGGGTACGTCACTCAGCTAGGTGGCAATCTTCTTTCTTGGCGCTCGAAAAAGCAACAGACCGTTTCGACGTCAACTACCGAGGCAGAGTATAGGGCGCTGTTCGAGGGCGTCCAAGAATCGGTGTGGTTGAAATACCTCTTCTCAAGCCTATCAATCAAGCACACAAGAAGATTCGAAATCTACGTCGACAACCAAAGTGCAATAGCACTGGCAACAAACCCGATCTTCCAACAACGCTCAAAACACATTGACATCCTATACCACTGGCTGCGCGAAATTCACGACACAGGCCTGATTCACATCAACTACATTTCAACTCAAAAAATGAAGGCCGACATTTGCACGAAGGCGCTAGGTAAACAGAAGCACATCAATGTCATTGCAGATCTCAACATTCACGGGCAATGAGAGAGGGGGGGTATTGAGTCACATACCGGCGCGGCCTCCGGAGCTGTCCTTGCTGCGGACTTAGTGAGAGCGCAAACCTAATCATGATGTATATAGTTCAACTTTATTCCACCACGTTGTACTCTATTCGTCATTCCCATTTGCAACTACTCACTCCGCACATCTCCTCCCGGCTGTCCGCAGGTATGCGTCCTCACTTCTTTCTCTCATCTCCCCTTCTAGTGTCTCATTCTCACCTGTTGTGTCCCCAGGTGTGCTTCCACCATCAGTCGTCGTGTCCTTGTTCGTGTAGCTCACGGCACTTCCCGTGTCATCTCAGGTTGGTATTATATTGTCATGTTTTCATCCATTCGTCATTCCCATTTGCAACTACTCACTCCGCACATCTCCTCCCGGCTGTCCGCAGGTGTGCTTCCACCATCAGTCGTCGTGTCCTTGTTCGTGTAGCTCACGGCACTTCCCGTGTCATCTCAGGTGTGCTTCCACCATCAGTCGTCGTGTCCTTGTTCGTGTAGCTCACGGCACTTCCCGTGTCATCTCAGGTTGCTTGCCTTCCTCGCCCTTTATCAATCACCCCAGTGGCTGTCATTCCAATTCCAGCCAAAGTACAGTTCTTTTGTGTTTTGTTTAGCTTGCAGATGCAATTGGATTCATGTTTGATGAGGTTACCACATAAGGATTAAAAGGGTGGCTGGCTAATCTTAGATCCAAAACTGATTTCAGCAATCAGAGATCTACCTACCCGGTCTTGTAGAGTTGAAGAGACTGGAAATTCACATTTTGCAGGGGTATGCAATGATGCACTGGCCAGGCTTGTCTTTTTTATTGGAAAGCTTTGTTTTTCTGTAAGATTTGCAGCTTATTCTGATGGCATTCTTGGCAACTTTCTGATCTCAATCTAAGTGACAAGGAACAGTAAGAATGGGTTTGAAAAAAAGGAGAAAAAATCAGCCAGCCTAAGCTTGACTGTCATTGGGCAAAGTCATCCTGATGTGGCTGGTTCAATTTTGGCTAGGTTTTCTGGAGAATTCTGAGATGATGAGTATGAAGCAGTTCCTGATTTCTTGAGGTGTTTTTGGCTGCAATTCAGTAGCATGTTGGTTGAGATGTAGATGGCAGGAAGGGATATTGCTGATATCTTATCCAATGTCTGCCCGGCCCCCATGATCCTATGCAGCCTTTTACCCCTCACTCAGGGCATAGCACATTGAATTGAATTGATTTGAGTATTTTTATTCGAATTTGATTCAAGTCAAATAATGCCTGGGCAAATTTAAGCTTGCATATTTGAATAAATTCAAATAATGACTCAAAGGGGCGCGTAGAGGGCCAATGCAAGATTCTATGGGGTCCAAAGGTCCCAGATGAGTTTGCACAGGCCCTCTACCAGCCCCTTTGGTGCAACACAAAAAAAATCTGCCTCTGGCACTTTGAAAAGTGCATCTGCCACTACAAAAAGTGCGTCTGCCACTATGAAAAGTGTGTCCACCACTATGAAAAGTGTGTCCGCCACTATCAAAAGTGCGTCCTCCACTATGAAAAGTGTGTCCAGCACTCTGAATAGTGCATCCGCCATTATGAGATATGCCACCAGCAATATTATAAGCACCTTTGGCAACATGATATTTTTGACGGATGACCCCCTCAAAACTATATGACCCAGAAATGGGCCAATATAAGTCAAAAGCACAAAAAATATATTTTTTTTGGTGTTTTTAGTGTATTTTGGAAGTTTTTCCGTTTAATGTCTCCAAACACTTGAATATTTGACAAATCAGTATTTTAGGGGCCCAAAAAATGTGACAAATACCACCGTGCTATGCCCTGCGGCCTCACTTCCATATACTTCCATACCTCTCACCTTATAAACTTTCATCACCCTAGAAATATATCTCCCTGTAAATGTCCCTATATCTTTCACCTTCAGAAACTAGACCCATCTCATAGAGTCTCAAGTTCTTCTGCCTTACCTTTATTCCCATCATCTTCCACTCAGCAGGATTGATATATATTATGAGCTATGGCGTGGGCTCCGCAGAGTACACTTCCATGTACAACGGTGAAACAGTATGGTACATGTATTGGTATTTTTTTGAGTCCAATACTTTGTATTGGTATTGGATCAAGTCACCAAACCAATACAATCCATGGTATTGTATTGCCAATACAATACAAGTGTATTGCTGGGAGGGGCCATTGGATTGAGCGCCAATTGCCCAGAAAAGGTGTTGTTTTTTTAGATACAATACCACCGTATTGTATCTTTTTTTCAATACAATTATGGTTTTCAGAGTTGGTTTGCATAATTTTATGCATGCATAATGATAAATCATAAAATCATAAAAATATTTTGGTGAAGAAACTTTGTATTAAATAATCAGACAGTCATATCCCCTGCAAAAAAGATTTTATGATTTTATGATTTACGCATGCATAAAATTATGCAAACCAACTTTTAGGGTGTTCAAAATTGATTTTTGAATACCATTTTACATAAAATCATGAGATTTATCAAGAGAGGCGCTTCAAATGAAGAGAACCCTCAACTTTCACCCCATCAAAAGTTTGGACATGTAGATCTTATGATTTTATGTAGAAAATGGTTTGAAAATCAATTTTGAACACCATATTTGAACACCATAAATACATGGTATTGACTTCTGATGTATCAAAAAAACAATACTATACGTAGTATTGGCCAATACCGGTCCTGCATTGTATTGTTTCACCATTTCCATGTACATAGCTTACACATATATGTCACAGACAACACTCTCAAGGTCTTAGAGCCTGGAGATCCCAGACTGCTTCCTCATCCTGCAATCTACCATCTTGGTGTTGTGACTGGAAAGCTTGATTCTGTATTGCTCCACCTCACCCGCCTGATCCCTCTGCCATACTCCAAATGTGGAGTTTGTCCACCCCACCCCACTACACTTGGATCCAGAACCCCCATACCTCTGCTCCACAGATCCTCTTTTTCTCTCCTATAGACTTGATCATAACAATATACACCTTGAACCATAAGGTTAAAGCCATCTAAGTCAAAGAAATCATCAGCCACATCTTTTTCTTTTTCTTATTATAACCCTCTCTCCATCAGCATTAGTCAAGAGGGAAGCCTTGCCCATTATTCAAGGGGACAGCCTCACCAGCACCTCTAGCCTCTTCTAAATTATTAGCAGTGTGGTTAACTATTTCCCCTCACAGCTCTTTCCTGATATTTCTATAGCTCTGCAAAGTCCACAAGCAGGCAATCAGATACATTGAAAATAAATTAAGGCTTTCTGGTATTGTGAGTTGTACTAGTGGGCAAAGGGTGTACTATTGAGCAAAGGGTGTACTAGTGGGCAAAGGGTGTTCTCTACACAAAAAGGATTTTCTGCTCTCAACCCACAAAGATGAAATTGCATTCAAGTTCCTCTACCAATGGTAGTGGGGTTGCCAATGACGCCCTTGCCCCTCTGCCAAACTGGGTACAAGGGAATTTTGTCAAGTTTGGGATGTATTTTTTATCATAATAATCATCTTGTATTCACCACCTATTCAAATTCCTATTGGCATTCATACACTTCCTAATGGCACTCTAAATCCTAAATTAACACAGCAATCAAAACCACAACCAGTGCACATGAAAGGAATTGATGCCAGGCTTAGGAAAATACATTCTTTACACCAAAAATTAAGAGTTAGGGTGTGTAAATTCAAATCTGGAGAGGATGCAGATCCAGTGGAGAATTCATCCACTACCCCAGATCTGTTAGAGAATTAATACATGGTGAAGATTGGATGTGAAAGTGGGTTCAACCTGGTTCAACAAGTGGATGCAGTGTGTGGAGCACAAAAGCAATCACTCCAAAAGAAGAAGACTTGCCTTGAAAGATACCCAGGAGGAGCAAATGGTGGAAGTTCTGATCATTTGTGCCTATCACAAACCACTTATAGAAGGTAGCATTTACACTCATTACTTATGAGTTTACTATGCTGTCCTTGAGCGATTGCATCTACAGTTTTGGGGTCATAAGTGGCTTAGCTAATAGAAGGAAGTGGAGGACTTCCCGCCGATCTGGAAACCCAGATTTTCCCAGATTTCGCAGGGAAATCTAGGCAGATCTAGGATTTGGGATGATTGGGCCCAGATTTCCCCGCAAAATCTGGAAAAATCTGAGTTCCCAGATTGACGGGAAGTCCTCCAGTTTTACACAAATGCATGGCTGTCCAGTCTGGTTGTTGGCGCCACCCCTCATGGCGCGCCTAGGTGTGCCCGCCCCGCACCCGCGCACCCAGGCGCGCACTTTTTCTGAAAATGAGGGTCGGCGCGCACCCAGAGAGATTAATTTTTTCAGGAGCTGGGAAAGAGTGTAAAACAAGTCCCAAGACCATCAATAATGGAATTTGAATCCCTGATAGCCCTGGGAACCGAAGTTCAGGGAACTCGAGTGGAAAGTAAAGAGTGAGGGCTAACTGAGACGTACAGAGGCTTGATGAAGCCATCATCCTCATGGTCTTCAATCTTCTGCTTGTTCATTCTTTCAACAAGCCAAATCTGCTTTAATATGCGGCCAACTAGAACCTTGCCTGCTGCATCCGATTGGTCAAAGCCGTCTCCTTCCTATGGGCCAAAATGGGCTGGCTTCTTGATGTCCAATCTCTGGAATGTGTGATACAGACATTTACTCTAGGTTTGAGCCGTTCAAAGAACACTGTCAAAAACAGAGAAGAGAAAGCAAAAAAACTGGAAAAAAAAACTCCGGGTATGAAAACATGAACCTATACAACTCCTTTCTTACTCCAGCCAAGCAAGCTGGAAGCATTGGAAGAAGGTGTTTTTGACCAATATCAAGCTCGGAATGAGGTGCTCCTCTTGCAAAGATGCCTTCATGGATACACTGTTTGAATTTGATTTGATGGAACACTTTCCTCCGCTAAACAAGGTCATTGATATCCATGTGATTATTATCAACCCCAACAAGGATTCAAACTGGAACCCCAAAGACCTCATGTGCTGCTCTACTTATGTGTCTCCTTGTCTTATGTATATACTTCAAAATTTTATATTTTATGATTTTGCAAAAAAATGCTTGGCGCCCCGGCGCCCCTTGGCGCCCCCAGCCAAAGGCGCCAGCTGCTGGCATTTTAGAGGCGCCGTCTGGCGCCCACTTTTTCAAAAGTGGCGCCGACAACCATACTGTCCAGTTTTACATCAAATGCAGAACCTGACGGGTTAAACCTTGGTTGAAATTGTACTATATTTCCAGATGTGCTTAGGTTTGATGGCGAAGCTGCCCATGGGCAGCCCCCCTTAATTGGAAGCAGGATCCTGTGCAAAAGCAACTGGACCTTGATCTATGTAATCACCACAAGCGATTATGTCGGTGTAACGTGAACCCCCGTTTTAGTCTGCCCCTTCCAAGGAGGGATGTGCAGTTGCCACGTTTGCTCACGCGCACATCGTGGCTGTGGCGACGCGGCTGAGTACGCGGCCTCTGGACCGCCACCACGACTTATAAACCCGATGGTCTCGCCCCTGGAGCGTCCGGATGGTCCATTCTCACCGCCAGTTCCACATTGACCCAGATACCAAGAACAATGTCCGATCAGAACAAGCCAGACTCCTCGGAAAACGATGCGTTTAATTCTGGAAAACATTGCGCCAAAGCCGACTGCCACACGCTGGACTTCCTACCCCTCGTCTGCCCCCACTGTCATCTCGCCTTTTGCAAAGAACACGCCCACGTCTTTCACCATGACTGTTCGCTCCCTGAAGTCTTATTGCGCTCGACACCCCGAGAGCAAGGAAGCACCTCGACTGGCTCGAATGGCGATCCTGTGCGTGCTCTCGTAAACGACCACACGCCCCTACCCGCCCCAACCGTTAAAGAGGACCGGAACCCGAAGGCCAAAGAAATCCTGGCCGCTCGATTCCCCCTCACATCACAGAGGGAGCGTCAACCTACTCGGCCAGCCAAGGAGCTTAGTCCAGCTTTGAAATTGATCTTGTTGAAACGGCAAGCTGTCAGTGGCAATCCTCAGAAAAAGGATAGTGCTGTTCCACTTGATTGTCGATGGTATGGTCGTCTGGGCTGTGCTGTGGCTACTGGTGATTCACAGCACTTGTCATGGGACGAGCAACGTACGTTAGCCTCCGAGCCAAAAGCGATTTGGTTTGACAAGGTGAGTTTTCGTTGGTGCACCCAGAATCTACTCATTTTTAATGCTCACATCTGTGTCTTTCTTTTGAAACTCACCACAGAAAACGGTTGTTGGAAAGGTATTCGACCTAGTCATCACCACGTTCAAGCATGACCTCCTGTCGCATTCTCACAGCTGTTCTACGTCAGACTTGCAATTGTTCACGATACGCTCAGGAAACCAACTACATACCATTACTGATCAGTGCTCAGCATCCTGGGGCGACGTCGTTGAAGACGGCGAAGAAGTCTGGCTGACTGGTCGGAACATCAAACTACCATGATCCAGCCAACCAACCGACCGCACCCTTCTCTGTCAGTGAGTCTCTAGACTCTTCTAGACGTCATCTTGGCTGGCTGTCAGCCTCATTCAACACTCATGATTAGACACCCGAGTACTCTGCCGTTTTCGGTCCCAAACTCACTAGGATTCTAGGTTGCGATGTATTTACAAAGGATTCTGTATGTACTTTGGAGTCGACCAAGTTTTGCTGTCATCATCAAGCTGTTGTATCAACCTCACTCATACTGCACCTCATTGAACAATCATCATTTCCTACAAGCTACTGGATAGTTGCTAGAGTAAATTGAAGATGCTAAAGACGTTGCGAAAGGGCCATATCGTGACCAGGTGAAAGGGGATAAGGAGAGATGCAAGAAGAAGGCATCAAAGGGAGCAACTAATCCAAACGCTCAGAATCCTAATTGAATAGACCATCTGAAATTGCACAAAAGAATGATGCCATGTACAAGAAACACAAGGACCGCTGAATAACGGTTTGCATTTTAAGGAAATTTTAATTCAAATGAATTGACCGGCGCCCGAATCGAGCAGGTCGAAAGAAGTATATACCGAAGTCCCTAATGTGTACTACATACTAGCATTGCTCTCCCAACCTCAGGCCAGCCACACCAGGCCTCTGGTTCGAGCGACTTGAGTGCAGTCAGCCCAGCCCAGGTTGGCAATCACTCTGAGGAGCTACAACCGCCGGGCTCAAGTTGACTCCGGCTGGCTTTAGTCCCCTACGCCTTAGTTTCAGTTCGCTCTTCCAGGTCGTCTATCTGGTTTCTTTAGTGTTGTCCCGCATGTTAGTTGTATCAGGTATAAATCCCCTCTTGTTGCCTTGGTTAGTTGACCGACAGCAATCCATCTTTGTCTGCATCTTCAGCATCTCCCAACTTTTGTTCCTCTGCTGCACGCTGTGTCCCCATAAGTCTGACATTATCAAGTAGCCAACCCATCAGAGAAACAGAAAGATGGACTCCAGTATCTCCGCTTCCCAGTCTTCGTACCCTCAACAACCCAGCGGGTCATATTCTCCTCCTTGGGCCAACTATCCCAACAATGATAACTACAATAATAATAATGGCTATCGAAACGGGTATCATCCCTCTCAAGGAGGTGGTTATAACTATGTAAGCAGCATGGCTTTAATTCTCCGTTTTTGTTGTGAAGGGAAGGAGGAGTTCTTCTCGTGCCCATTACTTCCTTTCGAGTCTACTCATGGTCACTGATCTGCTGTCTTCAACTGCGCTCTACTTTTCCCCTCCTTTTCCCTGATCCTTGGTTGTTCTACCACAATAGCCCCAGGTAGGATTCATTTTTCTTGGCATACTTAGCTTCCAACATCGTCATCCAGTTAGATTTATTTTGTTTTCCATTTGATCTTGAAGGGTAACAACATGAGACAGGCCATCATGCGCGAACAGGAGCAACGTCGGTTGCAGTATCTCCAGCAAATGCAAGATCAGCAAAGGCATCCAGGCGCGTACCAACAAGGCGCCGGGTCACAAGGACAACCAGAGGGGTCTCTGGACCAGACTGGCCAATCGCAGCCCGAGTCCGGCCCTCAATCTGATCTCCAGGCGTCCGCCACAGGGAGCATCACGTCTATCTCTCCCGAGACAGAGTTGAAGGCCACTAATATTAAGACTGCTGACTTACAAGCACCTCCATCTCGCTTCAAAACTGCCGGCTTGCAAGCCCAACCCGCCTATTCCCCCGGAGGATCGGAGGTCAGTTAACCTATCTTTTTTTCTCTCTGGAAATATAACGGGAAACTGATGCTTGGGCTGTCTTTTTATTAGCCATGTGCACCTGGATCTACGCCATCATGGGGTCATCCGGTATGGTGGGGTGTAAGTCCGACATTTCTCTAATAAGAGGATACCGAGAGTCATCACCTTTTATCGTTTCATTGATCATTTTTTTCTTTTTTTTTCTTTCTTTCTAGTGGTCTGATACCACCGGATGTGGGGAATAAGTCTGGGACAAGCTGATCCGGCTATTGCACTCGAGATGAAGAAACACACAGGACGATTAATTGTTGCTACCTCCCACATGTCACATTTTTTCTAATCATCGTTTCAATTATCCACATCCATTCTCCCTTCTAGATTCATAGCCTATTTTTTGCCCTGGGCCTTGAGATTTGTTTCTTTAATTTTCTTTAGACCTATGTATTCTTCACTTATCATTATTCCTTCAACTTTTTTTACAAATGATTAATCAATGAATAGAGTTCTTGGCTAGTGTAACGAGTACCCAAAGTCCACTTACATTCACGTGCAGCTGCACGGCGCACAGTCCGGTTACCCCTCTTTCGGCCCACCCCGAGCACACCCACTGGAGGAAAACAGATGGAAAAGAAAAACACGTCGCCGGATTTCGGGACATGTATCGCCTTGATGGTAATATCTGCGCTCTGCCTTATTGCGTCTAATTCCTTGAGCGGCTCATTGGCTTTTTCTACCACAAAAGCTTTGGGAAGTTTGTCCATGCCGGCGCTCGTGGACGCGTCCTGGCTTGAACGCATGCAAAGACTGATTCGGAGGGGCCGAAGTTTTCGGGACGCTGGGGAGACTCGGGGAAAGCCGCGTACGGCGTTGAAGCGCGGAGTGGCTACTTGGTAGTGACCAGCGCGCACAAAGATTGGCGGAGTCGGACGCGAAGGTGCCGGGGCACTCTCAAGACAGCTATGCGTGCGTGCTTCCACACTGGTCTTTGAGCATTCCACCGCAACGAGGGTCTGGCCCTTGGCTAGTCCAGCCTGCTGAAGATTCCCAGAAGCTGTTGAGCACGAGTGATTTCGTCGTTCATCCCACAAATATAATCACATGAATGACATCACAAGTCGCTCTCTGGTTCAGTTATTCAAACATCAACGGATTTTGCTCCGCTCCTAAGAAATGGGATAAGCCCCACCCATGTTGACTCAAGATGACACCTTTTTTCTTGATCAGAAGAATCACGCTTTGCAGCAAGCGTGCTGGTTTTGTTACTTATACCTGCAATCTACTCAATTTTCTCTCGAGTTGTTCGAAATTAATGCAAGGTCTCCTCTCTGCATATGTTTTTATCCCCCATCCATCTTCTTAATTGAAGAAAAGCAGTTTTTATTATTGAAACTAGAACCAGGACTAAAGCAATACAAAGTTAGATTAACGGTGGAGTGACAAGATCAATTTTTAGATGAGAGAGGCATACCGCGATAGGAGTGGGTTTTAGATGGGATCAAGACAGACAGACTGAGGTAGATTAGATCAAACAAGGAAGAATAGTAAACGCTATTGGAAAGAACAAAAAGGCAAACAAAAAGGTTAGGTTGACGGTGACGAGAAGAGCTGTTGATTTTTGAGGAGTTGTTGTTGTATTTTCTCACCAAATTGGAAGAAGCCAATTGATGAATTCAAGTGAGTAGATCGGAGCAACAAGGATGAGAGGTTGAGTCGAAGACGATGATTCGAGGTGATGTCGGTGACAATTGGATTGGATTATGAGAGAGAACAGGGAAAGTGTGTAGAGAAAGAAGGAAGGGAAGAGTCGAAGTCGAATGGAGAGATTGAGGACGGGAATGTTGGTGGAGTTTTTGAGGTTGAGATGGAGCGGAGGCCGAGCAGTTGAGGCTGAATGTGAGTCAAGTTCGGAGTTGATGAAGTCTGCTGAGGGAGAAGTTGAGTCGAGGGAAGGAGGTCTTTTATAGTCATCTTGAGAGTGGCCGACTTGTGGTTTCTGTTGTTGGCGGCTGGATTGTGGTTGAAGCTTGTGGCTGAGACATGTTTGAGGATGAGACGAGTTAGTCGACTGAAGGTTGAGACGAGTTTGAGGATGTTGTTGTGTTTGAGGAGGTTGTTGAGCGGATAGTTTGGGCGGATGAGAGGCAAGTGAATGGTCAAGTGTGAGCAGGAGCTCTGGCGAGCGCGTGCGCGCGGATTATTCCAACATTAATGAAACTCTGGACATCTTTTCCTATTTTTTGATGCAAGTTGCACTCTCAACCCTCCTCTTAGCCCAGACCTGTGACTCCCTGCCTTTTCACAGTCAACTGCGGGGAAAATGAAAAAATGCACAAAGTTGGCACACTGAGAGCATTCACATTTGTCAGGTTGAGTTGATGATTTTTGGGAACTTAACCCGGCCGGCAATTGCATTGGTCTGGACTAACCCCGGGTCAACAAGTCTCAGCCTTGATTTCAGGTTTTGGCTTGCTAAATCTAGCTAGCCAAAACCTGAAATTTAGCCTCAGGCTAGGGCATTTCTGACTTCAGTCCCGGAGCTGACCCAAAGAATGGATGACTTCCCGTTGGCATTTAGAGAGCTCTAGATGCCCCTCTAATTCCTAAATTAAGACACCTACCAAAACAAAAAACAGTGCACATAAAATCAATGAACTACAGGCTTAGGTAAAAAATTCTTTTCACTGCAATCTAGTGTTTGGGTGTGTAGATTGAGATCTGGGAGGCTCTCAGACTTGAAAGGAAGTCATTGAATGCATCTGCCCACTCAAAATAGCCTTGGTCAGCTAACCTTCCCACAAACCTGGGCTCACTTGACCAGGAAATTAAGTGAACAAATGCAAATTCTCTGAGTGTAGGTGGGTGGCTTGCTGTATGGAGAGCGCTCTACGCAGGTCCCCCAGACCTCCATTTGAGTGGCTTTGTTAAGCTAGGAGTGTACACGGCTGGCATTGTTTGACACTCAGATTGCTGAACGTGACAGAAGTCCCTTGTACCCAGAGTAGAGGGGCACAGGCGGCATGTGCAATCCCACTACCATTGGCAGAGGGACCTGCAGGCAATGTCAGCCTTTTGGTTTGAGAGCAGAAAATCATTTTAGTGTAGAGCACCCTATTTCTGCACTACAACCCACAATCTCAGAAAGCCTTACTTTTTTTCAACATGGGTGATGGCCTGCATATTGCTGTCATCATAGTCTATTCAGAATTTTGATTTTGAACTTATAGGTATCATATTTATTTTTTAAAAGTTTCTGTTTGTGGGGTTCCCTTGTTGACCATCAGAATAAAAATCCATGATCTGGTGTAAAAAAAACCCAAATTGAATTTCTTGTAACTTTTTTCCTTCTTTTCCAACCAACGTTAATTAAAGAAACCAATGGCACAAAGTACAATTTCGCATTGCATTGCATAAAAAGAGCAGTTTGGGTGGATTTACTTTTTTCACTACACTGTGAAAAAAACTCAAGAAACTGCTGCCAGTTGACATGCAATATTACAAGGCGCAAGTGTTGGAGGGGAGCAGGTTGAGTTGAGGGGGTCTTTGCCAGCAGCTGGCAAGGCCAAGCAGGTCATTCTGGGGGCGGGGTGGGCAAGGATGGTGAGATGGGTGAGAGTGAGGAAGGGGGATTTGTGGATTTGAGGGGTCTTGGCGGCAGTGCGGAGACCGACACGGAAGCGGGCGGGCCCCAGTTCTGGCTGTCAAGTGTGCGCTTGCAGGCTCGCCAGAGATCAAGGGGGCCAAGGGGGATGAGGAGGAGGGGCCTGCTGAGCCCAAGACGCACATGGATGGCTTCCCAGACGGAGGGGCGGCAACAGTCAGCAAGCATGGTGGGCCGGGGAAGGGGGCGTGGGGATCCAGAGGAGGGACAGGAGGGACTGCTGGCGGGGCTGGGTGAGATGGGTGGGGGAGGTGGAGAGATGGTGGCTGGGCGGGGTGTGCAGGTCAGCCTGCCTGAGTGCCAAGTTGGTTGTGCGCCGGAAGCGGTACGGCGGCTGGCTGGGAGGGCCGGGGATGGGGATGGGCTGGGTGGTGGTGGGGTTGCTGGGCGGCGTGAGCTGGAAGAGTGGCTGGGAGGGCAAGGTCAAGGTGGAGGGGCTGTTGCTCATGGCTGGCAAGTGGCTACCACTGGGCTCAAGGCTGAGCAGTGCCAACTACGGCAAGCAACAAACAGGGGCACAGACGCACTTAAGTTCAACCCTGCAGGGGATGACAATGTGAGTACAGCGCACACATTTTCCAAAAAATTCCCAGTATGTAGACCGCTGTAAGACTCAAAAGTGGATGTAAAACCCTTTTGCTGAATGGTGAAGGGGATGATGGAGCTGCAAAACTCTGCCCTTCTGCTATCAGATAACAAGACCCACCAAGGTAAGCTTGGAAAGTTGTAAATCAAGTGATGGGTATGTTCTAGTTCCAGATGAAGTTGTTCAATGACAGGTATGTGAGAGTTGAGAGTGAGTTCAGTGGTTATTTGCAAATATAAGGGTTGTTGTGATGTTAAGTGTGAGGGTGGTATGTAAATAACTGGGGACTACTGAGCTGGGGAGCTGGCAACTGGGGGGGAGAGAGCTCCTTATATAGACCAATGTGAGGGATTTTAGCTACAAGGGAGCCCCTGTTTGAGGTATTTTAGCTGGCCTGAACAGGGGTTTGAGGTATTTTAGCTAGTGTGAGTAGATACAAGTGATGCCATAATATGTCAGGGGTACATAAATGATGTCAGAAGAATGCAGTAGGGCCGCATGATGTCAGCCACAGAGTACATGTCACAGTACCTTACACGTACCAAGTACCTGCAATTGTTCACATTACATATAGTACATTCCTTTTACACCTTTATTACATATGTATATCATTTGATACAGGCTTAGGAATGTACTCCTGTTATACATTACATTACAGATAACCATAGTTAAATACAGTTACCATAATGTACTGTTGTTATGAGAGTAAAGTTACGTGCAACAGTAAGATTACAATACATTGTAATATTACTGTACACGTGAAATACCCAAGACAGGTATCACTCATTTATCCCTGTTACACCTCAGTCCCCATTTAAATAATATATTGGTTATGATATAATTACATAAACAATACATGATGTAATCCAATTCAAAGAGCACTGAATGGAATCAATGATTGGTTATGATCAGCTAGTGTGCACAGCTACTGATCCAGGATCAGTACTGATCATTACACTGCCCTGATCATTTCCAATGTTGATCCTCATGAGGATCTGCTTCCCTTGAGCGCTTCCAGTTCCCCCCTGGTCCTGAAGCGCCTCCCAGCGCCTCATATTCCCTCCTGCTCTTTCCCCTCTATATAAACACGCCCCTCAGGACTGTTTATCCCTCAGAATATTATTACAGCAAAGTTTAACCCATACTATAGTTAAACAGTGCTTTCATTCTCACCCATCATTCAATTCAGGAATACTCTCAACTCTTGATTACCCTTACCTTTCTATAGGTAAAACCACGAACCCAAGTTGAGTTATTCCTTGGATGCCTATTAACACTCTGTGTTGATCTGGATGCGCCTTAATTGAGCAAGCCTCTCAGTCAAGATTACTGATAGAGTGAAACCTTTTACAGGTCTTACCACAAACCCATTGGCCCATCCTTGGCATCTTACACCATCATCTTGATAGTAACAACCCTCTCAGACACGGTTAGTTACATACAGGCTGACACATGAAGTCTGCTTAAAGTGACAGTAGGATGCATAAGCTGACAGGTGGTTGCAGAGAGTGCGTAAATTAAGTCTGAGGCTGCAAAGTCAGTGTAGAATGATGTCATAATATAAAAATAGAAGAGTACTTGATACTATGTAATGAATGTAGTCTGATGGGGAGATTTATGTTTGTATCCTGTGATGTGTATAAGCATAATGCTGTGATCCTTGACTTGTGACTTGTGACAGGTTGGTGACTGGGTATGTTGAACATGCGGTAGGTGTCCAGTGGGATCCAAAAAGGTGTAACTTGCAATCCAGAGGGGACCCAGTGATGCTTCCAGCAACGCTGCAACAAATCCAATACATGTATTTGTATTCCCCTGTATTGCATCATATTGTATTGCATATACATTGTATTTGTATTGTATTGCTCATCCAATACAATAGGCTGTATTTTTGCATTTTGTATTGCCCCCCTCATATGTAATATCTTTTGGATTGGCTTGGTCAATACATTTTATTTGGACAGTATTGTATTGTATTGGGGGGGCAATACAATACAAATACACTAAGTCATTTTGTATTTGCCAAGAAATCCAATACAACATATATGCATATACAATACATGTATTGGATTTGTTGCACCATTGCTTCCAGTGGTGACTAGGGGTTAAAGGTGCTTTAGAATCCATTTCTGAGGTTCATTTGATGGTATATTGAGGCCTAGGGTGAGTAAATATATGGTATAGAAAAAACTTTTGATTTTTCACATTTCTGCACCACCTGAGGTCATTGCAGCCCAACTGCTGGCCCAGAACTTGAATGCTCTGAAATGGCTTTCAAGACACACTCTCCATTGTGGTGTACTTATCAAAGCTGTTGCATTACATACAAAATTTTAGCTGAGGACTAATTGACTCCCAGCAACACCACATCAGCTTTGCTCCACTGACAAAAGCGCCAAAAAAGTGCAGTGCAATGGCCATTTGCTTTTCCTGGCGCCAAAAAGCAATAGTTTCAGCGGAAAGGCACTGTTTTCAGTTTCAGTGCAGCAAAAGAACCACTTCACAGATTTTGATCCTCAGGTAGCAAAGTGTTTTTTCCTTGCTTTTGCTGCAAAATAGTGCAGCATCTGGGGGTGCTTTTATTTACTTTTAGCCATCCCCTTTTTGCTGCAAAAAGTGTTTCTAGTGCAGAGCACTGCGGGGCTTGGGCCCACCAAGCCTCCTTTTGATTAGAATAGTGGTGAGAGCGCAGAGAACTTCTGCATTTTGTGTGCTGCGGAGTCCAAACTTGAACTTGGAGCAACCACAAGATGTGCAGAAGTGAAAAAAAATCACCACTTTTCAGCACTCAGCGCAGCGGTTTTCCACCGTTTCAGCCCTGAGTGCAGCTGATTTCCCTGGAAATAGAGGTTGTTACTCATTCTTATCTAGTTGAGGAACTGTCCTCAATGATGAATGTGATGAAAGCCAAAAATCAAAATTGAGGATCAGCTTTCCAATATTATTTCCTCTACTTCTCAAGCAGACCTTGGCTCAAAGAGAAATGAAAAGAGAAGCAGCACTAAAAACTCTAGAAACTTCCAGCATTTGAGATGTAGCAACTCAAAGGAAGATTGAGGTGATACTCAAGCCTTTCTCAAAGTTTATTTCAATCAACCTGCAATTATGGTGTTCAAAGTTGGTTTGCATAATTTTATGCATGCATAAATCATTAAAAAATCAACTCCCAAATGCAATTTACGTTGTGCGGACCGCCTTGGGACGTCTTTCCCGGGTCCTCGCGACCGCATTTTGACCTGGGGGCGTTTCGGGAGTTGGAATTGTAATTCCGCAATCCCAAACGGGAGTCGGGATTTTAAATTTACAAAAATCCCATAAAATAGAGAAATATGTATATCTCCTCACTGGAGCACCCAAACGCTCCCAAACTTTTACAGAAATCTAGATACACTGTCTAGAAATTATTTTGAGATTTACAGCAGTAGAAACCATCAGGAAGGCCTTGAGGAACAGGGGGGTTAATTTGGCGGATTTCCTACTAAGGCAAACCCCCAAAACCTTATCTATGGTGCTCCAAATGGTCCCAATTTTTTTATGCCACAAGAATACACTCTTTAAAACATATGCTGAGCTTCAAGGCATTAGCACACCTCAGGGACACCTTGTGTATCCGGGGGGTGATTTGGCGGATTTCCTACTAAGCAAACCCCCAAAACCTTATCTATGGTGCTCCAAACGGCCCCAAATTTTTCTGCCAGAAGAATAAACTCTTTGATACATATTTTAAGCTTCACAGCATTAGCACTCCTTAGGGAGACCCTGTGTAGCCAGGGGGCAGATTTGGCGGATTTCCTACTAAGGCAAACCCCCAAAACCTTATCTACGGTGCTCCAAACGGCCCCAATTTTCTCTGCCATGAGAATACACTCTCTAGAAAGTATTTCAAGCTCCAAGGAGGTATTACACATCAGGAACACCTTCTATTGACCGTGGTGTAGCGTAGCGCAGCGCAGATGTGCTATTTTTTAGTGTAGCGTTAGCGCAAATGTGCGCATCTGCGCTAAGGGTACGCGCACAGGTTGAAAAGCCATTTCAGCTTTTAGAGTAGCGTTAGCGCAGATACACGCAATTGCGCTAACGCTACACCAAAAAATAGTGCATTTGCGCTGCATTACACTACACCACGGTCAATAGAAGGTGTTCCTGATGTGTAATACCTCCTTGGAGCTTGAAATATTTTCTAGAGAGTGTATTCTTATGGCAGAAAAAATTTTGGGGCCGTTTGGAGCACCGTAGATAAGGTTTTGGGGGTTTGCCTTAGTAGGCCAAATCCGCCCCCCGGCTACACAGGGTCTCCCTGGGAAGTTCTAATGCCGTGAAGCTTAACATATGTTTTGAAGAGTGTATTCTTCAGGCAGAAAGAATTTGATGCCGTTTGGAGCACTGCAGATAAGGGTTTGGGGGTTTGCCTTAGTAGGAAATCCGCCAAATCACCCCCCCGCTACACAAGGTTTTTGTGAGGTGTGCTAATTCTGTGAAGCTCAGCATATCTTTTAAAGAGTTTATTCATGTGGCACAAAAAAATTGGGGCCATTTGGAGCACCATAGATAAGGTTTTGGGGGTTTGCCTTAGTAGGAAATCCGCCAAATCAGCCCCCGGCTACACAAAGTTTCCCTGAGGTGTGCTAATGCCGTGAAGCTCAGCATATGTTTTAAAGAGTGTATTCTTGTGGCATAAAAAAATTGGGGCCATTTGGAGAACCATAGATAAGGTTTCGGGGGTTTCCCTTTGTAGGAAATCCGGCAAATTAACCCCCCTGTTCCACAAGGCCTTCCTGATGGTTTCTACTGCTTTAAATCTCAAAATAATTTCTAGACAGTGTATCTAGATTTCTGTAAAATTTTGGGAGCGTTTGGGTGCTCCAGTGAGGAGATATAAATATTTCTCTATTTTCTGGGATTTTTTGTAAAATTAAAATCCCGACTCCCGTTTGGGATTGTGGAATTACAATTCCAACTCCCAAAACTGTTGGAATTGATGGAATATGTGCTTCATGCCCAATATTTGTGGCTGAGCCTTATCATTGTATCATCCAACAGTTACCTGTAAGACCAATGTGTGTTTAGCTCAGTGGTATTAGAGCAGCTCTCATGAATGTAGAAGGTCATGGGTTCAAATCCCATAACACACAATTCTTTTCACTTCATTGAACATTTACAGATTTACAGTCTCGTCTTATCACTTCATTGAACATTTACAAAAACGCCCCCGGGTCACAACGCGGTCGCGAGGACCCAGGAAAGACGTCCCGAGGCGGTCTGCGCAACGTAAATTGCATTTGGGAGTTGATTTTTAAATTTATGGGAGTTGATTTCTCAACCCCCTATTTTTATGATTTTATGATTCATGCATACATAAAAATAAAATTATGCAAACCAACTTTGAACACCATAAATGCACTGTCACTGTGCACATTGCACAGTGACAGTGCATGAAAGTGAATAATTTAATTGATTCATGTGGAGTTAAAATGGCAGTAACGCTGGAGTATGCCACATGTCAACTGATGGCAGTTTCTAGAAGTTTTTCGGAATCTCAAGCCTTTAAAACTTCAATTTGGACTAAAAAAGAGTATGCAAAGAGCACAAGAGCTGGTTTGTCTTGTTGGAAGATAGACCAGGATGAAGAGAACTAAGGTAAGGTATAAATATGAGATGACTGATTTTGAGATGGAAACCCAGGCTGAAGAGAAACACTACTAATTGTTTTGAAGAATAAAACCAGTCCGGCCAGTCGAAACAGCAGGTGTGAATTGAGAAGAGTAGGACATGGTGGTGGAAAGCATTGTTAAATCCAAAAAAACACAAAGTGTAGCTTATCCTGCAAATGCGTGCTCAAACTGTGCAGCATTTAGGCGAAATACAATACGCCAAGCAAAGTGATGGGTCAGTTTGAGATTTGTCATTTCGGAACAAGAAAGCGCAACCCACCTGGATAGTGGAAAACAATGCTGCCTGGTGCGTTCAGGGGCAATGTGACCCGCAATCACCATCACGACCATGATTGTCGTCCCTGTCTCTGTTTTTGCGGCGGCCATTGCCAGGTTCGGGTTCTTGTCCAGCGCCGGGGCCGCCGCCGGGGTTGCTGCCGGGATTCTGTCTGTCTACAGCGCCATCATCGTAGGTGGAGACTCTGCTGTCGTCGCGGGCCGAGTGGGTTGATGATCCGCGAGGCGTTAATGCAGTGTTGGGGGTCGGAGAGCCACCAACGCGCAGCAAGACTAGGAAAGCATAGATGAGAAGAGACAGTTGCATCATGAGATAGAGCCTGTTGATGAATTTATGGGCAGCTAGCAGAGTTGTTTCGATGGGGTTGGTGAGAAGCATCTCGGAGCGGAGATGGACTGGCCTGGTTAAGTAGTGTTGCCGTGAATGTCGCAGAGATGACATGACAAGTGGCTCTCTGGTTCAGTCAGTTATTACGACATCAACGGACTTTGCTCGGCTCCTATGAAATTGGATAAGCCTCATCCATGTTGACTCAAGATGACGCGATTTTCTTCTTGATTAGATTTCCCGAATCCCAATCACTCTTTGCAGAAAGTGTGCTGGCTTTGTTAGTTACATATAAGTATGTACCTGTGATCTGTTCCATTTTCTCTCGAGTCGTTCGACATGATTAGAATATATTTCTCTGCACGGTTTCTTTCACCTTCATCCATCTTTTCCTCGACGGAATTCAGGTAGTAGTCCCAGCCTGCAGTGTGACAGCGCGGCTGGCCAGAAAAAGCTCGCACACCGAGGCTGAGGAGGGTTTAGCCGGGCTGCAGATACGTACATCATCGCAGCCAAGGGGTGGCTTCTGTATATCCAGTTGAGAGCTTGAGACAAACACGAGGATGTTCTTGTGAGGCTCTCAGGTTGTCGGAGCCAATTTGGCGCCGAGGGCGCGCCCAGCCAAATCAACTGGAGGAACTACGTTCGTAATTATATTAAGATGAGGCGGTAAATAAGATGAGCAGGTGGTTGGAGATACGACCGCAGGCGATGGAGTGACCTACGAGGCGTGAGGACTCCTTTCGATGTCTTTGGGATGATTGGGAGTGGCAGCCGCAGGAGAGCGGCTGGCGGCGGTGATTTTCTGTGGATTTTCTTTCCTGATCGAAAGAGAAGAAATGTGTTGGAGACGGACGCAAAGAGGTTGTCGTTTTGTCTGGGGCCTGGGCTTGTCTGTAACCCGGGGTTCGGGACGGGTGGTTGTTTCGGGCCGGCGATGGGGAGGCCGGCTGGTTGGAGGCTACATTGATATTCATCTCGCATCGACCACCTCCGTTCGCATTCAACCACTCCAGCAGACCAGCACCGGACTTCAAGGGCAGAAGGGCTGACACTCCCTTTCCGCCTGGGTGGCAACCGAATGACTTCTCACGACGCTGAACTGTCTAGGAATATGGACAGGATCACTCAGCTCCAGGACGGAATCGACAATGTAAGCCGCCCCTGTTTGAACAAAACAAGATAGCATCCACACTAACCAAATACTCCTTTCTCGATCTGTCCAGCTCGTCACAATCATGTATAGCACGCTTAGCTTCCTTTCCCGAAAGGCCGACTTCAAACAGCTCAACCCCGACATCCCGATCACTCAAGCCATCGGTCCAGAAGGAACCCAGCCAACGCCCGAATCTCTTACCCGTAACTCAATTCGTCTCACTCATTCTTAACGACGACTACATCTGAATAGCGTATCTCTCCCGCATTTAGAAAATTGCGAAGAACTGGTACAAGACTTTCTGCGGAAAGCTAAGCAGATCGAATACCTAATCTCGATCCTACCTCCACACGACAATCACTCGAACCCTACCAATCTTGATACCCACCTTCCATCCAACACTGCCCAAAACTCTTCCTCATCCGAACCCCAAGCCACTCAGAAACCCAAATCAACAACAGCCACTTCGCCCACACCCCAGCCGCCGAACCCCAATCGAGCCGAGCTCGAAACCGAGAATCAGACGTCAAAGACGGAGACTGATGAGCCGGCTAAGCCCTTCGAAGCCGGGGACGAGGACGACGGGGATGCGTTGGAATTCGAACGACTACAAGCCGACGTAAATGCTGCCCAAGAGGAATATGATCGAGCCCTTCTCGAGGCAGGTATGTCGAAAATCTCATACTCTATTGTCTGCCCAACTGATATTTAGCTATTTTGAAAGATTCTCTTCACAAAGAGATCAAAACAGCCTTGGCTCAGATCTTGGACCATCGGGTTGAGCTGCTGTCGCAATTGACATGAGTGGAATGAGGGTACCGGTGTAAACCTCTCCGCAGCCCATGCTCGAAGATGTTCCCAAGTGCAGCCGAGCATCGCCGAATGTAATTCACATGGCTAAGAATCTGCCACCGGAGAATTCCAGGCAGATCAGGGCTTTCTCCCTGTGATCGGGCTCACATATTGACCAGTTTCGCGCCGAAGACCCAATGAGTACTCAGGGCAAAAGGGGAGAAGGAAAAAAAAACAAGAGGACCAGACGGGATTAACAAGCACAGCCGGCCTGTTGATCATTTGTGGTCGGAGAGACCGAAACATCGATTGCTGCGGGGAGAAGACGGGTGAGATGAAATTGAGTGAGTCTGTTATGAGGGGCTTAGAGGGAGAGAGAGAAAGAGAGAAGGGAGACAGACTCTGGTTTGCAGGGCTGTTGGCCTGAGATGTGCTATCCATTCCGGGCAGGGCCTGTGCAATTTTCTTGAAGAGGGTCTTGACGTTATGGCCAGCCTTGGCAGAGGTTTCGATGAACATCACGTCGAGTTCCTTCGATTTACGCTCGGCTTCCTCTGTGGAGACTTGACTAGATCGACGATCAGATAAGTCATCGGGACCCTTTCCATCCAACAACAGCAATAAAAACAAACTCATTCCCAAAAGTCTTTTTTTTTGTGTGTTTCACTCACCGTTTGTCACCTAGATCTGTCTTGTTGCCCACCAGGACAATGATCACATCATTTCCCCGCTCAGCCCGTACGTCATCAACCCATCGAGAAGTGTTAATAAAGGATGCTCGGTCTGGACAGAAAAATGATAGGGGTGCAAGTCAGTATTGCGAGCCATTTGATTACTGGATGGGTTGGTTGTGGACAGGTAGATAGTAGAACTGCGAGGTACTAGTGACATCATAGACCACCACGGCTACTGACGAGTCACGAATATACGAAGGTATCAGTGAGCGGAACCTATAATGTTTAGTGAAAAAGGGCAGAAGATACAGAGGGAGAAATTAAGCAAAGTGATTTTTTTCCAAAGATGGGAGAGAAGCTCTTCAAGGGGATTGTGTTTTTTCGGGGTACCTCTCCTGACCAGCTGTATCCCAGAGTTGTAATCGAACGGTCCGGTCTTCAAGGTACATCGTTTTGCTCAGGAAGTCGATGCCGATCGTCGCCTGATAGGTGTTGTCAAAGGTGTCGTACATGAACCGAGTGATGAGCGACGTCTTGCCGACTGTGTGTGCATATAGCCAATCATGAAGCATCTTTGTTAGGTTATGTATCGAAGGGGTTTCAGATTCGATGTATGTATCACACCCCTCACCCGACTGCTCGCCCAAGAAGACCAGCTTGAATTTCTTGAGAGCGGCGTGAGCGAAACCACTGTGGCAGAAGCGGAGCCGGGTTTAGTCTGTGGATGGGGAACAGTTTCTGGGGGGCATGTGTGCTCGATCACTCAACTCGGTCAGCGTGCTAGCCGAGGTGGACGAGGGCAGGTGGGCGTCGGTTGTTTTCGAGGAGCTCGGCTGGCTGTTGTAGGTCGATTGGAGTGGATGGGAGTCGGCCATCTGGTGTGGTGCTGGTGGGTTGTGTGTCAGCCGGAGACCCGGAGTGCTCGCCATTGGCCTGGTGAGCCTATGGAGTCCCTCCACCGGGCCGACTCCAATTCGAGCGACTCCTAGTCCACTCGCCGATCGACCTCATCCCGGGCACTTGACGAACCACAACCACACAAACACACACACAATCCATCCACAATGTCTCTCGAGGTCTGTCCAGTATATGGTAAGAACGGCGGAACGGAATCAGCTAGGGCCTGCCACTTGCTGATCTACTTTGTAAAACCTCCCCTCTCAAGCCCCGTTCTTTGGATTCGCCGGCGTGGCGTCATCCGTAAGTCATCGAGCACCTCCCTCTCACCGGAAAATGTCCAGAATTTCACTGACCATCTCCCCTGCCTTATTCTTTTGAATCACTTCCAACATGCAAAAAATTAAACGAAATGGTCGAAAAATTCACGCCGGCCTGTTCCCACGCAGATGATTTTCTCCAGTACGATGCAACCTTCACACGCTTGACTGTTTGTTTGTTTTTGCAATAAGAGGCTCTGCTAACTCCAATTTTTCTTATCTTTCTTAGCTATTGGTGCAGCATATGGAACGGCCAAAGCAGGTATCGGGATAACTGGGCTAGGCATCATGAAACCAGACGCCGTAATGAAAGTGAGCCAGGCTTGTTGGGTCCTAGATCCGAACACGAGATGAGACGGCGATGCTGAAGTGCCCGCCTCTCAACCCATTCCAAGTCCCTTATTCCCGTGGTCATGGCCGGAATCATTGCGGTGTAGGTCATGCTTTGGTCTTACAGGTGGTCGCATCTACGCATCTCTCATCCCTCTGACCCTGATCATCGTTAAGCGCGTTTTAAGTTACGGATTAGTCGTCTCAGTTCTCATCATCGGCGGCATGGATGCCCGCAAACCGTATTCACTCTTCGCGTTTGAGTCACAGCTTTTCTCTCGTCTGCACTGCTCCTCTCGCTCAAGAAAGGTAGAACCGTCCAGCTAACCAGCCCAGAGTTTTATTCTTCGCTCTCTCTCTCTCTCTCTGTGACAGCGGGTTCATTCATCTGGCTGCGGGTTTGTCGTGCGGGATGACCGGACTGGCGGCCGGCCACGCCATCGGCCTCATCGGTGACGCAGTAAGCTCCTAATCCTCTCACTCATGAGCTTCAAGCCAGCCTGCTGATGACCACCCTCGAAACTTGGCAGTGCGCACGTGCATTTCTTTTTCAGTCGCGCATGTTTGTCTCCATGGTCCTCATGCTTATTTTCGCCGGTGAGCTCCTCTTGATTCATTCTCCAACAGTACCCTCAAGCCGGATCGCTCATGATGGAACTTTTGGAAATCATTATTTTTCACCCCTACACAGAGGTTATTGGACTATATGGATTGATTATCGCACTGATCCTGAATACCAAAGCTTTCCAGGGCAATTCCATGTGTAGATAAAAATAAACGACCCAGCACTTTCTCATCGACTTGCTGCTCTCTTTTCCTTTCTTATGTTTTCTCTGTATTGTTTCTTTTCTT
Source organism: Puccinia triticina (assembly GCF_026914185.1). NCBI lineage: Eukaryota > Fungi > Basidiomycota > Pucciniomycetes > Pucciniales > Pucciniaceae > Puccinia > Puccinia triticina. The sequence continues at coordinate 7,585,675 of NC_070563.1, forward strand.
TTCTTCTTCCTTTTGATATGAGTAATAACTAGTCGGTCCTCTTACTGCATCACCCTACGATCAAATTGCATGACTAGTCCAATTGAAAGCTGGGATAATCACGCGGGTGATCATGTCCTCTCAGTGTAGGGCTTCCCTAGAGGAGCGGCCATGGAGAATGGCATCAAAGGACTGTATGTAGACAGAATAACGTTGATTGTGACTAAAACTGCAGCCTTTCCATCCTCCTGGACAGTTGGCTCACGGCGTCCTGGCGGCTGGCTTACACAGCTCGAAGCTGTCACAGGTTATCAGCCCCCGAATCCCTTGGCCCTCCACAGTACATACAGCGCCTCGTCAGGTTATCGAAGAAGTCCAGATTAAGATAAATACATATCAGTCAATCGGAACGGAGGATAGCTACGATGAGTGACACGCTCCTCTCGAGTTATTCGTTCGGCGTCGATGAGGTCTATCGGGTCAAATGGAGCACGAGCTCGCCAGATCTGGTCGCCGCAGGTAAATACGTTAATTCGACCCTTGCTGATGGCCCGCACTGACACGCGTTTCTTCTTCTTCCTCCTCCTCAACCCACCCAGGTACTTCCACTTCGCTCCAAATCCTGCGTCTCGATCAGGACCATACACCCTCCTTGGTCACTACTTTCCGACTCGGCCGCCGGGTCACTCACATCAGCTGGGGCCCGACGGTGATGGCGGAGGATGGCAAGAATGTAACCACACGAATCGAGTGCGCCCTACCCGATGTGGGCATATGATTTCATGAGTGGTTTTCTTTTGGGAGGGGGCGTCCGTGCTGATGCCATCTTTCTTTCTTTTCTTTTCTTTTTTTTTTTTTTTTTTTTTTTTTTTTTTCAAGCCTGTTGATAGCCTGTACGGACCAAAGCCTGCGCCTGCTGTCGTATCATGCAGCGACGGATAGCCAGCCGCAAAAGACTCGGATCCAGAGCTTTGGACAGGGCAACTCGGGCCATTCGGGGCGGATCACGTCCCTGGCGTGGTGCCCGGTGCCCGGCTACGCCAACGTGCTCGGCTCTGCGGCGACGGACAAGTGCGTGCTGATATGGAACGCGGAGCGGAGCCTGGCGGATGTGGGGGACTCGTCGGAGGCGGCATGCCCGCCCTCGCCGACGCTCATCGGGCCCTTCAAGTCCACGCCGGTGACCATCAGCTTCCACCCGAGCTCGTCGAGTCGCCTGATGGTCTACGACGCCCACGGGACCATCAAGGTCATCGACTGGACCAAGCCCGATCGGCCCATCATCATCTGTCTCATCGAGCCCCGCACGCTCGTCAACAAGCTCTACAGCCTCGGCCATGCCAGCGACCGCTTGGGCATGGCCGATTGGAAGGTCGACGAGGCGGACGTCTTTGGTGCGCTCAACGGCAACCGCTGGGCCGTCTGGGATATGCGCTCCACACGCGGCGGGACCCCCTTGGCGGCTGGTGAAGTCTGGGGACCAGGCGTAGTAGCCGATGTGTTCCGGTGCGTTCAGATCTACATTTTTTTTATGTAGTGATGCTGATCTATCTTTTGGACTGCAGCTGGTGTCCTACCAATCCTCGGATGTTTGCGATCTCCACATCCTCGCCCAATGCATCCAACTCTGGTTCAGGCGCGATCCAGGTCTACTTCCTGTCGTTTCTCCAATGTGAGTTTTTGTTTTGTTCCTCCTGGGCCAATCAAGAAGAGTGCGTGGTGGCTGATGATCCTCCGTGTGTCCAGCACCCCGAACCGTGCAACTGCCCGGACACCCCACCCAAGTCCGGACTCGGGTGCACGACATCGAGTGGCAGCCGATGAGTCCCGATGCCGATGTGCTCTGCATCGCTACTGGGCGCCAGCTGGTTTGGATGAAACTTGGGACGAGGGATTCGAAGCCATCGACGTGAGGATTAGAAGCAGCCCTGCCATCTGCCGAATACATATGACCCCTTTCTCCAAGACACGCCGAATCCGGCTGTACGAGTCTTCACTGCACAGCCTGTTCTCCCACCAAGCAAATGTGTTTTCAGTGCTGTTGTCGTAGTCATAGCTTGTTTGTTGATCGATTTGGCCCGTTGGAGAGACTACATACATACATAAGCATGCAAAGTGGTCTGTTGCGTGCATGGGAGTGTCAGTGGGCTGTTGGCTGTTGGCTGTCTGCTGCTCGGCGGAGTGGGCGCTGCTGAGCCTCGCGCCCACTGCAGCAGCCACCCGCCAGCCATGCCCAACAGCACCAGCCCTGAGCCCTCGCCCTCGCCCGACCGCCCACTCTTCCAGCCCAGCAAGCCCACCCCCACCCAGCCCAGCCCCGGCCGGCCGCCGTACCGCTTCCGGCGCGCAACCGACTCCGCACTCAGGCGGGCCGACCCCCCCAGCCACCCGCCCCGCCGCCATCTCTCCACCGCCCCCGCCCAGCCCCGCCGGCCGTCCCTCCTGTCCCTCCTCTGGATCCCCTCGCCCGCCGCGCTCGTCCGCCGGCCCAGCCTGCGGGCCGACCCTCGCCGCCGCTCCGGCTGGGAAGCCGTCCAGGCGCGTCTCGGGCTCAGCAGGCCCCTCCTCCTCCTCCTCCTCCTCCTCGTCCTCCTCGGCTCTCTCGATCTCTGGCGGGCCTGCGAACGCACACTCGACAGCCAGGACTGGGGGCCCGCCCGCTTCCGCGTCGGCCTCCGCACCGCCGCCGAGACCCGCCGGATCCGCCAGTCCCCCTTCCTCACCCTCGCCCTCCTCTCCCACCCCGCCCCCCAGAACGACCCGCTCGGCCTCGCCAGCCGCTGGCAAAGACCCCGCCAGCTCTCCCTCCGACCCTCCGCCACCCGCGCTAACATCCTCCCAGACACCGCCGCCGTCATCCTCAACTGGAACCGCCCCGAAAACGTCATCGTCATCGTCGCCCATCTCTGCCAGTACGACTTCTTCGAATCGATCATCATCTGGAACAATAACATCAACCAGCACTTGTCCTTCAAGGCCAGTCTTTTCCACTAGCCTCCTCTATCTCAGTAGCACCCTCTTCTAACATCTTCATGAAATCTCACAGGACTTCGAAAACACGGAATGTCCTCGGCATAAACTAATGATCTACAACTCGCCCTCCAACAATTACTTCTTTTCCAGGTTCCTGGCCTGTCTGCAATCCCCAAGTCGATACTGCTACTTCCAAGACGACGATTGCATCGTCCAGCCAATTCGAACCATGTACACCCAATTCAAGGCTCTCCTTCCACGCCCGTCCGCCGTCGTCGTCCAAGCTGATCCGGTCTACTCAGTCATGTATAACTGGGAATGGTGTTTTAATGGTCTGTCTTCTTTTCTTTTCTTTTCTTTTGTCAGACAAAGCTAACCGGCTTATTTATTTTTTTGTGGGGGGGGCTTGTTTAAAGACCCGCCTAATAGATTACACACATGTTTCGCATGGCTCGGCCACGGCTCGTTTGTGACGAAGAGCGCGGTCAGCGACTTTGTCGCGATGCTTTCCGAGCAATCGCTACCCTCAGATTCAATCGCGCTTGCAGACAACTTCTTCACGACCTCACTGAACCGAAAGGCGCACGTGATCGTCGCCCCCGCGATCATCGATTTACCGCTGTCCGACCGTGGGTTCAGTGATGGCACGGCGGGGCTCGAACGCAACCGGGTGTACATCGTAGGTCTTCTTTTTTTTTCCCCACGCGCTCTGGCCACGTCTGATGTCCCCCGCCCCTGTTTTTTTTTCTGACAATTCTTGCAGCAACGAGGCGTCGAGTTGTTGTCGAAGGTGCTCAAGACCGGCCATCATCTTGGGGACTTGCCCGAGCTGGACGAAGCGGACTCGCATGCGGGCGCGATCCGGGCCGCCGATCGGACTGACCGGCTGTTCCTGATGACCAACATCGAGGCCTTCCCTCCCGGCGGTGGGCCCCGCTTCGAAGGCTTTGACCATGGCCTGGCCGGATGGGAGGACCAGCTCGGGACGACGGGCTATGCCCTCGGCCATCTCCGCGGTCGCGCCTTGGACCCCGCTGGCAGATCCGAGTGGATCGCCCGCGAGCGCCAAGCCATCCGTTCGAGTTATGCCGCAGCAATCGATGGGGATAATTCTACCTTCTGGAGCTCTCCTGAACGTAAGCATTCCAACCCCTCCCAGGCCGCCGAATCTGCCATCTGGGGATTGATGTCAAGCTCTTTCGACAGCTGTTAAAAGGAATGATTGGGTTGGACTGGGATGGATTGACCGGCCGATGATCAGTGACCCATCGCAGACGATCATCGAGATCCATTTCATCGTTTCCAACCCAGACGTCTTCCAGCAAGACACGGTGGTAGAAGTGTTACAAGCCAGTGGACCCAGTTTCTCGTCGGCGAGATGGGAGCGGCCGAGGGCGCGGGATGGGGCTGTTGGGCTGGACGGCCGGCCGACGGAGGACGGGATTGATTGCGTGCCCCTCCCCCCTCCTCCGACCCCCACCACCAACAATCCCGAAAAGTTCGACTGCTTCATCAGAGTCTTGGACACCCGCTCCCTCGCTAACTCCCTTGCTATCAGGGTCCGTAGTCAGGTCGATCACCAGTTATGGGAGCAGGACCTGCTCATCGATCGGATCAGGTGGTGGGTCTGGGAGGCGTTTGTCCTCGCACTCTAATCCTTCTCAACCATTTCCTTTTTTGTCTGAATTCACATTCATTCTTTATTAGACGTCAACCTTCACAAAATAATAATCCATAGAAGTAATCTCGCATACAATACAGTCGTGTAAACTAATATTCAAACATAGATAGATAGATAGATGAATGGACCTATATTGAGCATATAAATTTCTTTTGGAAGCCAGATTACAAGGCCAAATATTACCGCTGACCTGCTTCTGGCCATCCAGGTGTGTCTGGGTGTCTGCTTCTAGTCAAAAACGCAGGCGGTACCTGGACCCGGGTCTACTTGTTCCTCCTTTGTTTATCATGTAATCATTCTATCCGATTATTTTTCATCTTCCTTGAATGTTTTTTCTTTTGCATGTTTGAAGGCGTCAGTCCTCCACAGCAGTTTCTGAATAGCCTCGAGTCTCCTATCCAGCTTCAGCAGCAGGGCAAGTTGGAAAAGGTTGGTGGCAGTTTGATTCAACAGGGCTCTATTGTCGGGCTGTCGAGCAGTTTGTTTGTCGGCCTCAGGAAATCTTGGGATGCTTTACCTCCAAGGGGTTAATTATCACCATCTCGTCGCTTCCCGTCACATTGTGCGGGACGGTAGCAAACCCAAGTAATTGGAGTAGGTACTCGCTCTGATGTTCTCGCTTAGAGAAACAAACAAAGAGTCTGCCGTACGGACCTTTCCAGCCTGGAATGCCATCCCATGAACAGTTAAGTGCAACATTTCTGCCCATTTGTAGATTTGTGGTGATGTCACTTCATCATGCCACTCAGTTTTTTCCCTTGCCAGCAGCAGTCGTGACTTGTCATCCCCATGAAAAATATGCTGCAGTAATCCTGGTTTCTTGACCCAAGAATCTTGATCTTCTGATTCTGACGGCCTGGATGAGTATGTAGCAGAGTCGGCGATACACAGAGGCTCTTTTTTCGCCCCGAAGCTCCTGATCAGCATGGCATTAGGGGACCACTGACATCAAGGCGGCCACTGACCTGTGCTTCTGCCGCAAGCACGACACGGTCAAAAGCAAAGGTCAGATTAAAAGCTGTCAAAGATGGACCCCGTGTATGCTGGCCATCAAGGCAGAGGCGGAATGTGTTGGCCCAGCGGATGGATAATGAATATCTCACTCTCAGCCAACAACAGTAGCTGCTACTGCTCGTCCACTTGCTAGGCTGTTGCAAAGGTGGCCGTAAACTTTCCAAGTGCCTAGATGAGCCACCGGATATAAAAGACGCCGTAAGCTGAGCTGCTGTTGTCCACATCCCCATCCTCTCGCATTACCTCCCACTTGTAAATAATAACTTTTCATCATCATCATCAACAACAGAGAAATAACTTAGACCTGCATCTGCCTGGAGAAGATCAGAAAATTTCCAGAATCGTCACACATCACTTAGGTTTACAAGCTCTATCTCTCGCACCCAGTCATCATGCACATCCAGAAACCACACCTCCTCGCATTAGTTTTAGTTTCTTCAGCCTGGGCGTACCCTCTCGGCCAGATCAACCAAGGCCAAGAGAGCGCGCCTCAAGTAAAAAGTCCACCCAGCTCTGGGAAAATCGATCCAATACTTCATAAGGTCAGCTCAGAGCTAGAACAACCAGAGTCAGTTCGGGATTCATCTTTCATTGACCATCCTTAATTTTCATCCTTTGTGTCAAACAGAAAAGAGACGTTCCCATCGCGGGCATGCCCGCCGGGGCGTCATTAAACTCACTCAGGGGACTCATCAAGCGAGCCGACGCCCCAGAAAATCCCACAGAAGATGAGGCGCTGAAGAAAACAAACAACGATAAAAAAGACGAAGCTGAGAAGCCTGGCAATCCCACCGAGAAAACCGATGGAGCTTCTCCAACGGAAGGTGCTACCCGAAAGACAGGCAATCCCACCGAAAAGACCAATGAAAAAACCACCGAAGATCCCCAGCTGCCGAAATCTCAGACCAACGGTATAACAACTCCAGGAAACAAATTACTCGCGCCAGTTCCGACCAATCCAACTGTCAAACCTGAAGATGAGAAGCCCAAGAAAGAAGAAAAAAAGGCGAGCCCACCGCCGGCTGGACAGCCAATCACGCTCGATGTACCTAAGATCAAAGACCGTTTAGCGGAGCACCGCAAGACATTCGACGAGTTCACCTCAAAAGTCAGGAACCATGTCGACGAGAAGCTGGAGAAAATAGCAGAGGTAAATGCACTTTGTTCAGAGACTTCCCAAGTACTTGAGCGCTGGAGTTGATCTCTTAAACTTTCTATCTTGAATTTTGCCGTGATCCAGGGCCAAAAGAAAGGAGGCGAGCCGACTCCCATCCCAATTAAGCCCACCACCGAGGTGAAGATACCCCCACCAGAGAACTCGGACAAAACTTCTAAAAAAGAAGACCCCAAAACGAGCGAAGAACCCGCACCACCAGTAAACAGTATGGCGATGTGAAAGCTGTTGATGAACAACCCAAGAACGTTTATATATTAATATAAAGATTGCCAGTCATTCTCATCAAGCGATTCCTCAAGATTATACCGATCGACTCGAGAAAAACTGAAAGGATCTCATGATGTTATTTATTGTTTTGACCCTTGTCGTGTCACACCAGAGGCGCGACACGACCCATATTCCTATTTTGTGAACTTCGTGCTTTTCCGTTTTTTTAAACATGTATGTAAATACCATGTACCAATATGCTTTCAGAATTAAATATTGTGTTTGAATGAAGCCTTTTGTCTAAATAAAAAGTCTATGCATGTGAACAGCTTGTGTTACCCAAAGACGACAGAAATCCTCATGAGGGATGAAGATGCGGAACCCGAGGCTGCTGCGGACACCATTTTTTGCCGAGTTGATCTCTCTCGGAGTCGGAGGGCCCTTGCCACGCGCCGACCTTCTCCTCACCCAGCACACGCACACGCCCCAGTCCGCCTACATATCTTCGCCGATCGAGTTGATGGATGGCCGAGTCTGAGACGACCAAGGATGTCATAGCGGGCTGGGTCGGTGGTGCTGGTAAGGAGATGGTTTGCAACTCAAACTGATATATCTTCCGACTCATGACCATCATCTTCTTTCAAAATACATTTTTCGTTATCTTTGTTGCCAGGATGTTCACTGATTGAATGCGCTCTTTTTTAATTGAAATACTCGTGCGGAACATCTTTGTGAACATAAATGCCCGCACAGTCGGCATCGTTATTTCTAATCCGCTCGAGGTCTTGAAAGTCAGACTGCAAACGAATCCGAGCCCGAACCTGCAGCACCCTGTCAGCTTGGACGCCCTGCTCTTTTCTCGTTCGCCCTCCCCACTCCACCACGGCCAGAGCAGTCCAGCAACACTTGCGCTCCAATACTCCATCCCACCGACTGGCCTCCCTCACGCTCACTCCACCTACATCCAGGATGCAAGCCATCTGAAGTCATATCACTCTAGTAGTCCCAACTCGATCATCAGTGGCCTCAGAGGACTCTGGAAGAAAGAGGGATACAGATTCTTGTTTGCTGGCGCGGCCGCCCCGATCATCGGTCTAGCGTTCATCGACTCTTTCTTTTTTGCAACTTATGGAAAATGCATGTTTGTTTTGTTTTTGCTCCTGTTCTCTCTCAAACTTCTCCAAACCGGCCGAGAAGTATGACCAGGGCTTACGAACGGCATTCATTTTGCTCGCTAGGAACACATTTGATCAAGACCGCGAACGGCCAAATCATCTAGGCTATGTATTCACATCCGGGGCGATTGCCGGAGGGTTCTGTGCGCTCCTACAAACTCCAGTCAGTGGTTCCTAGCTGAGCTTTTTCGATCGAAAACCCATCGAGCTGGGAAAGGATCATTTCTCATGTTCCATCGAGCCCAACGAATCATTCGGTTGATTAACATCGCAGATCGAGGTCATCAAGTGTCGCGCCCAGGCCGAGCATCTCAACCACGAAACAGGCTCCAAGTCGGGCTCGTTCGCGATCGCTAAGAAAATCTACCGTCGGGACGGATTTCAGGGGTTCTATCTAGGCGGCCTTATGACCGGGTTGCGCGACTCGCTCAGCAGTGGAATTTTCTTTACGAGCTGTAAGAATACGATCATTGCTCCTGTGATCAAGAAACCAAGAGGAAAAAAAAACTACAAGCTTACCCTGGATCTCTTCCACCTTCTCCTGTTAGATGCGCTGACGCGAGGCGGCTTGCGGCAGCTTTTCTCACAACAGTCTTTTGCCTCATCCGACTCCGAAAGCCCATTATCAACTCCCACTACACGGTCTTCAGAAATCCTCGTCAACATGGTTGCTGGCGGCTCGTCAGGCATGATCTCTGCTCTATTGCCATACCCACTCGACATTGTAGGTTTCCATCCATTAATTCAACCAAACCCCATCAACGATCTAAATTCCGCTCTTTTTACGACGTGATTCACAGATAAAGACCCGATTACAAGTCACCAAAGTCACCTCTTCCTACCAAGCCAGCTCTACTCACCCCACCCCACTAGCTCATCTAAGCCCGCCTTCCCCACCCAAACCAGCAGTTGGAAAGAGCTGCTCATCCTCAATTATACCCATCACCCAACAAATCTACAGCGAGGGAAAGAACCGGATCTTACCCACGTTGCCCCAAACCCGCTTCTACCGCCTCTTCAGCCTCTTCGTCCCGGTTCTTGACTTAATCAGAAAACCGCCACCCTCCTCCTCCTCCTCTTCACCCCAGGCTCGTCTACTGAGTCAGCGCAGACGGATTTTGAAGGTCTCTCTTAAGGCGGCTGGGTTGATGGGCTTCTTTAAAGGGTTAAAGCCTACCTTACTCAGTAGTTTTGTTGGCTCAGCTATCACGATGGGCATCTTTGAATTTGTTTTTGATTTCCTTGGCAATTCTACTCATTAGTCTTACTTGTAAAGCCTTGATATGTTTAACCTGCATCTACCGTTGCGCAAGGCAATAAGCAGCACTGAGGGTCCGGACAGTTGGGGGCAAAAATTTAGAGTACCCACCGGCGGGAGACGACTTGCCCAGGGTCCAGAGAGATTCTCTATGTGGTATGTATTAAGAGACCTTGCCAACACATTTCATGTGCCCCTCAGACCTAAACACCCAAAGCACAGTTTTGGACTGATCTGAAATTTGGCACCACATGATACCCGAGCTTAACTAAGCCTCTCCGAGGAGGCGCGAAGCGTCTCCGAAGGAGAGGCTTAGGACTAATAGCACTGTTCACGTAAGAAATCTATGACCATGTGAGAGATATACATCACCATACTTTCCCAGCCAAATTGGCTGGCACAATGGGATAAACTTTATTTCAATCTTGCTGATGTTTAGCTTACGTGAACAGTGCTAATGTCCCATACTTGGCCTGAGGCTGGGAGACATTTACACAGAAAATCCGGATTTTTGTGTTTACATCTCCTTTACTCATTTCCCTCAGCATAAACTTCAACGCCACCTATACCATGTTGTAGCCCTGATTCTCAGCTTTCTTGTACATATTTTTTCAATTAAATTTGTCACAAACTGACCGCTCAGTGGCCATTCCTGTGAGGGGTTGTCTTGAGCAATGCAATGAAGCCATTGGATCATCCAAAGGTCAAGCTCGGACACACTCCCACGGGGTTTTTCAGTATTGACTTAGGCCCCGTTTGGCAGCAATCATGTTATGTGATGTTGTGCACTTACCTAATGTGATGCACATCACTCTTGAATTTCATATCTTTCAACATAACACGAGTGTTTGGCTGCCACTCGCATCATACAGCTTGCCTACATAACAAGCTCCATGGCCGGTAAATACCGGCCATCGAGCGTACATACCGGCAAGGCCAATCAAGTGTTTAACTCCTCTCAACAATGGCCGGTACACGGTCATCAAAGGGAATACAGAGTCCCTTTTGGGGAACACATAGTCCCATCAATGACCATTGGTCATTGATGGGAATACATGGTCCCTTGGATGACCAATGGTCATTGAGAAGAATATGTACACAGTCCCTTTGATGACCAATGGTCATTGAGGAGATTACATAGTCCCTTCAATGACTGATGGTCATTGATGGCCGATTGTGTTGGATTGGTCATCAATCTCAATGACCGTTTCCATTGATTGGAGTGTGTACTCCGCTTGGTGACCGGTACAAAGTCTGTACTGGCCATCAAGGTGAGTAACAGAGGTGGAGTTGGGGGTGTGTTGTGTAAGGGTGCCAATATCACCCCAAATACACCCCCAGGGGTACTATATCGGAAATGGCGGGGATGATGAGGAGTGATGAGGAAACTCGTGATGACCCTCATAACTCCTCAAATCTGCCAAACATGCAAGTGATATGATATGGGCCTCATTGAGGCCCGGTTATAGAAAAGCAGTGGTTATTACATAACATCACTGCTACCAAACGGGGCCTTAAGAATGACAGGTCTCTTGTCAATACAAAAAATGGGAATACATACTACGGACATATGATTCCAAATCTTGTTTTCATGTGTTCAGGCCAGGCAGGCTATCCGGGGAACATCAGACCGGATATAGGCTCTTGGGTGAATTTTCACATCCAATTTTTTTGCAAGGGATGGGGGTAGCTGTTATTTTCAAAACATCACAATATGTAGATACAAATTTTGATTCCAAAGGTGCCAGGGGCTGTGAGGAAATTGGAGGTGTACCCGGTGATACATGGGTTCAAAAGGAATTTTGGACAATTGGCTGGGCAGCCTCAAGCCAAATCTGGGACATTGGGCACAAGTCCCTCCTTCGGAGGTTGCTGCGCTCCCCCAAGGAGGGACTTGTGTTAAGTCTGATGATACTGTCACTTCCTTGATCTTTTACAGTGCTGATCTGGCACTTGTGAAGCTTGTAAATCACTGGGTTCTCCCGGAGAAACATTTTGGACTTCACAAATTAGAGATGGCACTTGGCACCCGCCGGCGGGTACCCGCCACACTCCAGCACATAATTCTATGTGCTTGCAGGTACCCATTGCACGCGTGCAGCTCCCTACATGTATTTTTACTAAAATGGAACCCCTGGCACCCGCCATGGGCGCCTGCAGGCGCATAGAATTATGTGCTGAAGTGTGACGGGTACCCGCCGGCGGGTGCCAAGTGCCATCTCTATCACAAATGATTCTTTTTTGTAAAGATAGATGATAATAGATAATGAAATCAAATAAACAAGTTGCATTGGGTTGGAATAGAGCCAGAGAGTTCAATGAAAACAAAAGAGGACGGTTCACGTAGGGATTTTTTAACCCTGCTGATGTTATAAATCAGCCAGCCTTCCCAGCCAAATTGGCTGGGACCGTGGGATAAACTTTATTTTGCTCTTGCTGATTTCGGCCCTACGTGAACCATCCTAATAGGAGTGTAATATATATTTTTGCCCGCAGTTCACGATTTATCCTGCAAAACAGAAGTCCATGAGAATCTGGTTTTGTCTAAGCCGGTATTCATACCTGCCTGTTCAACAAAAGATAGCACTTACAAGTTCACTCGGCTTTGCGCCGTTTGGCTGATTGTTTGCCGCTCAGGTTCACTTCATGGTTGCGCTTCTTCTTGTGCCCTGCAGAGAAGACCATATTAAGTATTCATTTTGACTAGGCTAGTATTCATGCCAACCTGTTCAATGAAAGAGAAACCCTACAGGCTTGCCTGGGCGCCCGGTTGTTCCTCCCCAATGGGCAGATTTTGGCCTGGCCGGTTGGCCTCTGTAGCCTACGTTTAGCTTCTGCTTTGAGCTGCGGATTAGAGGATAATTGATTTTTTTTCTGGACAAGGCCGGTATTCATGTCAGTTTGTTCAATCAGAGTTGGAAACTTACAGATGCATCCAAATGCACTGACGGCCGCCGGTGTTTGACTGGTTGCCAAGTAGCTATAGGCGTCTGAGGCGTTTGTTGCTCAGTGGCCGGTCAAGGGGCTGTGACACAGACAGGTTGCTCTACACTGGGGAGGGCTCAAGTGTTTGACCCAGTTTTCAGTATTGTATTGTAGTTATTGTGAAGCTTCAGACCGGATAACTGAATGACAGTGAATGACATCAAGGCAAACTGGATAACATAAATTCCCATTGTTGTATGTATCACATAAATCAATTGTTCTAGCGTCAAGCGCATTTCAGGCATGAGACAGTGAATTTCTTCCAGACCAAGAAACCTGTAAGACTCTTCCAGTTATGGTATTCAAAATTGCATAAGATTTTTTTACATTAAATCATAAACTGCAATTTTGGCTGGGAGATGTCACTTTAAGCTTTACGCACGCTGACATCTCCCAGCCAAAATTGGCTTTATGATTTTATTGCACACTGACATCTCCCAGCCAAAATTGGCTTTATGATTTTATGTAAACAGTGACATGCAATTTTGAATACATGAGTATCAACGCGGCAACGGTGGGTTGCTACTTTACGGTTATCAATATCATAACATTATTGTAGCAATTTTTGGTCCCTCTACGCTAACCGGACTGGTAGCATTAGCAATGGGGAAATGTGGTGCGATTTCAATATTGCACCGGGCGGGTGTTTTTTTTTCAAGGCCACTACAATATCTATGGGGAGAGCAGCAGGTATTTATCAACATATTGAGCAAGAAAAGGCCATTTCAGGGCTGATTTGGCCTTTCACTGCTCAATAAAGTGTTGCTCTGCTTGATAAGGGCCAATTTGACCCTTAATTGCTTAATAAAATGTTAATTTCCTCAATAACACATTACTTTACTAGTAACAGCTGTACAAAAAAAGGCCAGTGACAATAACCGTGATGCGGCGATCCGCGCGCTAGCATTAACAATAACTGTAAAACTGTTAGGTGCAGCTTGCTACTCTACTCTACAGCCCCGGTTATCATAGAGTAAAGTAGCGACCCACTGTTGAACGCGGGATGTTGGCCTTTTCCAAGGTCAACGGAATTTTGGTTCAGGCTTGCTTCTCAAGATGAACAAGAGAATAAGATAGGGATTGTCAATATCTTCAATTCCAGCATAATGTTTGCACCACTTGTAACTGTCTTTCCATTCAAGGAGAGTTGTATGGAGGCTTGGAGCTGACTTGTTGGCCAACATCTTTTGATTTTGAGAATTTTAGGGCCCAGTTATAAACCAGTTTTGGGATTGTTTTCAAATAAGTTTGAAATCAAAAAATGTTATCTTGGTGGTACAGATACAGGGGCCAAAACTGTTTCCATACTGTTTCAAACCAAGTGTAAATTATAAACTCACCACAATGCTGGATGAGTTTCTGGCGCAACTGAATGTGAGCCTCACACTACCAGTTTCTCCGTTGACAGTTGTCCGTTGTGGTGATCAATCTCGTGGCGCTGGTGGCGCATTCAGTTTCTAGTCATTTTCCTGTTTCAGTCGCAGTGACAGAAAGATCAAGGCTTCAAGAATTTGGCCAGAATCTCTCAGCATGGGCGCATCAAGATCAATCAGAGCACTCACGCGCGGCGGAACCCTCAAGATGTTTCAGGATCAGGAATCCCTGTCTTTGTCTTGTTTGTTTGTTTTGTTCCTTTTGTTTTTTTGTTCTGTTCTTTACCTTATGTTGTTTAGTTTCTAATTGCGCGCGTTGGAGAGGCTTGGTTAGGTGGAGGGTTGGTTTTGTTTCTTATCCTTCTTCTCCTCTTGTTGGTGTTGCGCGTGCAGAGGTGCGCAGGTGTATGATGACTTTTCCATAACATGTCACAGTCCCCTGAGTCTGAGTTCAGCTCAAACTCAGATGATGGGGCGGCATGGACTTTGTCTGAACCATAAAGTTTTTTTCCCAGATCATCCATCAACCTCAAGAATCCCAAATCTAAAGTTTATTGATCCTATTGTTTGCCAATATACTCGCGGAGCTTCTGAGTTCATCCTCTCAGCCCCGCACCAATCCTTTTCTAGATTCCCTTTCTTCAGATCACTTTCCCCGGCTCAGTTTGCCAAACTTTCCTTCCTCTTGAGATCTTCAACATCAAACCACCGCCAACGGGAATCTACCTCCCATTGTCTCTCACAAAACCCCCCCACCCCCCCACCAAACGCTATCCATTCAAATCCCAGATCCCTCATTTTTCCCAGACCACCGTGAAGGCAGCGCACAGCGCACTTTCCCTTCCAGTAACTGCCGACGGCCCAGCACCGGTCGGAGTTCCACACCATCTTGCATGCGCCAAGACAATGTCAGTGAGAGCAGTAGCATTCCCGGATGCGGCGGCTTGTTCTGTCTCCTCCAAGATTCCCCCCTCTCTCCCCCTCCCCCCCCCCCCCCTCCCCCCCCCTCGCCGCTGCCGCCAATCAGAGACAGCTTTTCTTACTATAATGCGCCCATCAGCCGGCAAAACCGCCCAAATTTCTCCTTGTTTTGTCCCTTGCTATATGCTCGCACACAGATCACAAACACTCAATATTGCTTGCCACCCAGCAAACACACCATCATCAGGCTTGGACCTTGTCTGCAGAGATCTTACTTGCATGGGCTGTGGCGCCCCCGTCTTTCCGGACAACTCTTTCCCGACAACTTTGAGCTCAAGATCCTTGCCAGTCCGTCGTCAACACGTGCTGATTGTCTCTCTGTCTCTGTGTGTGTGCAGAAAGACTGTTTCTGGCGGTCAAACAA
The DNA here is from genome assembly GCF_026914185.1 of Puccinia triticina. NCBI lineage: Eukaryota > Fungi > Basidiomycota > Pucciniomycetes > Pucciniales > Pucciniaceae > Puccinia > Puccinia triticina. The sequence goes on from NC_070563.1 coordinate 7,600,842, forward strand.
TTGCTGGCGCCGGGATGTTTGGCACAAACGACAAGAGCGATCTTCGCTGAGTCTCCCAGCCGTCCCGGGAGTGTAGAAGGGTGGAAGGCTGAGGGATCCAGCTCCTTGGGGGCGCTGTAACCTTAGGTTCAGCTGCTATATGAACTTTCTCCTCCAAATCCTCCTCTGGATGCCAGAGCTCCAAGCCTAACTTCTCACATACCACCACAGCTGTCTCAAGCATCAGACACCAATGGGCAAGGAGCTCTTGTGTTGCACCTGCGAGCTCATCGCGATCTTGCAGCTCCACCATCTCTCCTCCTCCTCGCCCTCCCAGTAAAACATTGTCAGTCCCTTTGGCTTCTTGTTTGTGCTGTGGACCAACTCCGAGGACGGCGATCAGGTCGCATTTTATTGGCAGTCGGACACGCATGAATGCTTGCTTGCTTGTACGCCCATATTGCTTGCTCCTTTTTTCTTTTTCCTCATGAAGAGAAAGGACACTAAAGTTTTTTTCTTTCTTTTTTTCAAATTGTTGATGGATGATGGAGAGTGCAGGTCTGAACCAGTTACACACGGCCAGCCAAGTGTCCATCAGCCAGCCGGCGCCAACCATCGGCGCAAGAACAACGACGACTTCAAATCTATCAAGCAATGTTTCTTCCCTGCGCTGTCAATGTCCGATTGACCTTCTCTTCCGCATTTAACCAACTTGTCACCCTTGTCACACTGGTATACTGTAGGTAAAGGTGCGGGTTTGTATGCTCACAATTACAAGCCTTTCTTAAGCGCCCACAAGCCTTGAAGCATTCCTCATGCCATTATACTAAATGTAGTTGTAGCAGTGTGTAGACAAGATTTCAGTGGTGTGTAGAGAAAATTTCAGCGGCAATATGCACATGTGTTCTGTTCCATCCCTGGGTCTCCAATCAGAAGACAATACAAGAAGAACATCTGTATGTCTGGTGTAAATATATATACTGGTTTTTAAGATAGACATGACAATAAAACTAACAGAATGAGCCCTCCCCTTACATGATGAATTTTAAATGATTGATATGAAATCTGGTTTGGAGGAAGGTGTGATTTTATGATATTTCATTAGCAAATCAATCACACCATGAGAATTGATATTTACAATTCTGCCTGGACCCTTGATTTCAAATAAGCTAAAGTTCCTCTTCTCAAGGAATCTAGCCTACTGTAACCTGTTCTCTTTGGGTTTTTACTATCCTCATGGTCATCATGTATGATAACTTGTCCCACAAATTTCTATTTGCCCCAATAAAGAATATTGGACTCAGGACCCAGGTTATCCTGCTTGCCATGAAATGAGTTGGCCTTCACATAATTGCATTAGTTGAGGTCCCAAGGGGATGACAGGCTCTCTCTCCACAGACCTTGGCTAAATTTTCTGTGCCCTTTTAAATCATGATGAATGAAAGACTCACATTTTTATTTTCATAAATATTGATTTGCCTACAGTGCACACAGATTTAGCCTATGCAGGTTACCAGTAAACAAATACAGATTTCTGAGAAGAGTGGGGGATATGATTAGCAGCAGGCTGAGATTAGCCTCCCTCATAGGATTTCCAGCTGTAAAAGCTGGGTAGCCTGTCAAGGGAAGAGCTGATTAGAAGAGGGATAGAAGCTGAACCTTGGGCTTTCACCAGGGGGGGAGGGGGGTTGCCGGCTGGAGCTTCATCCCTGCAGCGGCGTAGCCGCTTTAAACCTTAGTATATTCAAAATCTTTTCAGTTCTTTTTCAACAATATCTCAGAAAAACATTTACATCTAATTGCAGCATGAATAAACATATAATGGCAGATCCTGTACTTGTGAATAATTTAAGCCACTCTACTTTCTTTTATGTCTTTTAGACAGAAAACTGATTCCCAGAGTCACAAACCAACAAACCCTCATTTGCAAAACTTGCACATTATTAAATTGTTGAAAATTATCAAGTTCAAAAGATAGTGATAGAGAAAATCTGAGTGGGCCATATTGTAGGGAAAATGATATAGCATACAGTACACTTGGGGCAGACCTTGGAAGAGCCTAGAGGCTGGGGGAGGATCTACAAAAAATATAGAAAAACCTCCCAGCCAAATGAACTTTCTTCTCCCATGTAAAATTTGTGATAATATACAAGTCCTTCCAAGTCCTTCCCTGTGGGAGGGGCGGCTTTGCCGCCAGCAACAGCAGTCTCCCACCAGGGGGGACTTGTGCTAAGCTGGGAGTTTTTCTGGCAGGCAAATGTTTTTCCTCCCATTTTCCCCAACTTCCTGGAGGAAATCCGTTCAGCCAAAATTCCTGATTTTTCTCAATCTTTTGGTTCTACACACGTAATCTAATGCATCTCTAACAATCTTCAAAAAATATCAATGTTTTGATTTTTCCCTCATAATTTTGAAAGGATCCCAGGCTTGTTTCAAACCATTAACAATGATCACCTCTGTATAGCTCTAAATGCTCAACTTTTGTAAAGCATGATATGAGGAATGCAACACATTACAGATCTACATTTCCAGATGATCACTAACATCCAAGAAAAGTAATGTTGTTTGCACAAAAACGGCAAAAAAATGTTGTGGAACCAAAGCCAAGATTGTTTGCTATATGTGAAAGTTTACGGCATGTCAAATGGCCTGATTTCATGGGAGTTTCAAGCAGATGAGCTTCAAAAAGGCCTAAAAAGTCACAGCTCTCAGGCCACAGCTGGGGTTGACTTGGCTCACGCGCCCCTCTCTCAGAGGCTTCCTTTGCAAGGCGCCTTTGGTGCGCTGGGTTCCCCGGCCCCTGAAACAAGGGGATTGTGCTAAGCTAGCCTGTCACAAGGGTCGTAGGTATTTGTGCCTGTCAGGACAGGCCAGCCGGTTTGTCTCTATAGCCCCAGATGTATTGGGCAGATCTTATACCCGGAAGGGCTATTTGTGATGGTATTGATAGCTGGCCAGCATGATAGTTCAGTGCCAAAACCTGCCAATTTGCTAGAAAACTGGCCAGCTTGGCTGTGCAACGGCGGAAACTCATTTTTCCCGCAAGATGTATGTACAGCACAGACGGAGGAAGTCCAATTTGGATAACACAGAAGGAGGAAACATGCAGTTTCCGATTTTAGGATGTTGAAATGCATCTGTATTCTCCAGCCACGACTCCGGAGTCCTAACACCACCCTGTTTGCATTCGGCAGGCCTTCGACAAATTGAAGCCTTCCCGGGACGGCCAATTACTAAATAAGCCAAGCCTTATTGAGGTGCACATTCCGGACTTTAAATAAACCATCTGCAACAGCTGGAACTTGTGGTAAGTCTCATTCATATACATTTGCTTAAATATTTGGGTACTTGTGCATGCAGACTGTCTATTGCCTTTGCCTCCTTGTTGATTCATCTGCTTTGAATGCAACCCTTAATTTTGTACAAGCTGACATTGCTTCTTCAACATCCGCAATAGCACACTATGGACTCCCCACAAGAATTTTTTTTTTGATTCTGATCTGGAAGAATCTAACATATCCCTGGAACCCAATGAAATCGTTGCCGACACTCCTTCTAGCACCAAACTGGATGGTCAGATGAAACGGTGCCTTACTGCGCGTCATGTTTCCATGATAGCCATTGGTGGTTTGTTCTTGACCAATGTGAATTATGAAATTCACTAAGACCCAGCTGAAGAAAATATTGAGGCATATAGAGCCAGGCAATATACTCTCATGCGCCGTGCTGCGGAGTTAGGCTGACTAGGGGTGAACCTAGTTGATGAGACTTGGCATAACCTAATATAGATGTATTAGTTCAACCGTTTCTTGTCCAGTTTTTTCTCTTCATCTCATTCAACTTGTTTCATCAATTCATTCAACACCTCTTCTCACTCGGTTCTTTAGGTATGCCTTCGTTTCTCTCATCATTGTGATATCTTTCTCTCTCACTCATCCTCTTGTCTCAGGCACTGAAAGAAAAACTCTAGAAACTGCCAGCAGTTGACATGTGGCATACTCCAGGGTAACTGCCATTGTAACTCCACATAATTACATCATATCCTTTCATGCACAGTCACTGTGCACGTTGCACAGTGACTGTGCATTCACCCTTGGTTGAAATAAACTTTGAGAAAGGCTTGAGTATCACCTCAAGCTTCCTTTGAGCTTCTGCATCTCAACTGCTAGCAGTTTCCAGAGTTTTTCTTGCAGTGAGGTGTGCCTCCACCCTCTTCCGGTGTTCTTAGCGTGTTGTCTCACTCACAGCATCATGCTGCTATAGGTTGGTTATTGTCCAGTTGTTTCTCTTCATCTCATTCAACTTGTTTCATCAATTCATTCAACACCTCTTCTCACTCGGTTCTTTAGGTGTGCCTCCACCCTCTTCTGGTGTTCTTAGCGTGTCGTCTCACTCACAGCATCCTGCTTCTATAGACTCCCCTTTGTTATCCATTAGAAAAACCACTGCTCAATCCACCTGCAATAGGTACTATTGGCACTGGTTTGTTTGTTGGTTTGGGAAAAGCATTGCATAAAGGCGGCCCCGTTGCCCTTCTTCTCGGGTACGCAATTATGGGTGAGTCAAGTTGGCACTTTCAATCCCATCCCAATCCTTGTTTTTGACCAACTTCTGACAATCATTATTGATCATCAGGGGCAACTGACTATAGCATGATGGTGGCGTTGGTCTGTCCGGGTTTTCTGTGTCGCTGGATTTTGTCAAATGCTTGGCTAATTCACCTATTAATTTTTTTACACGCAATCAAAATTTCAGGGTGAAATGGTCACAATGTTCCCAGTGCGTGTTTTGGTGCATGGTTTTTGTACCGTTCCCCAAATTCAATTTTGCAACCATAACAATGCATGTTATCCTTATCCTGCCTTTTCTTGCAAACGCCAGGTTACCGGGGCTTTCATACACTACACCACTCGCTTTGTCGACCCGGCATTGGGTTTTGCAAGTCAGGTTTTTTCAATCTTGACTATTTTTGTGTCATGCCATGTTGGGTGCAACATGTTGAGCAACATTTTACACTCTATGCATGAATTTTGCGCAACTTTTTCTGGCGGCTCCATTTAAACAAAACAGTTGGTTGGAACTATTGGTAAGCATCTAGCTAGTGTTCGCAATGTAAGGCTCTTTTTTGGTGGCCTAATTCAAGTCCATTCCAGGTACTCATTCGCGGTCACTCTACCAACTGAGATCACTGTGGTGGGCATTGTGGTATGCAACTCCAGAGTCCATACCTTAAGCCCATAATATCCCCCTCAATTATAAACATGCAGTTATTGTATTTGATTTGCAGATCAGGTATTGGACTCAAGATGTTAATCTTGCCATGTCTATTACGATTGTGAGTTTCTGGATGTTAAATCCATTTATTAAACCCTGATTTGATTTTGAAAGGTTCTCAATTCCTTGCTTTAAATTTGCAACCTAACCTTTTCAGTTACTAGTTGCTACAATGACTGTCAACTTGTTTGGCGTGAAATGGTATGGCAAAGTGAGTTGCCTTCTTCCAAATCTGGAGCCAAAAAACCCGTTTTGCACTTTGTCAAGTTGCCATCTTGACAAAGATTTTTGCATCCTCTGCAAAGGCAGAATTTGTTTTCTGTGGATATTTTTTGATGTATCTCTATCAGATTGGTGGTTTGATATTGATTTGTGTGTGTTTAAAACAGCTGCTGTCAAAGTCATTTCTATAGTAGGATTGATTATCCTTGGTATCATTCTTGATTTGGGTAAGTCTCAAGCAATATCAACCGTCAATTGAAAATTTTTCCTAAGTCTCTGGTACATCTCATAGGCAGTGGTCCAAATTGTGATCTAATTGGATTTAGGTATATTGCGTTAAACGATTCTCCAAGCTACACACCAATTTCAGACAAACTGATTCTTCAACTTTCAATTCAATAAAAGATACTGGTGTTCACCGGGTCCATTCAACCAATTGAATGAGATCCCTGGATCCACTGGTAGATTTCTAGCCTTCTGGTCAGTCTTGGCTCAAGCGGTGTTTTCATATCAAGGTATGCAAGATTTTCCAAAAGTAAAAAGAGTAGACTGTTTACTTACACTAGCTAAATGAACATACACATTGAAGGTACCAAGATCGTAGCTTTGGTGGCGGGTGAAGCTGAAAATCCGCGGAAAAATGTCCCCAAGGCCATCAACAAAGTTTTCTCTTGTACATTGATATTTTATATTGGTAGCATGATAGTCATTTGATTTTTGGTCCCCTATAACTCCCCAGACCTACTGGGTGGTAGTGGTGATGCAACTTCATCACCATTCGTTATTGCAATTAAATCAGCAGGTATCTCGACATTACCAGATATTGTGAACGTAGTCATTCTAACGGCAATATTTTCAGCAGCAAATTCAGAGCTATGTAAGCTTTTCCCATAGTCAATCTGGTCCTTAAGGCATAAGAGAGGCTTCTTAATGGCACCAATGATCCATTTTCTGAATCAGGAGAAATTTTTGTTCTCATATCCTAACATGCTACTTAAATTATTATCCGCAGATGCTGGTTCCAGAATTTTGTTTGGTTTATCTTCTGATTGTATGGCTCCCTGGATATTTTCTCACTGCACAAGTAATGGTATTCCGCTTGCTGGTATAGCCCTAACAGCGGCATTTGGACTATTGGCCTACATGAATGTTGCTTCTTCTGGAGCAACTGTTTTTGCATGGTTTTCAAATATCTCATCCATCTCTGGGCTGGTGACTTGGTGGTCAATCCTACTTGTTAGTTTGCGTGTTTCCCTCAGTCACCTATGAGGCATACTAACCTTATGGTGTTTCACTTGCATAGGCTTATATCTGATTTTATCACTGATTGAAATGCAGGGGAGTTGATTGCAATACGCTTGCCTACCAGGCACCTTATCAGCCATGGCTATCTTATTTTGGATTTGCCATGTGCACTGCAATCATCATCTTCAATGGTTTTGAGTTATTCTCAAGTGGCAAGTGGTAAGGGTGCTAACTTTACTCATTGTGTTACTCCTCTCAGTAGCATTCTCCCTAATAATAAAAAATCACCATCTTTAACTTTTCATTTGCAGGTCGATATCCAAATTTGTATCAGTGTACATCTCCCTTCCAATATTTGGCGTGTTTTTTCTTGGATGGAAGACATTCCACAAAACAGCATTTGTCAGACTTGATCAAATGGATTTTGACACAGGCAGGCGTTGTAAGACTCAAAAGCAGTTGTGAAACCCTTTTGCTGAATGGAGAAGGGGATGATGGAGGTGCAAAATCTGCCCTTCTATACTATCAGATAACAAGACCCACCAAGCTAAGCTTGGCAAGTTTTAATCAAGTGATAGGTCTGGTCTAGTTCCAGATGAAGTTGTTTGATGACAGGTATGCAAGAGTTGAGAGGGTTTATGATGATGGAAAGGGTGAAAGTTGACTTGATGTTTCCGGTGGGGGTTGAACACAGGTCTTCAAGAGGGTGGTATAGAAAGTTGAGAAGAGTGTCTGGACTGAGAAGGGTATATGTCTTAGTCAGGAGTTGAACCAGGAACCAGGTAACTTGTGACAGGTGCGTGATATGCAACCAGTGATATGAGAGTATGAGAATACAGTCAAACCTGTGAAACCGCATACTTGTATAAGGGCATAACCTCCCAAACCACATACTGATTTGGGTCCACCAAAATTTAATTTTGGCCTGCAGCTAACCCTTGTAACCACATAACCTGCCAAACCACATAGCAAATTCTGTCCACCAAGGGGTATGCGGTTTCAAGGGTTTGACTGTATGAGAGTGAGCTCAGTGGTTATTGCAGATAAGAGGGATGATATGGTATGTTATAAAAGTGTAAGGGTGATGATAATGGCTAATGGGTGATATCTGTATAACTGGTGGGTACTGAACTGAGGGAAAAACAACTGGGGGGAGAGAGCTCCTTATATAGACAAATGTGAGGGATTTTAGCTACAAGGGGGACTCTGGATGAGGGATTTTAGCTGGTGGGCTGCGTACAAGTGGTGTCAGAAGATACTAAATACAGGCAAAAAGTGGGGTGAGAAATGAAAGATGATGTCATACTAATGCAAGGAGTGCATAAACAAAGCAGGGAAATGTCAAATACAGGGGTACCTCATGCAAGGGGTGCATGAGTGGTGTCAGACTAATGCAAGGAGTGCAGAAATGAAGTCAGAAGACTGCATGCAGCTGCAAAGGGTGCATAAATGAGGCGGGGACATGTCAAATACAGAAGAAATGGGGTTAGTCCCCTGCATAAGCAATGGAGATAAGAGGAATAGAAAAGAGTATGTGTTTGGTTGGGGCTGAGTATGCATATACTTGGGAAAGGTGACTTGAGGGGTGTGACAGGTTGATGACTGGGACTGGCCGTGTCCATGAGGGTCCAAGAGGGTGTAACTTCCATTCCAGCGGGGTTCCAGTGACACTTCCAGTGGTGACTAAGGGTAAAATTGACCGTAGAATCCATTTCTGAAGTCCATTTGGTGGTATCTTGAGGCCTAGTGTGAGTAAATATATGTATGAGAAAAAACTTTTGATTTTTCACTTTTCCGTCTACCACAGCGTGAACTAGACCTCATAGACGCCATGGAGAAAGAGAAGGAAGTTGAGCCAGTTGGCAAAGTCAACAAATTCCTGAATTGGGTTTGTTTGTGTTCCTGTATGATTTTTCCTCACATTTTTTTGATGAACACTGATATCTATTCCTTCCCATCTTTCTTTGAGAACAGTTGATGTGAAATTATGAGAAAAACTTACAATGGAGCAACAGTGGGTCAGCTACGCTAATCATAGCTGTTAGTGTAGCGTAGCGCAGCGCAAATGCACTGGTTTTTAGCTTAGTGTTAGCGCAATTGCGCACATCTGCGCTAACACTACGCGGACAGGGTGCAAAGCTATTTTAGCTTTTAGCGTAGCGTTAGCGCAGATTTGCGCAATGGCACTAACGCTAAGCACGCAGGGCGCAAAAGAGCGTTTGCTACGCTGCGCTACAGCGCTTTTTGAGGCAAAAAAGGCCTTTTTTCCGCTAAAAGCGCCTTAGCGCAACGTAGTGCAGCGTAGCGGCTGTAGTGTAGCGCTAACGCTAAACAAAAATTGGTGTGCTGTTAGCGTAGCGTAGCGGCGCTAAGAGCGCACTAACACTATTCAAAAAAGGCCAGCACTTTTTGCTGCTAGGCTAAACGTCAGGGCTAAAATAGCGTAGTTTAGCGTAGCGGCCCATTGTTGAATGGAGGGTGAAAATTGGGATAAATTTCATGAATTCATAAATTATCTTGCGGATCTTACTTGAAATTGAACTTTTCCTTTGGCATCAGGATTGAGGTTCCATCTTTTAGAAAGACACATGAAATTAACACATGGACCCCAAAAATGGGGTTCAAGAAGTCCTTTGGCCGCTAGAGCCATGAAGCCAAAGATGACTGCATAAAGTGTACAAAGTCTCAAGTGCCGCAGCCATCCAGCAGCGTTTTTTTTTCCTTTTTTCATTGCTGGAGGCGCGGTATGACGGATAAGTAGTAAGGTTGCAATCCGCACCCTGATGATCCGGCAGTAACCCATTGGATACTGGGTTGGTTTGGTGTGGTAACCCTGTTCCTGTTCATACTATCACCCTCATATCACCTAAGCCCTTCATAAATACTTCATATTCAGATTCTACACCCCATTTTACCCCTAGTCACCCACTCATTTCACCTAGGATTTCCAAATGGATCAGCAGTTATTGGCATGTATAGTTTTGGCAGGTATTTTCTTCATACATATCCTTAGCATTATTGCATAAATCATTCCTTAGTATCATAGCTACATATGAATGCAGATCTTACATAACTTCATTACTCATTTTCCCCTTCATATGAATCAGCAGTACATTCCTTCATAGCTCTTGTAGTTATTACCAAATGCTCATCATTATTTCATCTTCTACATAGTTACCTTTCATGTACACTCCTTGGTCATTGCACCTTCATCATCATTGCACATCTTCAGATATTGTTACTATGTGCTCATCATGTATCACCTCCCTGTAGTACTTCTCACATATATAAACACCTCTCTAGATGTTGTATCCCCATCATGCAATTTCTACTACATCCCCTCTGTAGCACCTTTTACACCCCCCTTATACGCACTTTCAGCTTCTACACTTTGTATGCACCTTCCCCCACATACACTCAGTAGTACCTTTACACACCTCACTTAGATAACATTTCACCCCTCAGAAATATATCCCCAGCATATATCTCATTACACATCTCAGAGTGACTCCCCAAGAGCTTCTGCTTTTCCCCTTCTCACTTCTACTCTCTCACTCAGTAGGATTTATACACCTCAAACTCATAGAGTGTTAAAGCCATCTAAGTCAAAGAGAATCATCAGCCACACCCTTTTCTTTTTCTTAGTGTAACCCTCTCTCCATCAGCATTAGTCAACAGGGCAGCCTCACCAGCACCTGTAGCCTCTTCTACATTATTAGTAGTGTAGTTTACTATTTCCCCTCACAGCTCTTTCCTGATCTTTTAGGAGTTCCACATTGGGTCACTGATGCGCTTTCCGCAACCTAGTATCCAATTCCTATTGGATACCTGGGTATGAAGCCGGAGGTATGAGATAGAGAAAAAAGAGAGAACAATAGTTTTTTCTTGCATTTGAAGTAGATATGATGGTGTAGCATACAAAGAAAAAAGGACTGGGTTATTCTGAGGAGATTTTGATGACATCTGAAGGAGCCAGCTTTTCAATCAAATTAATTCCTTGAAGGTGGTGGCATTGAGTTGATTCCGTGTATAGTATTGAATGTAGCTAGAGATGGCATCAGGTACCCGTTTCCGGGTACTTGGTACCTGTTTCCGGGTACTTGGTACCTGTTTCCGGGTACCTCCTTTGGGAGGCGGGTGCCGGGTGCGGGAGTGGGTGTCCAATATCAGTGAAATTTCAGGCAGGTACCCACACCCGCCACAGGTACCTGCGCAGAAAGTGCCGTCCTACAGGGTAGGGATGGCGCTGGTTACCATTTTGCAGGTACCTGTCGCCTGTAGGCGGGTACCTGTCTGGCGTGGCAGGTACCCGCCAGCGGGTGCCGGGTGCGGGTGCGGGTGTCCAAATTTTGTGAAAATTTGGACAGGTACCCGGGTGTGAAGTGCCATCTTTAAATGTAGCAACCTGAAGAGGAGGCTTGCTGGGTGGGAGTACTCAAAGCGGGTACTGAAAGGTAGGTCTTTGCCATGTTTGCAAGGGTCAGTAACTGTTCATGATTGGAGGACTTCCTGTCAATCTGGAAATCCAGATCTGAGCTGACAGATTTCAGATTTTGCAGTGAAATTTTGGTCCCCACAGATCCCCAAAGTGATCCAGAGTTCCAGATTCCAGATCCCCCTGCAAAATCTGGAATTCCAGATTTATTCAAAGTCAATGGTAAATCCTCCATTAGCTTCCCAATATTTGTAGGGATCACATGATTTGTCCTCACATTCCAAGTTGAGATAGAATTCAATCTCTTCATTGAGTGTTTCTTTTTGGTTCATGCTTTACGCACCACCAAAAAGTGGTGTACTCCAAGAAATCTTGGAGTGCACAGTGCTCCACTCCAAATCTGAGAAATCCAAAAACCAATATTCTTGGAGTGCACTACTTTTTGGTAGTGCCAACAGTGGGCCACTTAGCATTAGCGTAGCGGTGCTAACAGAGGCCTTGTTTTCCTGAAGTGTTAGCAGGATTTAACGCCACAGCTAACACCAAGCTGTTAGTGGATTAAAAAAATCTGATATGTTAACAGTCAGCAGAGTGCAATGGCCTGCAACCAGTTGTCCCAGACTATCACAGATCTTTCACAATGTTCCAAATAGTGGACTGTCCAAACCAAGCCGGGTTGATTTGGCCTGCCAGGTAGTGAAACCGGCAACAAGTGCTCATCTGCCAACCCAAAAAAGCAAATCTTCCATCAAAATGGATCCAATTGAGTACCTGGATTGGATCAAGGATGAAACCAAGAACTAGCTGCACTACAGACAACATTCCTATTCTTCATTCAACAAAAAAAGAGTTGGAGGAGTTGTGTTGTACATGTTGCAATGTGTAGAGGTGCTGTGTGGTGATGTCAGCCTTGAGCGCATGAAGAAGATGCTTCAATGCGCCAAAAGGCTACTTCACTAACCCCCGCGCAGAAGGTAACCACCTTACTGCGCCATAAAGAGCGCCACAAAGAGAGCAAACTAGAACAAGAGCGCGAACCAGAACGCGAAACAGAGCGCGAGCAAAGACGCGCTTGAAGAAAGTGAAACTAACCCTTAAAACGGGTTGAGAGACCAGAAAGTCCGCGATGATTCACGGATCCTCAACTCAAACCAGGACACTATTCCCTAAAAAGGGATTTATACCCGTAAAACCCATACCAACTAGTATCTACGGCCATTATTGTCAATGCGCGTAGTACGCAAAACTAAGAAGATAAAACCCAAGGGATCTCACTACGAAGAGATCCCCAGATTATTTGATAGATTAGATTTCTAAAAATCACTGATCCATTCGCCTACCAAGCCCAAGCAATTACGACTACAGGTCGTGATTGGGGCTTTTATATCCTTTCTCTCTATCTCATCGTCTCTTCATTCCTCTCAACAATTCCTATTCTTCAAGCAACTCTCCAATCATCCCTTTTCCCACCTTCTCCTTGTCTGTTGTTCGACCCTTCAGTAGTTAGATTCCTTTAGATATCTCCTATTATTGTGTTCAGTTCTATTCATTGGCGTGTCACTCTAGAGACGCCCGCTGACAGGTGAATTGCTGAAGAGGGGCGGAGGGGGATGTCTCAGGAGGGATATATTGGGGAAATTGAACCAATGGTGGGCTGCCCCAAGCTGCCAAAATAGGCGGCCTCTGGCGGGTTTCATCCACCCCAACAATCTTTGGCAGCCCTTTTGCCAGCCTGCTGGAGGCCAAAAATGCCTTGCGGCCTGCCAAAGTTGGACTCAGGTTGCGCAAAAGCGGCTCTGAGCCTCCGTTGGAGATTCTTGTAGTTTTGCAAGCACAAAACTGGGCTTTTTCTGCCCTGTTTTGTGCCCAGGAGGTGTTTGCATAGACAAAAGCTACGCTAACAGTTAGTCTAGCTTTATTCTACACTAATGCTACCCATAAAAATTGTAGAATTGTCAGCTGTTGTAAAACCAACTGCTAACACTAACCTAGCGCTGTTTTTCTTTTTGAGTAGTGTTAGTGGGCAATTCTGGCCGCTAACAATAGCGTGGGTGTAGCATAGCTTAAAAAAGCTAAAAATATGCTAAGCCAGCACTAAAGCTGTGTAGCTAGCCCACTGTTGATTATGTTGAAAGAGCATTCCTGAGAATCCCTCTTAATGAAAAACTCCAAGTGATTCCTCATGTTTGTGTTCCCAAGAAATATTAGGCCCCAATTATAAACAAATTTTTGAGTTTTAATTTGAAAGTATTTGAAAATATTTCAAAACAAAAATTAAATCAAAATGAAATAATTTTGATTTCAAAATTCTCTCGGAAAAGCTTCAAACAACAGGGTGCACATATAAAGATTTGTGCATCCCTGAGCAAGTAGCCTGCCGGAGTGGGCAGGCAAGGGGCAGGATGTCTGTGACACAGGAAAGCTGGATAGAATACAGCTTGCCTGAATGATGTGACATTTCCTGCGCGGCCGCCTCAATGGACATTTGGATCATCAGCGCTGAGATTGAAGCCGTATTGACAAGCTTTTTTTTCTTGTGCCTCCACTACCAAGGTCTGGATCATATTGCCCCTGGTGGTCCTGGGTTTTGTGCGGAATTTGGTTTTCCTGAAGTTGTTTGCAATGGTAGGCCATCGGGATTTTTGTAGTGACTGTGATCCAATCGTGGAATGTTGAGGCAATTGGGACCTCAATTTGTGTATATCGGCACTGCAGCAGTAATTTTTTTCATGTGCCAGCCAAACTCCGCCGACCAATACAGCCATTATTTGGGGGGGGGGGGGGGGTCTGAGGCACCAGTTGCCTGGCAACCATACAGGCATACTGCCTGTTCAAAATTTTGATTTCAGAAATTTGGCTTTCTGAAATCTCAAACCCCCCTCCTGGGTGTGTTTGAAGAGTTTTGAGATTATTTTGAAATGAAAAGAAGTCAAAACAAAGTTGGTTTTGATTTCAAAACAATTTCAAAATAATCTCAAAATAGTGTTTATAATTGGGGCCTTACTCAACTCAAGGCTGGCACACACAAGTTTAGTATTCATTACCTGGTGATGTATTCCAATTATTCTAAAAGTAACCAAAGCATGAATGGGTTTGGAAATTTAGTGAAAATAAATTCAAGTTTTTTGGACCAATCTCTTCAACCATCTCCATCAAGTCATGACCAACCCAGGATGAAGAAAAGGGTTACTGGCACAGATGTATCATCTGGGGGCATATGATGAAAACTCTGATATGATATAAAAAATACTTCATCCATTCATAAGTCTTCCTATAATCAAATCTGCACTTTAAAAAAAAAGTCTTCCTAGAATTGTTTCATTTATAGTGTCTAAACACTGATCTTTTTGTCAGATTGTGGTTCTGCTACTAGTTTTATCACACCTGCTTGGGTCACTCATTCATGACCTGTCAATTCAAGTTCTTACCCTCAATTAGGGTACTCCATGTGACACCAGTGGATTTTCATTGACCCACCTGCAGTCATTCATATTCAAGTGTCCTTAGTGCAACTACGTGACTGGTTAGTACACTTGACATGGGTACAGTGACCCCGCCATGTAAGCATAAGGATGGTGGACAAAAATCCTATGCTTACATCGCAGTATGCTTCTTATTGAGGTAAAATCCCAGCAAAACCAAGAGAATGGTCGCGGGAAATCTAGATTTATGCTATGCTTACATCGTGATTATGCTTAAATCGTGAATGCTTACATGGCGGGGTCACTGTATATTTAAGAGGGGGGTTCACGTAAGGCTGATTTCGAAAATCAGCCACCAAAACCAGCCAATGCAGCTTTTGAAAATCCTGAGAAAGCAAAAAGGTTTGGCTGGGCAGCTCCCCTTTGGAAGCAATCTGCTATGCATAAACCTTACTCACAGGTGCATGAGCAGACAAAACAGCACTGCTTTTTTTGCAATGTGAGCCCCCCTAAGAGATGTCCGTTACACTGCCACAGGACACATAATACTTTATGAAGTTTCACACTTTTTTATACACATTTCGATGATTCTCCCTTTTATGTATCTTCAGCTAACCATTGACTTTTGAGCATGATTTTTTACAGTACTAGCCTAACATCTCGCTAATTCGCGTAACTTGACTTGAAAATCACAATAGGTAACGTCTAAGGAAATCTACGGCTGTATTCTTTTCAAATAGCCCTGGTTCACATAATCTATTATATTCTGCGAAAATTTAAACTGAGTTCCCATACCAGGTTGTCCAAACCATGGAGCGATAGGTCCAGCTAGAACCGGAATTCTTTTTTTCACCTCATAAAGGTGGTAATTGAAAGGATGTTTTCCGGCTTTACCGTTCTGGTCTGCAGGCGTATTCAAGTTGGAAGGTGGTAAAGAACGTTCGGCGTAGGGGGCCCGAGCCGGGTGAGCGATTGTTCCGAATTCCGAACCAAATCGATCAATTTTCCTTCCAACTTCGAGCGAAACGTTTCCGAATATTGCCACGTTGTGGATGTTCGCGAGAAACCCATCATTTGGGGGAAACTCGTAAGAGCCATGTGCCGTCCACCTTTTTAGGAATGTCTCCGGACAGACACCACCAAAGCGATCGTAGGAGGCCGTGACTGAATTCAGAGGTGCGTGGGTAGGTAGTTGAGCCGGCCCCAAGCGTGGATCACCGCAGACGTAAGCAGCTGAATTCGGGTGGGATTGCGAAGTGCAAGGATTACGACATTGCCCTGCCTGAGGCCCCGGTGCTTGAACCTGATCAGAGCGCGTCACACCCTTGCCAGCCAGTCAAAAAATGAAGACTGACAAAATCAGCAGGTGCGTCGATTTTGATTTCAAAAATTCAGAGGTAAAGGAATATGTAACACTCACCGCTGCGCCACTTTTGCCGTGGATTCGCTGGAGTGGCGCGACATCGCTCAGCTGAGTGAGAACGATATCGAATAGCCAAGGGAGCAGTATGAAGTTTTTCATGTCTGCAATCAATATCTCAGGAGCGCTCTATCTAACTCAAGGCTTCGATTGAAGTGCTGAGGTTCAAATGAAAACCGTTAGTTGCCTGAGAAATCTGATCGGAATGGCAGATTAGCACTGCTTTTTAAATCCAAGGCCAGCCCAGACTATCTGGAACGAATATCAGCTTATTTGGGGACCGTGACCACATTACCCGCCTTGAGTCTCCTAAAGTTTCGTCTCCTCTTCAACTTGTTTTCATGGCGATCTGTGTGATTGCTTAGTTGTTTGTTAACCGATTCGACTGAGTGTATCAAAAGTTACCACTTGATCATGTTGGCGGAGAGTTTGTCTCGAACAGCAAGACAGCAGCGTGACGGAAGTAATTTTCTGTGCAGAGGACAGTGACACTGGGCAAGAATTGTGCGAGTTTGACATGATTATCTGTGTGAACAGAGAGCATTCCTGGCCGAGGGCCTCTCAACTTCAACAGGATCTCCACAGGGGTTCTTCCTGGAGCCGCGGGCCGGTGACGAACTGAACACCGAATCTCCGGGATCGAGGCTTGCTTTGTATGTATCAAGTTCACCCCTAAGATTGTTTGGCAATTGTGTCACACTGGAATGGCCCCCACTGCAGGGTGACGCAAACTTAACCAGATTCTCCGGGAGGCCTCTTCGCGCCTCTCCCCTCTTGACTTATTTGGCTAAGCTCGATGGTGACAGTGTTTCCAGAAGCTCGGGCTCGGAGGATCCTGCTCCGCCCTGGAATGATTGTGAGTCGAGTCGTCGACGGCTCAGGAAAGTTATCCTAACTTGATAGACACTTCAGACTTCTTTGGACTGGGCAGCAGGGGCTGGATCGAGTTAGAAAGTCGCCACTGCAAGGAGCTTAGCCAGGTTCGAAATCCAGGACCTCGGTCGAGAAGGACAATTGGAAGATACAAGACACACACCAGCACGGACAATCATATGTCATGTCATGGTAATGCTGCAAGATCATAACACCTTGTTGGGACCGAGGTCCCGACAAGGTGTTTGAGACTCGAATAGGGGTGTTCTTTCAGGATCACATCAAGGAACCGTGGTGTCACGGTGAGAAGCGACCACACAATGACATGTAAATATTTACGTGGTATTTTTCCGCCGAGATGATTTTCATTCTTACTTCGAAGGTTGTTTCAAGCCCGTATGGTGATGAAGTTCGGCACTAGGAGTGCTTGTAGGACAGCCGAAATATATTACAGCTCCATGTGTTTAGGAGTCCCTTTTGTAATGGTACTTCTCGTAGGCTCGTACATCCTACAGTTTGATTCACCTGCCCACTCGTTTCACCGGCACCGACATGGGCAGACTGCTGAGAAGGGTCTCATTCGTAGTCTCAGAGCAAGCTGGCAGGTGGCTCATGAGAGGCATGCTGGGGATTTACTGAGGGAATGGCTGTGAATCGGGTTTTCATGAGGAAACTAAACTTTAGGTTCTTGCTCTGTTAAAGGATGTAAGGTGGGAACATTGACGCTGGGTCTGACTTGAGATTAGATATGCCTGTGTCCGAGGAGATGAGGGATATTTCCAGCGAGCGATCCAAGTGCACGCACCTCCTGTCCGAGGATTTTATACAGCTTATCATTTCTCTTTTTGCGGGCTTCTCCCTCAATTTGGTAGCAGCATTAAAACCTCACAATTCTTCTCTGTCGCTCTTGTTTCTCGCACCACTTCGAATTCATATCTAGCGTGTTTTCATCACCGTGACACTCACCAAACCTTTGTGCCGGGTTTGTAATAGACTTCAAGAAGTTTGAGATGGTTGCTGTATTTCTTTCCCTCCTGCTCCTGTTAATAATCAGAGCGACATCAATCATTTCCAGTTCGGTGATCTCAGCTGCCCGCACAATCCGTAAAACAGAAGGGTTTCCATTCATCGAACCTTCTCATGCTCTCACAAAGAGAGCTTATCCCAAGCATCAATTAGAAGTTGAACCAGGCCTGAATTGGAAGGTTCCAAGCATAAATTTGGAGGTCGAGTCATATCGTGAAGGTGGCCCTCATGGTTTTCGTGACAAGAGACTGGTTAAAAAGATCCAAAAATACAAGATACGGATCCCTATACGAGATGAAGGACTGAAAGTTGAACAACATCAACATCTTCGGCTTATTCATGACACCTTTGCTATCCTAGAAAGCAAGGAGCGTTTTGCACCTTCAAACATTGAAATTCTAATTCGAAATCTCAAAGAATTAGGCACCGGGCCACAGCTTTCAGACCTTGTGCCTGAAGGTGTAAAAGGCGGTGCCTCAAGGTTTGAAATACGTTTATTTGATGTTCTAATAAGATGCTTTGACGAGGAGAAATTGCAGTGGTGGTGCCAACTATATGATTCTTGGCACTCACTGAATACAAGCTTTTTGGACGAGGTCAGCATAATCCTTCAAATGAAAGATCTCAGAAAAGCCTTGCACGAATTAAGGGTGAAAGCCCAGATGGCAAACTCGATTTCAAAAAACCGGCCAAATTCAAAGTCATCGCCCGTTGAATCCCAGACCGGGACGGTTGATCGTGATGATCGGTCATATTTGTACAGAAAAATTGACTTGATCTCCCCTGGAATCTGGAAATTTTGCCTACCGATGAAAAATAACAAGTTAGATTTAACATTCTTGCGAAGCAACCCGATCGCTCGCTTGAGTTGGTTTTTGGATGGCTTGGATCCGGCTGAAATGATTGCATACGCCCAAGCGCTTCATAACCCTCGGCTGCTCTCCCTGCCAGAACTGATGAGAAGACAGCTTGTACTCGAGCAGGCTTACAAGGCCGAACCAAGCCAAAAATTTGCAGAAGCCAGTTGGTTTGTACAACGCATAGGTTGGGATCAATTTCAAAGAATCATACTGGAATTCGAGAGATTACCACAACACAATCGCAAGCTTAAGGTAGGAGGGCCCTCAAGCCGCGGGACTAGAGACATATTCAGTACAGGAAAAAATTTGCCACATTGCTTGAGCGATCTATCGGAGAAAAAAAAAACTGATATTTCGAAGAAAGCGTTGAATCTTTCCCAGAAAGGGCTGAATGATCTTTCGAAGAAAGAGTTGAACGATATTTTGGAGAAGAACAAATTTCCTACGATTAGCCCGGAGGACAACCTCTCGTCGAACATGATGGATTGGCTGAGAAACTTGTGCGTGCGCCCTTCATATAATCAAACAAACCCAAGGTTACACATCTTGAACGCTTACTTTCTATTTTCCATCTTTGTTATGCTAGCTTGAGCTGGTTAAACGACTCCAAAGTTGGAGTGAGCCGGTTTCCAGATTGGGAAATGTCTTCATGAGCAAGCTGTTATTTTGCCGCCAGTGTTCAAAATTCTAGTCACTTTCAAGTTTTATTATACCATGTGTTTAATTTTCATGGATTTTCTTCAATAACTGGAGGACTTCCTGTAAATCTGGGAACTCAGATTTTTCCAGATTTTGCGGGGAAATCTGGGCTTGATTGTCCCAAATCCCAGATCTGCCTAGATTTACCTGCAAAATCTGGGAAAATCTGGGTTTCCAGATTGGCCGGAAGTCCTCCACTAACAGTCTAATAGGGGGGTTCATGTTGCAAAAAAAGCAATGCTGATTTTGTCTGCTCATGCACCTGTGAGTAAGGTTTATGCATGGCAGATTGCTTCCAAAGGGGAGCTGCCCAGCCAAACCTTTTTGCTTTCTCAGGATTTTCAAAAGCTGCATCTGCTGGTTTTGGTTGCTGATTTTTGAAATCAGCCTTATGTGAACCCCTTTGCAGAATGCTTGGATCATTCTCCAAAATTTCTGGTTTTGTTGACCGGGAGCAACTACATACTTCTTTTTATCTTTTCCGCATGGTGCACCTGACAGATGTCAGATGAGGCACAAGGCCAAATCCACCCCCGGAGTCAACATCCTCCGGTAGATTGTCTTGGAGTTGGGTTAGAGACAAACCGAGTTGGCGCTTTACATCACCACCAACCCCGCCATGTTCCCCAACAAACATTCCATGATCATGTTCTTGTCTGCTGTCCCGCCTCCGCTCAACACCACCATCCCATTGAGTTGGCGGATCTGGTCCTCCATTGTGGCAATTCTGGCCATTCCACATCTTTTTCCCTTCTTGGTTGGACACTTGCAAGAGATGTGGCCCTGGGCTCCACAGCGGAAGCAGAGGCGCTCCCACACATATGCACAGTAGCACACCCCATTCCTTGTTTTCAGGGATTCTATGTGCACTGTAAAACTTTGGGACCCTTTGGGGCACTGTGGCTAAGATTTTGGTGGTGCTCCTTAGTAGGACACCTGCCAAAATGGTAGCACAGTAGCACACCCCATTCCTGGGGTGAGATAATGCCATGCAGTTCACCATGTGCGCTTGAGAGGGGTTTCTGCCCTCTGTAAAATTTTGGTGGGCCTTGGGCGCCGCAGTAGGAGTGGCTGTTTTGCAAAAAATGAATTTCCGACTCCCAAACAGTATTTTATAAATTTGACTTCCAACTCCCAAAATGCGCCCGGGTCCTTTAATTATCATTGAAGTGATTTTTTTATCCTGCATGCATCAATTGTGTCTTGCCAAAAAGTTTGAAAGTCCATCCTGACACCAAAGGAAAAGCTCAAGATCCAGCAAAACCCAAAAGATTATGCGTCATGCAAATTATTCCGATCCGATTAGTCTCTCCTCCAGATTTGGACCTGTCGCTGCAAGCTTTTCAGATTAATTCACATCAACTATGCATAGAAAAAGGGGAAAATCTATAAGTATCAGTGTTTTTGAAACAAAATGTAACCATCACTCATAGAGGAAACCAAACGAACCCAATGCAAGAATTTCTTGACCTTGCCAACTGGCTCAACTTCCTTCTCTTTCTCCATGGAGTCCATGAGGTCTAGTTCACGCCTGCCTGGGTCAAAGTCCATTTGATCAAGTCTGACAAATGCTGTTTTGTGAAATGTCTTCCATCCGAGAAAAAACACGACAAATATCGGAAGGGAGATGTACGCTGATACGAATTTGGATATCGACCTACGAATGAGAAGTGAAAGATGACGATGTTTTGTATCAGAGAGAATGCTGCTGAGAAAGAGTAAAACTTGACTAAGGTGTGATCCGCTTACCACTTGCCGCTCAAGAAGACCCCGAAACCGTTGAAGATAATAATCAAAGTACACATGACAATTCCGAAATAGGATAACCATGGCTGATAAGGTGCCTGGTAGGCAAGGGTATTGCGATCAACTCCCCTGTATTTTAATCCGTGATAAAATCGGATATAAGCCTATGCAAGTGAAATGTCATAAGGTTAGTATGCCTCATAGGTGACTGAGGCAAACACGCAAACACACAAGCAGGATTGACCACCAGGTCACCATCCCGGAGATGGATGCTATATTCGAAAACCATCCAAAAACTGTTCCTCCAGAATTAGCAACATTCATGTAGGCCAATAGTCCGAATGCCGCCGTGAGTGCTATGCCAGCAACCGGAATGCCATGGCTTGTGCAGTGCGAAAATATTTTTGGAGCCATACGATCAGAAGATAAGCCAAACAAAATTCTGGAGCCAGCATCTGCGGACAAGAATTCAAGAAGCATGTTAGGATATGAGAACAGAAATTCTTCCCGATTCAGAAAATAAACCATTGGTGCCATTCTGAAGCCTCTCTTAAGCCTCAAGGAACACATTGATGGTGGTAAAGCTTACATAGATCTGAATTTGACGCTGAAAATACTGATGTGAGAATGACCACGTTCACAATGTCTGGTAATGTCGAGATACCTGCTGATTTGATTGCAATGACAAATGGCGATGAAGTAGCATCGCCACTACCACCCAGTAGGTCTGGGGAATTATAGGGCACTAACAATCCAACGACTGTCATGCCACCAATGTAAAATATCAAGATACGATAAAAAACTTTGTTGATGGCCTTGGGGACATTCCTTCGCGGGTTTTCGGCTTCCCCGGCCGCCAGAGCTACGATCTCGGTACCTTGAGTGGGTTTGTTTAATTAGCTAGTGCAAATAAAAATGTATCTCTTTCTTTGGGACAATCTCGCATACCTTGATATGAAAAAGCGGCTTGAACCAAGACAGACCAAAAGGCTAGAAATCTACCAGTGGACCCAGGGATCTCATTCAATTGGTTGAATGGACCTGGTGAAAGCCAGTATCTTTCATTGATTTAAAAGGAGAGGTATCAGTTGGCCTGAGCTTTGTGTTTTAGCTTAGAGAATCCTTTAATGTAATATACCTAAACCCAATTCGATCATGATTTGGACCGCCGCCTAATTAAGGAGATGTACAAGAGGCTTAGGAAAAAGGTTGACTTGACGCTTGATATGGACTCTTGAGACTTACCCAAATCAAGAATGATGCCGAGGAGAATCAATCCTACTATGGCTATAACTTTGACAGCAGCTGTTTTAAACACACACAAATCAGTATAAAACCCCCGAGCTGGTAGAGATACATCAGAAATTACCCACAGCAAAACAATTCTGCCTTCCCAGAGGATGCAAAAACCGTGTCAAGATCGCGATTGTGACGAAGCGTAAAATGTTTTTTCGACTTCATATTTGGAAGAAGGTAACTCACTTCACCATACCATTTGACGCCAAACAAGTTGACAGTCGTCGTCGCAACTAGGAACTAAAGAGGTTAGGTCGCCCGAAATTAAAAACAAATCGGAGTTGAGAAGCTTTCAAAATCAAATCAAGGTTTGGGTAAATTTATCAATAAGAAAATCACAATCGTAATCCACACGGCAACATTAACGTCTTTAGTCCAATACTTAATCTGGAAATTGAATACAAAAATACATGTTTACAATTATATGACGAGTTCATGAGTTCAAGGTATGGGGCCTCGAGTTGCGTACCACGATTCCCGCCGCAGTAATCTCGGTTGGTAGAGTGACCGCGAATGAGTACCTAGAATCAACGTGAATTAGGCCGTTGAAAAAGGCCTTATGTTGAGAACCCTAGTTAGATGCTTACCAATAGTTCCAGCCAACTGTTTTGTCCAAATAAAGCCACATTTGTGCAGAGGGTAAGAGTTTATCATAAAAATTCCGCGGTACTTTGTGTGCGACATAGCAGAGTAGAAAAAGATTGAAGAGAAAACAAAAAACTTACTTGCAAAGCCCAAAGCTGGGTCGACAAAGCGAGTGGTGTAGTGTATGAAAGCACCGGTAACCTGTGTTTTGCAAGAAAGGGCACCAAGATAAGCATAACTCGACATAGTAGATAGTTGGAAAGTTGAATTCGGGGAACCGGAACGGTACATAGAGCATGCACGGAAACACTCACTGGGAACATTGTAACCATTTCACCCTGAATTCCAATTGCGTGTAAGAAGAAATTGAATAGGTGAATCAGCGCCCAAGCATTTGATAGACTCCAGCCATGTAGCAAAACCGGACAGACCAACGCCACCATCATACTATAGACAGTCGACCCTGGTGAGCAATAATGAGTGTCAGAATTGAGTCAAAAGCAGGGATGTATTAAAAGCACCAACTTGACTAACCCATGATGGCGTACCCGAGAAGAAGGGCGACGGGGCCACCTTTATGCAACGCTTCTCCCGACCCAACAAACAAACCAGTTCCAATCGTACCTTTGGCAGGTGAATTAGGCAGTTTTTTTTTTCTCAGCTGGGTCTTAGGGAATATAACAATAAGTCACGGTGGTCATGAACTAACCGCCAATAGCTATCATGGAAACATGACGCGCTTTGAGACGCCGGTGCATCTGGCCACCCGGTTCATTGCTAGAAAGATCGAAGTTGGGTTCCAAAGATGTGTTCGACTTTTCCAGATCAGAATCACGCTTCTTGTCGGGTGGCGAGTTCATAGTGTGCTATTGCGGATGTCGAATACGGGGTATCGGCTTATACGAAATGAGCGGGGTAGGCAACGGCGTCAGTTTCTGCAAGTACAAGTGCCCAAACAATTGTAAACAACTCAATATCAGTGAGACCTACCCCAAGTTCCGGCTGTCCCAAAAGGAGTATCTCAAGTCCGGGCTGTGCACCTCAAGTGAAGAAGGCCTGGCCGCTTAATCTGTCGCTGGTCGTTCCGAGAAGGCTGGTCCCAATTTGAAGGTCTGCCGAAGGCAAAGAGGGAGAAACCAGACGTTCGGAGTCTTGGCCGGAGTCAGCTGGGGGTCCCACCGAGCGTCGCGACTCGCATGTTCTGATGTATTGAGGGCCAGATGACTGTTCGGCCATCATCACCCTCGTGGTTGTGAAACGAAAGCAGCTTGTATGCGTATGCTTGTTGTCTCCGGGTGCCACGAGATCGGGCGGAGCAAAATATCTAGCTTCCATCAAATGACCGGGTTTCAAAATTGACCCAGGAAGTCTTCCAGGTCCGAAAACCAGGGAAAAAAATTACCCCACTGACACTTTAACTCGTCCTCGATCATACCCGGACCACCGCCAACTTTTTCTCTTCCGGTCTCACACTCCCCTCACAGCTCGATGGCCGGCGGTCGGCACCTACCCGGTCATTGAGGGTGGCTCTCGAGTGAGTACATGCGCACACTCAATGACCGGTACAGGCCGACCATCTCTTTGCCGGTCATCAAGTGAGTACGCACACAACTTGATGGCCGGCACAGGATATTTTTTATTGGAGCGGTGGTGCATCGGCCACTTGGCAGATCACGGGGAGGGGGAAATTTTTGAAGATCACTTTCCAAAGGAGTTCAGGATGCAAGACTTGTTTTGGAATCAGGC